>NC_047084.1:50659671-50973565 GCF_902459505.1 Geotrypetes seraphini
CCCATAAGGGAATCCAGAAAATACTCTATCAGAAGACAGAGAAACTAATTTGTGGCACAGCGGAGGACCTCCAGAACCCAGCAGTCAGCGGTGAAGTACTCCCATTCTGCCAGAACATAAGAATTGCCGTTGCTGGGTCAGACCAGTGGTCCATCGTGCCCAGCAGTCCGCTCACGCGGTGGCCCCTAGGTCAAAGACCAGTGCCCTCCTCCCCCGATGCACAAAGATGGTGGCCTGGCATCAGAATTGTATCTTAGCAGAAGTTGCCAGCCACCTTGTCGTTGACTGCTGATGGTTAATATCACTGAAACGTGGTCTGGCAGACCAAGACGACCGCTGTCCTGAGGAAGAACCTGAGTACAGACGGGAACGCTGAAAGGGACAAAAATTAGAATGCTCTCAACTGCTGAAAGGGCGAGACCTACTTCCAGGCAATGCATAGGCCATAAGATTGTGCAAACCAGGGCTGAACAGGAGCTGATCCTTGAAGGTCAACTGGCTCAATGTAGCTTTAAAGATGAATCACCAGACCATTGCCTGATCCAGAGCATTCTGTGAGCCAAAACAGAATAGGCACCAAAGCACGGCAAAAAATTTCAAGATGTCGTACAAGGCATCAGCCATGTAATCTATTCCAGAGATGAGAAAAATTGAAATTACACAGCACCACAGTGTCAGGATCATGGTGCAGATTGAAATGACATGCCCAAGCAACAAAAGATGGGACTGTCGCCATTTGACACCAGCTGCAGCTGAGTCAAACAGACACGCAAGGATGAAATCCACGTGCCGGTCCTGAACATCCTTCAGGACTACCCCTCCATCTTCAGGGAAAAGATGTGCGCACTTGGTGACCTGCACCATCAAGGAATCCACATTTGAAGAAACAAAACACTTGTTAAAACAACCATCCACCATGGAATAAAGCCTCACCATGGCCCAAGTGCATTTCAAGGGACCTTCCGGATTGTCCCAGATATCTGAAAGGATACGAACCACGTCAGGATTATCAGGAAGAGAGAGGTAGATTGTGGCCTCTGGTCACTCGTGAGAGAACATTCAGCAGTGACCAACTGATCCGACTGCAACTTCAATTCCTACAGATATTCAGAAATTAAATCCATATGGTGTGCGGATTAGAAAAATCTGTGCATTGTGGGGTAATCCCCCAAATCACAGGTCCCACTTGGATGTGGTTCGTGGAGATTTGCAAGATATTTCAACATCCACAGCCACCAAAGTACCACCCAGCGAAAGCAGAGGAATCAAGAGTGCCCACTGCAACTGCGGGCACTGGCTTCTTATAAACCGAAGCCCCTGCAAGAAGACAAAGGGGACCCTGGTCCAGCGGAGCAGGAGTCCCTATGACTGGCCCAGAAGCCAGAGGAAGGGAAACAGGCAGAGACTTAACTAAGTATGCGGGGGGTGGGAGTTCCCCCGCAGCGGGAGCCAACTTCTGTATCTCAGATTTGGGTCATTCCATGTCAAGTGGACCAATACTGAAAACCGCCCACTCTTGACCCCCTTGAAATCCAACCAAATTTTACAGGGGTGTTGTCTAGGGTCTCAAATAAAACTGCAAAATTTTTTGGATCTATCTCAATTTGGTCAGGAGCTAGGGGTGGTTGAACGAAAGCAATCGATCCACTCTCATGCCTTGGTGACCTAAAACGACAACTTTGCTCAAGTACTGCAGCAGAAGGAAACTACCTAGGAGTCTGAAATTTTGCCAAGTTTGAAATCTTTTGTAAACATGCTTCCATTTCTACAGGTCAGCAAATTAGGCAAAAAAAAAAAATTCACAAATGAAAATTTTTGGCACAGTTTGGCTCCATACTGCTGCTGATAGGTAAGTCAGCTGAGGGTACAACTTTACCAGCTGACATGTTCCATGAGATACTTCCAAGATTTGCAATATAAGCTTTTACAGTCAAGTGAAGCTGAAGATATGACCATCCCAAAAATATGGCTGTATGCATTTATGCAAATTTTCACTGTTTTGCCAGATTCAAATATCTCTAATGTGTAGTTTTGTTCCTGGCCTGTAGGAAATAAGAGTGGATTCCAGAGGAGCATGCTCAAGTTTTAATGTGTGAAGAGGAAGGGGGGTAAAAGCTTCAAATGTTTGATATTTCCTACAGATCCCTGGCGAGAGGAGATAAAGCACAGTTACTAACCGTAACAGGTGTTATCCAGGGACAGCAAGCAGATATTCTCCACATGTGGGCGATATCATCCACGGAGCCCTGGACAGCTTTTCAAGCAAACTTGATTGAAGATCTTGAAGTTTGCTAGTGCTGTACCGCGCATGCGCGTGTGCATTCCCGCTCAAGCTAGAGGGCGCGTCTCCTCAGCATGGCCTCAGTTCAGATAGCTAGTAACGCAGCCAACCAGGGGAGGTAGGTGGGTTGCGAGAATATCTGCCTGCTGTCCCTGGATAATACATGTTACGGTAAGTAACTGTTTTATTCCAGGACAAGCAGGCAGCATATTCTCCACATGTGGGTGACCTCCAAGCTAACCAGAATGGGACGGTGGGAGAGTTGGCAAGTTAGGAGAACAGATTATGCAAAACTGACTGTCTGAATTGGCCGTCGCGTCTGGAAAAAGTATCCAGACAGTAGTGAGAGGTGAATGTATGAACCGAGGACCAAGTGGCGGCCTTGCAGATCTCCTCAATAGGCGTGGACCTGAGGAAAGTGACAGACACCGTCGCTCTGATTTAATGCCCCGTGACCCGACCCTGCAGCGGGAGACCAGCCTGAGCGTAGCAGAAGGAAATACAAGCAGCTAATCAGTTGGACACAGGATGCCCCAACCAATTCGGATCAAACGATATGAAGAGTTGAGGAGCATCCTGATAAGCTTGAGTGCGTTGCAGATAGAAAGCCAACGCCCTCTTACAGTCAAGAGTGTGTAGCGCCACTTCTCCAGGATGAGAATGGGGCTTAGGAAAAAACACAGGAAGAACAATGGATTGATTGAGGTGGAAATCCGAAACCACTTTAGGCAAGAACTTAGGATGAGTATGAAGGACCACCTTGTCATGATGAAAAACAGTAAAAGGCGGGTCCGCAACTAGAGCTTGCAGCTCACTGACTCTGCGAGCAGACGTGAGGGCAATCAGGAACATCACTTTCCAGGTGAGATACCTCAGATGAGTCTTAATGATGGGTTTAAATGGAGGTTTCATCAAATGAGCCAGAACCATATTAAGATCCCAAACCACCGGGGGAGGTTTGAGTGGAGGATGGACATTGAAAAGACCCTTCATAAAATGGGAAACCACCGGATGGACTGAGAGCGGTTTCCCATCAAGCGGCTGATAAAAAGCAGCAATAGCACTGAGGTGGACTCAAATAGATGTCGATTTGAGACCAGACCAATACAAGTGCAGCAGATAATCCAGTACTGAAGATAAGGAGGCAGACAGTGGCTCCATGCAATAAGTAGCACAACACACAGCAAATCTAGACCATTTCTGGGTGTAACACTGTCGAGTGGAACTCTTCCAAGAGGCTTCGAGAACATCCTGTACAGACTGAGAAAAACGGAAGGAGGGAATCATGTCGAGAGGAACCAAGCTGTTAAGTGTAGAGACTGCAGATTGGGATGCAGCAGCGAACCTTGACTCTGAGACAGCAGAGAAGGAAACACAGGCAGAAGCAGAGGCTCCCTGACACTGAGTCGAAGTAGAAGGGAAAACCACGGTTGTCTGGGCCACCGAGGAGCTATTAAAATCATGGTGGCGTGGACAGACTTGAGCTGGACAAGAGTCTTCAGAATCAGAGGGAATGAAGGGAACACAGAGGAACAGGTCCGTCCAATCCAGAAGGAAAGCATCCGCCTCGAGATGGTTCGGGGGAGTAAATCCTGGAGCAGAAACTTGTGGTTGGAGGGGGGGGGGGAAGGCGAACAGATCTATCTGCGGAGTCCCCCAACAAGCAAACATCTTGACACAGAGTGGAGGCATGGAGCATCCATTCGTGTGGCTGGAGAAGACGGCTCAATTTGTCTGCCAGGCAGTTCTGCTGGCCCTGGATGTAGACCGCTCGGAGGAAGACGTTGTGACGTATCGCCCAATCCCAGATCCATAGAGCTTCCTGGCAAAGAGACATGAACGGTGGGATCATATGCTTGGGTGAAACCGTCAATAGAAGGGAGATCCTGGCCGTTACTGCTATCTGACTGCTGTGAGGACGCCGTCGATAGTCTCCTTCCCTCAAAGATTTATCGGCTGAGAATGCCGAAAAGAAGGGGCAGAAGTGTCAGTGGAGCCTCCCGACGTTCGGTAGCCCCATTGTCTACGGTGTATGACATCTTTCGGCACCTTCTAAGCGAGCAGGATGTGTCAGGGAATTGCCCGTTGAGAGCCCCGGCAGAGAGTAGTGCCACCAAGGGCTCAATGTCACGCTGAGCCCCGACGTAAGGACGCCTCCTCACCACGAGGAGAGAGCACACCTGAAGAGGAAGTGTTCTCCCCCCCCCCCCCCCCGAGAGGCCAGTTTGCTGGAGGGCTTGCTACAAGGAACAGCCCAGAGTGATTCTTCCCTCTGGAAAGAACCAGCAACCAGGACAATGTTGGCTGAAGAAGCCAAGGACCTCAGTGAGGTAAAAAAATAAAATAAAATAAAATTTTGACTTAGTCATTAAAGACAAGTAACTTTTATTCCTCCTGTCAAGCCCTCTGAAGTCACTTTAGATTTTCTTTGGGATCTAGTCTCTAATCTAGGGAATTCCCTTAATCCACAAATAAAACACTTAGATCGAGAGATAAAAAACCAGAAAGGAGAAATTAATTCCTTAAAGCAAGATATTGTATTGTTGAAGTCCGATATACAAGAGGAAAACAAGGAACTTAAAACAATTAAAGGCAATCAAGATCTACTTGTCAAAGATAACCTAATTATGAAAACAAAATTGGAAGATCTTGAAAATAAGACCCAGGCTAATAACTTGCGTTTAATTAACTTTCCAAAAATTTCATCAATTCTCCACGAGAAATGATAAAGCGCTACTTTCTGGAGATATTAACAATACCTGAGGATTCTTTACCACCTCTTACAAGGGTATATTATTTGCCTACAAGAAATCGGGATCCTCAAAAGAAAGAAGATGAAGGAATGTCGCAGGAAGTACCCTTGGACGTTTCCACTTTATTGGAACAATCAGATAGAGAACTGGCTACTCCAGCCACTCTCTTACTGACTGTAGCTTTGGCTCCAGATAGGGACTGGATCCTTAAACTTTTCTTTAAAAATAGATCTAAGGACTTCCTGGGTCTCCATATTCAAATATTTCCTGATGTGTCGAGGGAGACTCAGAAGAGAAGAAGGGAATTCCTAATGTTGAAGCCAGGCGTGACCCAGATTGGAGCTTTTTTCTTTCTTAGATATCCATGTAAATGTGTCATTAGATACCGTTCTTTTAAATGTGTTTGTAGAACCGGCTCACTTGATTGCTTTTCTCTCTCTGAAGCATCTTGAGTGTGGAACACCATCCGTATCTAAGTGATAATTAGCTCTGCGTCAGCACAGATTAAGTAATTTTCCTTGTAAAATTATTCTTCAAATTTAATTACTCTTTTCGTTAATCTTGGATCTAAATTGAGGACTAGTGTGTGATTAAGATAAGTGTTTTTTCCTTTATACTTTGATTCATTATTAGGATTGAAAGTAAACCTAAATATTATATTTTCTTGATTATACTTTCTGTACAAGTAATGCTTGATAATAATGTAAAATCTTATAAATAAAAGGAAAAAAAAAAAAAGGGAGATCCTCTGGCATAGGCGAACGATGGCGTCCCGTCGAGGCTGGGGCAATAAAGAGCGGAGGCGAACCGTGTCCAGCACCGCTCTGATGAACTGCAGCGACTGAGAGGGACACAACTGGGACTTGGGGAAGTTGACCTCGAAACCCAGACATTGAAGGAATATAATAGTCCGTTGGTTCGCTGCAATAACCTCCGGCCTGGACAGCGCTTTGATGAGCCAGTCGTCGAGGTATGGGAACAGTTGAAGACTCTGCGTCCGCAGGGCCACCGCCACCACAAGGCACTTCGTGAAGACTCTCAGGGAAGATGCAAGTCCGAAATGGAGGACTCGGTACTGCAGATGGAGATTCCCCACCCAAAATCTGCGAGAGGCCGGATGAATCCAGTGAGCATAACCAATCCCCCTCGTCCATCAGGGGAAACAATGTGGAAAGAGAGATCATGCGGAACTTCTCCTTGACCAGAAATTTGTTCAACGCTCTGAGGTCGAGGATAGGGTGTAGGTCCCCGGTCATTTTGGGGACTAGAAAGTACCGGGAGTAGAACACGGTGCCATGTTGACACAAAGAGACCTCTTCCACTGCCCGGAGGCGAAGGAGGGCTTGAGCCTCTCGAAGAAGGGGAAGTTGCGACTTGTTGGAAAGACACTCGTTTGGAGGCAGGTCTGGAGGCGCCGCCAGGAACTGAAGGGAGTATCCTTCCCTGATGTCGGAGAGAACTCAGAGGTCCGATATAATCAGCTCCCACTAGTGACAAAAAAAAGCTGAGACGACCTCCGATGGGTAGAGGAGAAAGCTCGTGGACAAAATAGGGCGGCATGCTCAAACCGGGATTGTCAAAAGTACAGTGCTAGCTTAGCCGCTGCAGGGGCCTGAGGCTTTTGGGGGGGTCCTCTGCTGCTGTTAATGCCTGGGTGGCGGGCAGGAAAAAGCCACTTCTAGGGATAGCGCCTAGGCGGCAATTTATACGCTTTAGGAGAAGTAGGCTTCGCCTTTGGTCTCACCAAGGAGGCGAAGGAGCGTTCATGTTCCGAGAGGCGTTTGGTAGCTCGTTGCCCAAGCAGAGGAGATTCAGACAGTCCTGCAGATTCGGGTCCATGTCAACTATTCTAAGTCAGACCAAGCGACACATGGCGATCGCAAAGGCCGTGACCCTTGGACAGTTCGAAGGCATCATATGTAGCCTGAAGCATATAAAGGCGAATCTGCGACAGCGTATCTTGAAGCTGGCAGAATTTCAAACGGCGGTAGGCAGCCAAATCATCCTGGAAAGACGGCATGGATTTGATGGAGTGCTTGAGATAGGATGTGAAATTAAAAACTGTAATTTAGGACCTGGTTCGCCATCATCTAATTCTGTTATAGGCACCAGCCAAACTTGTCCATAGTACGTGCTTCCCTGCCTGGCGGGATACTTTATTTCATTTATTTTATTTTTATTTATTGTTTTCTCAGGTACTTTAGCTAGATTGTGAGCCTTCGGGACAGCTAGGGAAATCCAAAGTACCATTTTTATTTATTTTATTTTAATGTATTTTTAATCTATCTTTATTGTAAACCGCTTTGAACCTCACGGTATAGCGGTATATAAGAAATAAAATAATAATAATAATACGGTATGACAGGAATCGTGTAAGGAGTCTCCAAATTGTGGAAGAAAGTCTGCTTTAAGACTGGGTTCAATGGGAGACGCAAAGATTCCCTCGGCGGATGAGGAAGTTATATCTCCTCCAAATACTCCCGGGTATATCTGGACTCAGATTGGAGATCCAGTTGAAGGGCCTTACCCATGTCAACAACGAACCTGGTGAAGGAGGAAGTCTTGGCAGAGGAGTGCTCTTCCAGAGGCGTCAAGGATCGGGACCTTGGAGCCACAGAGAAAGAGGGAGAGGTCTCCCTCGAATATTGTGCTGGCATATCGGTGTCAACAAGCACGGACGCCGAGGAAGCTCTGCTAAGAGATCGGGGAGGCATCGAAGAATGCTTGCGTTTAGTCTGCCTGGAAGGCGAGGACCCCGGGGTCTGAGGGACGGACCTCCGGGGAGTAAGCCTCGGAGAGCCAAGGGGGGAAGAGACCCTCCGACGCGGGTGCGAAGAGGGAGTCCTCGACCTCGACTCGCCCCGACTCAGAGACCAAGGAGGTATGGAAGATAGTTGAGGCCGACTCCAGGAATGCCGAAGCCTTGATTGACCTCGAGGAACCGATGACCTACCCCGGAAAGGAGGGGAGTCTCTAGGTCATTTCGCAGACTGCCATTTCGAAGACGAGGCACACCTGGAATGGTGCTTCGATGGAGGTCGAGCAGCCGGAGAAGCCTGCCTCGAGAGAGCAGGTGAGGAAGCACTCAAGGACAGCTGACGAGACAGACGATGCTTGTCAGGGAGTAGAGTCGAGCCGGGGCAAGTTGGGCCAGAGCCGAGGAGATCTGCGTGGTCAGGATTGCTTTAAGCATGTCCTCAAACATCGGCACTGAGACCAATGGATCTGGTCGGACTGGTGCAGCAGTGCGCTCCAACGAAGGCAACCTCAAGGTACAGTATTCCCTTAACTTGGAGGCATGCTTTGGAGGAGGTCTCGTAGAGGCTGGCAGGACTGCACTCACTGCCTGGGACGCCAGAGACTCCATGGAAGGCTTCTTCAGTAACGGAGCTGAACCTGAAGGAGGAACAGGAGACTTACCCGAGGCCGAGGCCTTAGCAGCTGGAGCAGTCAAGGCCTTCGAAGCCGAGGGTGGCTCAGGGCTGAGGCCTTCGAGGCCGAAACCGGGGTTGAGGTCTTGTCAACCAGTTGTTCCATGGCACTGAAGAGCTCCGCAATCCTGGCCCGCCAGCACCGAAGAGTCCGAGGTTGAAGAGTGGCACCACGCAGGCAAGAGTCGGTAGGGTGGTCGGACCCAGGCACAGGATACACCAGCAGTGCAGGTCGGTAATCGAGATCACCCAACCGCACTGCGTGCACTTTTTAAACCCAGTAACAGGCCGGGACATAAGTAAAAGATGTAGTCGCAGCCACACGAGGCCAGGCAGCCAAACGAAAAACTTGGATCCACTGGTCTATCGAGAAAAATAACAAAAGTTGTAAAGACGCGCGGCACAGCGACAAAATAAGAAAAGAAGCTGTGGTGCAAGAAAGGCACTTAGATTCGACGCAGAGAAGAGACAGGGCTTTCTGGCTCCGCGGAAAACTAAGAACTGAGGCCATACTAAGGAGACGCGCCCCCCTAGCTTGAGCAGGAAGGCACACGCGCATGCGCGGTGCAGCCCTAGCAAACTTCAAGATCTTCAATCAAGTTTGCTTGAAAAGCTGTCCTCGACGGGGCTCTGTGGATGATGTCACCCATATGTGGAGAATATACTGCCTGCTTGTCCTGGGATAAACAACCCACTGGTCCCAGAATAAAGTGGAATTGTACAAGAAATTCTGCTGAAAATTAGCAGTTAGCCATAACAGGTAGTTTAGCCGACCAGGAGCCATTTCCAGACAGCTAAATCACTTTGAATATTGAACTGGTTATGCTTTAAGATATGTATTAGGGCAAGCTAACAACTTGTGAGCCAAATAAGTCCAACAGGTTACCCTTGCCTCAGAATAATCGTGTTGGATAAACGTGCATCACCACAAGCCTTCTGACTATATACTATTACAAAGCTGGACAATTTCATACCTCTGTTGCTGAATAGCCAAGGAGTTAATGTACTGGCATTAATATGAGGAATTAGTGTTCAGACTGGAGGCTGAAGTGCCTGGCTCTGGCTAATAATGGTATAAAACATAGACCGCAGGAGTCATCAGGACATAAAGGACTTACCAGTTTAATTTTCTTTAGTTCTAACCCACAGGTGCTGGACTGATCAATTATGGCCATAAACCAGCAGGTGGAGATAGAGAACACAGAATTGTGGTCTGCCCTAATAAAAGAATGTGCAGCTCCAGTTTTTTCAGTATTTTTTTAAACTGTAAATTATTCAAATAAAAAAACTTCTATCAATTAACACCAACCAATGAATTAATAAGACGGATCTCTGTCTCACTGTACATACAGAGCCAATCAAAATAAGTTAAGCAGCAAACAAAACTGCAGACCCACACAGTATAAGAAACATTTTTAATTATATCATACTAGTCTTTAAGCCCGTTACATTAACGGGTGCTAGAGATTCCTCGGCTTCCTCCCCCTTCCTTTCCCCTTCTCGTCCTGTCAACCCCCTTGTTTCCCTTTGCACAGTCTCCCTGCTTCATCCGCTCCTTCTCCTGCACGGGCCACCGGAGCAGAGGGGGCTGCCAGCTGGGGCCGGCGGAGAGGAGCTAGGCGGCTGGAGGAGTAGCAGCAGCCGCTGCCGATTGCAGCCTCCATCCCGCCTTCACCTCCCTGGATTTGCTAGAGCGGCCTGCAAGGTTCGCTACAGTGGCTGGCGAACCTCAGCAGGCCGCTTTGAAGAGGACAGGCAGTGGGAGGGAGGAGTCGCTGGCACACGCGCTAGCGCAGGCGCCGTGAGCACTGGCACAGAAGCACAGCTCACGCCACCAGGACTCACGGATTTTCGACAGCGCATGCGCGCTTAGCCTTTTATTATTATGGATGGTCCACTAAGAAAGTTACCCATATCTGAAAGGTAAGATTACTGTATATACTTTAATATAAACCGAGGCAACCTTCCCCTCCCCCCAAAAAAAAGGTTGACTCAAATATAAACCTGAGGGGGGGGGGGAAGAGGAGTTAATATTCACATGCAGAGCCTTGCCCTCCTCTGCTAGTCGCTGCACCCAGGCCCCCTCCCTCCCTGGTTCTGAACCCTGTCCCCCCTCCTTCCTGATGCCTTGCAGGCCTCCACCAGGACTGCCTGGTGGTCCAGTAGTGGACCGAGACCCCTCCTGCATCCTGTCCCAGCTGATTTTAAGAATTTTTACCTCCCCCCCCCACCCCCGTGTACCTTTAGAATCCCTGGTGGTCCAGCGGTGAACCGCCACAGGAGCAACCTTCCTTTGCGCCTGCCCGTGCAGAGCCACTAGCTGACAGCAGATGGGCTTCCTGCAAGTGAAAGGAATGTCTGGTCTGGAACTGGTCTCTTATGGTAGCTTAGCTTTTACCGATTTTTACCGTAACTGGCTCGGATGGCGGTCCTCAGGCAGACACTGAGGGTGAACTTCACTGAGGTCCTTAAATCTTTTCCAGGTCCTCTCCAAAGAGGAGCTTACTCCTAAAAGGGCAGCTAAATTGGCTTTTTTTGAAAGCTACATCTGCAGCCCAATGCTAGAGTGCCTTGCAGCTACAGACTAGGCCTTTGTTTGGCGGACATCCTAACCAAATCATACAAAGAATCCACCAGGTAGGCGAGGGCCAACTCCATGTTTGGAAATGGAGGCAGCTGAGCAGACTCCTGTTCCTCCTCGCAATCAGTCATCTGCTGAAGCCAAGCGAGGCATGCCCTAGCGGCATACAAACTTCAGACAGTGGCCTGGAGGGACAACACCAACCCTATGACCTTCAGAGTGCTTAGGTGCTTCCAATTATCTATCCTGCTAGCCATTCTGGGCTAGCAGGATATGCAAGGAGCCTCCAGCGCCTTAATGGATTAAAGGCAGCAACTCCTTCTTCTGGGACATCTTCTTCAGAGTTGGCAAACAATCCCATGGCCGTGAACTTCCCCTTCTTCCAGCACCTTGAGAGGCACTGCAGAGAGGAGACCGGACCCTGGCCATGGAAGGATCCAGGGAAGATGGAGAAGCGTCCACCACCTCCATATCCGGTAGGAGCTTACTCTTGGGTATGGTGCCGTTGGACAATGATAGAGCTTCTCAGGGTGGTGCAGTGTCCCCTTGTCCGGGCAAACCCAAAGTGCTAGCAGCAGAATCCAGGGAGGCCTAGAAAGGAGATTGGGCCTATTTAAGCAAATAGGCCTGATGTAGCAGTACAATTTGTGAGAGATCTGCCCATTGCCTGACTCCCCTGCCAGCCTCCTCCGAGGAGACCCCAGGGAGCTGAACATCCTTGGGAGCAAGTCATGCTGGTAACATTGCCCCTTCCTCTTCACATGCTGCCAACATAGAAGACTATCTGTGGAGGTCCTCTGGGCTCCTGCTGCGGACAGGCATGCCGTTGCAGCTGAATTCCGAGGCAGGAGATGGGTTCTGGTCATAGCAGCCTCTGCATTGCCCCTCAGCTGATCACTGCTTGCCGCAGCACGAACAGTATTTTGTGGCCTCTGCTACCCACAGCCGCAATCAAAGGAAAAGTCTCTTCCCAATTCTACCAGTCTGCTCCCAATTTAAGTAAGCAGAAGCAGTCAATGATTTTTGTCTTTTATTTTGTGAGAAAGGAACCTAAGAGGGCTGATACAACAGGAAGCGAGGAAGATATTGACCTGGCTCTTCCCCCCCCCCCCCCACCACCCAATGCCATGGAGATGAAAGGAACTAATGACCATCTTTATTAACGGAAAGCCATAAATAAACTGTGGAGGGGGGAGGGGGGTCATGTGATGACATCGATCTGACTTGATGTCTCCTGCCCGAGCTCTGCTCATCTCCCTCTAAAAACCCCACTAAACTGCACTTATGAGCAGAGGTGGCTATGCAGATAACCAACTAATTTCTTTGCAACTGATCCTACATCACAATGAGAGGTCCGATTATGGCTGCTACGGTAAATTTTGACAGTTATGCCAATAAAGTCAACAAAGCCTGGTAAATAAAAGCCCCCAAAGACTCACAGCATGGCGGCTTTTAGCCCAGCACCGCCCAGCCTTCCAATAAACGAGGACAGCATGCAAGTTTCTGTTCAACATTTATCTCAGCTGCTCGATGAAAAACTTTCTAAGCTTCACACCATATTAGAAGAAGATAGTATAGCTGGGCATGTTGCGCGCATTAAAAAAGCGGAGAAACAAATTTCAGACCAGGATGATAGAGCAGTGGTTAGCAGAGCAGCATATCAGCTCTCTGGAGACTCAGGTTAAACTATTGGAGGACTGAGTAGAAGATGCCGAAAACCAAGGTAGACTGAATAATATCAGGCTCATAGGCTTGCCAGAGTCTGTCTGTGATTTGGAATTGGTGGAAAACTGGTTACCACAAACCCTGGGGCTGGCATCTTCCTTAGGGCAAGTGCATGTAGAGCGGGCCCTACCAGATCGGGGTTTAACACATGGAGGGAGCACGACCGCGCCCAGTTATTGTCAGATTCTTGAATTATGCGATCAAAGCAAAACTCTTGGAAGTCTTATCGCCAAAGCTGTACCTTGGAATATAAAGGGGCTAAGATCTTGCTATTCCAGGACTATTCAGTCAAAATTTCTGAGTGCCGCTGGGCACTTGCTCCCTACTGTACCCAACTGAATACAAAGGGGGTTCAATTCGCCCTCCAATATCCTGCCAAAGTCCGCATTACCCACAACAACGGAACTATCACCTTGGAAACTCCAGCTGAGCTTCGAGCTTTTCTTGACAAGCTGCCAGCTCCTTGATAAGAACTACTAATGCTGCTTTTGCTTCTTGAATATAGCTGGTCTCTTGTTATAAGGACCTCCCGGTGGTGGACTTCTTTGGACTGTTTCAATGCATGCTATCAGGCACACCACCAGAGAGCTTTGGCGCTTGTAGTATTCACCACATGGCCCAGCTAGCTGCATCTAGGGATACCTTGCCTATTTGGTTTTTTTCCTCCTTCGATTTCTCTTGCTAGGCCGTATTCAGAGTCCAAGGTCTCTTCGGGTTGGTAATTGTATTGGAGAGCAAGCAGGGTGATCCCCACTGATTTGCTGACTGGCCACAGTGGGTGCCTCTTGCTGTGAAGTTACCGTTGCTTGTAGCCTCAGAACTTATTGTGGAAACCGAGTTGGACTGCGTCGGTGAGTATCCACCTTCCTGTCCTATATACTCTTGTACATGGAGAAATTTTCCTCTGCTAACAGTTCTGAAAACCTGCTTGGTACTGGCTAATGATGGGGGGGGAGGGCTTGGGGATATTTTTGCTGTTTCTGGGTTTGGGGTGGTTTGGGTGCTGAGTAAATAGTTGAATTTTTTAGGGGGGGGGAATCAGGTTGGAATAGGGAGGGGAAGAGTGTCAGGTTGGGGGACTGGAGGAGAATTCTCTTGTGACTGGGAGTATGACAGATTTGAAATGTACATCCTGCCAGAACTGCTGAGATGTGATTGGGACTCATGAGACTTTGCAGGAGCCAGTTAAGAAGTCGCTCAGCGCCGAGCAGGAGCACCAAATCACGCACCTGCTTGGTGCTGCCCAATGGCTGAAGATACCTGAACTTGCGGCAGCCACCACCAACCGGATTAGCAGTAGGGCAGGAGCGCAGAAAGCTCGCTCCTACCTACTGCACCTCTGGACCCCAAGGATCGGCAAAGGATATACGAGGACAGGGCAGGGAGGGAAGGCTGGGTACAGAGTCTGACACGGAAGAGAGGGAGGGGGCTGGTGCAAAGCCTGGCAGGGAGACGGCACTTAAATATTAAGATGCCCAAAATATTCGAGTCAACCATTTTTCCTTCTTTTTGGGGGGAAAATGGGGATCTCGACTTTTGAGCATATACAGTGTATTGAGTATTTCTCAGAGCCCGAGTCTTGCTCTGAAACGGGTTCTATTGCCTACACCCAAACCACCTTCTCAGGGCAGTCTGCTGGGGAATCCAGAAAATACTCAAAGACAGAAAAACTCCAGTTTGTAGCCATCCCTAAGAAACTCCAAGACCCAGCAGTCGGAGGTAATGGCCTGCCATTCCGCCGGAAAAGCCAACAACCATCCCCCTATGTGTGTATGGGGGGGGGGAGGGAAGACACCGGCCTGGCGTCAGAACTGCTACTTTGCAGGAGCTGCCATACGACTCCCTGTAGATGGTCAACGTCAAAAACCGCCGAATCACGGTTTGGCAGACAAAGAGGACCGTTGGCCCACAGATGGGCCCAAATATGGATGGGAGCGCCTGAAAGGACGAAAATTAGAATGCCCCGAACCAATGGAAGGTCAGGATCTATTCACAGGCAGCAACCAGGGCTGTGGAGTCGGAGTCATGGGCACCAGAAACTGAGGAGTCGAAGGATTTATCTACCGACTCCACAGCCGGACATGGGTGAAAAGGACCTCCCTGGCTGTATCTAATTCGTTTGCTAGGTGGACTTTGCAAGTCTGGAAAGAGGATGCACGAGAGTTATTGGGTAAGGTTAAGGTGCTACATCATCTACCTTTGAGGTTTGCCCCTGATTTTGTACTGGGTAGGGAAGGGGGGATATTTCAGAGATGGCAAATTCCTGGAGGGGGAGTCCATTTGAGCATTTCCTGTGCTTCAAACTCAGTTCCAGCTGGACTCATAGGGCTGTGGAGTCAGAGTCATGGGTACCAGAAATGGAGGAGTTGGAATCGAAGGATTTATCTACCGACTCCACAGCCCTGGCAGCAACTTGGGCTTGCGATCCTGCACCCTGGCCATAAGGTCATTCAGAACCTGGCCGAACAGACTCTAAAAGGCAACCAGCTCAAGGTTGATTTAGAAGAAATTGCCAGACTACTGCCAGATCCAGAGCATCCTGTGAGCTGAAACAGAATAGGCAGAAAGCTTAGTAAAGACTTTCAAGATGTCATACAAGGCACAGTCACAAAGCACTACAGTATCAGGATCATGGCTTAGTTTGGAATGGCATGCCCTAGACACGAAAGAAGAGGCTGACGCTGCCTTAACACCAGCGGCCGCCGAATCAGATGCTCGAGGACAAAATCCACTTGTCAGTCCTGAACATGAGCACATTTCAAGGAACCCTCAGACGTCTCCCACATTTCCGTAAGAATCCGAGTGAGGTCAGGATTATCAGGAAGAGCGGCAGATTGTGCCTCTGGTCACTCACGAGGGAACATCCTGCAGCTACAAGCTGCTCAGACAGCAGCTTAAATTCCTGGAGAGAATCAGAGATCAAATCCACAAGATGCGCGTGCTTTGGAAAAAAAACAACAAAACAAAACAAAATAAAACCTGCACACAGTGGGATCCTCCCCAAAATCAGGGGCTCTGCATCTATCCGGATCCTGGAGACCGTTCTGTGGCCGCCGCAGTGCTCCCCTGCGAAAGCAGAGACATGGAAAATATCGGGCACAAAGGCAGGCACTACTGGCTTACCTGCCAGCACCTGGGGGCAGGAGAGAAGCCCCTAGTCCACCGGTGTAGGGTCCCCATTATCGGCACCAAGTCCAGCGGAAGGGAAAAAGGCAGATCAATTCTAACCAAGTATGCCTGAAAAGCATATTAACAAAATCTGGGGAAAACCCATCCTCCATGGTGGGATCCGACCCCTGAGCACTAGGTTTGGACTGTTTGGAGGATTTACAGAGTTTATCTCCTGTGACATGCTTGCGTTTCACCGAAACATCACCTGCACACTCCCCAGGGCCCACCAATGTTATTTTCATGGAAGTCGGGACAGAAGGCGCTAGAAGACCCTCCTAACAGGTCGAAGGTACCGAATCTTGGCAAGCCTCACATCCCTCGCGGGCCATGGCCGCATATCCGACAGCCATCCACCGCATATGAGGCATGAATCCATGACATCCTGCCCTGGGGAGGTCATCAATGTGGTTTTCTTTCAAAAATGAAGCTGGCAAGTATAAAATAATAACTTTAAAATCACATCTGGAAAAATCCAAGATGGCCACTTAAGAGTGCCTATTGACTAAAAATAACCCGGGAAAACCACAGAGAGACAAAAAAAAAAACCCAGCAATTTTAGGGGTGGTGGTAGGGCATGCAGGGTAACCACCTAAACACCTCTTTTAAAGCCCCCCCCCTAAAATTGCAGATTCAAGCTATTAGCTTGTACTCACGTGCTGACAGGTAAAAACACTGCAGACAGTCGAAACAGCTCACAGGGAGTTATCCTCTGCCTCAACTTGCTGGAAAGCTGAACTTTGAATCTTCCGACTGCCCCACCAGCTTCGATCACGCCACGCAGCATGCCTGGAAAACGAACACAGTCTGGCCCTGATCCCAAGGGAACGGTCCCCGAGCCCTAACCTGACATGCAGGCTGTCCAGAGGGCTTACTGACAAGCAGGGAACCCTCCAGAAGCAGACTTTTCTCAAAGGTCTGCGATCTCCTGCTGTCAGAGCAGTTCCCACAGGGAAACTCCTCAGTAGGAGGACAAAAACTGCAAACACAACAACGGTGTGAAGGTGGATTGTGATGGTGGATAACCCACTTGTATCTGGATTTATCTGCTACTGATAAGGAAATAAAAATATAGTACTTATATGCAAGAGATGGTGTTAGAGTGTGAATAGAGCACATGCCCTTAGCCCCTGAACAGAGATAACACCAAGCCTGCTGGAAACTGAAAGAACTGCAACCTGGTAGTGGGCTTTGGGGTTTCTTCTCAAATTCTGCCCCGAGTCCCAATCACATCTATCAGCAGCTCTGGCAAAATGTACATTTTCAAATCCGACATACTCCCAGTCATAAGAAGAAAAAAAATTTCTACCTTTTTGCTATCTGGTCATTTTTTTTCCCTTTGGACTAAACAGTGCTACTAGATTGAATGGTTTTAAATGCAACTGAGATACTCTTTCTTTACTGATGCAGAAAACCTAAATAAAACAAGAAAATTAAGAGGGCAAAAGCTACAGATTCCACACTATAGCATCAGACCTTTTACTCTAAATATCTATTAGGCATCATAGAAATATGGATTACTGTAAAGGTTACACATCAATGTTCATGACACCTCCCACTTCTGTTTTCTATCACTCACTCCCATTAGTGAAACTACCAATTGGCTCGCACACTCGTTTTCATAAAAGTCTTAAAAGCTCTAGGCTTCCAGGACATTGAATAACATACAATTTAACTGCACAATTTGTTAAATACAATCATGTCTGCATTGCTATCTGAAAGTCTCCCCAGTTAATAGGTAGCTAAAGCCAAACAAAATAAAACAAAAAGTTTGCTAAATTGTATTAACTAATTAAGTTTGCTTAATTGTATTAACTAATTAACACACTGCAGTCATCCAATGATGTTTTAAATCGTCACAATCATAGCCTTGCAAATAAGTCAGTCACATTCTCGATCAAATCCCATCTCTACTTGTATCTAATTTATTTTATAAAATACACTGCAACACGCCTGAAACGTAAAAAAACAAACAAACCCAAAAAAGAGAGAGGGAGACTTTAAACATTATTTCAGATGAAACGGGAAGAGAAGACTTACCCCTTTTCCAAAACTAGATGGCCGAGCCTCGATAGCCAACTCCTTGTCCCAGTCTTCATCACACATGGCAATCTGTTAAAAATAAGAATAATGCTGTATACAACTTCGAGAGCTTTCGAGTTTGTAGACTGTATATTAAAATAAAATGGGAAATGCGCCTCAGTATGCGAGCTGTGGGCCACGTCCCGGATAATCGCACGTGCCAGAAGCATTCGAGCTCGGCCGTTACTGCCCCCTGTCGGCAATATTTAAAAGAAACAATTTCCATAAACAGGGTTCCTGGGTGTTGGTCGCATCTCTTAAGCATATCAACTAACAAGGAAGCAAGACCACCACTGTCAGCACTACACACCACCCTGTTGTCCAGCCTCCTTTTCCTTGAGCCTGCAAATTTCCGGGTAAAGTTCAGACTTCCACAAACATATAAGGAACTTCATAAAACCAAAAGCCAGATTCCAGAAAAAAATTGTTCCGTCCACCAGGTAAAAACATCATCATTAAGTCTAGAGCTTCAACTCATCAGGGATGCATGCACCAAGCCATACAGCGATGAAAAGGAACAGAGCAAAATTAACTGTAGTACCAACTTTATGTTGAGTATAGAAGACGGGATCCCTCCTACCTAAATCGGTATGCAACTAATTCTACACGCCAACTTTCTCGATACTACCAACCAGTCAAGTTTCTGAAAAACATCTTAAACCCCGTGCCTGCTTACTCACCGCTCCCCGAATAAATACTTTTCCCCGTTAGACTTCTCCAGTGGATTATGAGTACGTAACCAGGCTTTCTACACGTGTTCTCTACTTCTTTAGATATCACGTGGTAGCCACTCAGCCAATCTCTTTCAGGAAGAAGCGCGGGTCTGGGTGCACGTGATTCACAATGCGAACGAGGGTGGGAGAAAGCTGCATTTCTTCGTTTTGATAGCGTAAGAAAAAAAAAACACACACACACACACATTAAAACCTTTCGTTGCGTCTTTGTCTCCATTAGATTAAAGAAATTTGGTACGTATGACTTTTTTTCCTTTAATTTTTGGACGTTACATTTTTTTCTTTAATCGTTGATTAAATATGTTTTAAGAGCTATATGAATTTGAAATACCGAACTAAAAAAAATTATTGTATTGGTAATTAAAGGTTCATGTATATTATTTGATATGTTTCTATTGATTTTGATACTCGCTAAAGTTTGGAAAGTTACTTAGGGAGATACAACCGTCCTTAGGTTTGCTAAACTATGGACAAAATAAAGCAAATTTAGTAGTCTTTTCTTGTTAGCCTCGGAAGGAAAATTAGGGGGGAAAATGCTAAAAAGCATAAAAGATCATCTTGGGTCAAAATGGTCAAGAACAAACAAGCATTTTTACGCGTCAAAAGTGGAATGATATTTTCTGTTACGTAATTTAAAAAAAAATTGCATTAATCCAGTTAATTTCTATAATAAGTATAAAATGCAGAATAATATTTTTAATTCTATTAAGGCTGTGGCTGTACGTTTCTGTCGAAGAATGTTTTGGTGATTACCATCCTTTTAGAATCGAATCGGTATTAAATAATGAGAATGCAATGTCATTAAGGTTTTGTCTTTATCGTTAGTTTCAAAGTCCATTTATATCCGGATGTTTCTACAGTAACTGACAGCAAGTAGTAACAATTTGTACATTTTGAAACTGGTAATATTTTTTACCTTTTTTTAAGCTGTTGAGTTTGGATATAATAATATAAAACCAAGGAATTTTTGTTTCCTTTACTGGATCCGATTAGAGCAGAAGTCTCAAAGTCCATCCTTGAGGGCCGCAATCCAGTCGGGTTTTCAGGATTTCCCCAATGAATATGCATGAGATCTATGTGCATGCACTGCTTTCAATGCATATTCATTGGGGAAATCCTGAAAACCAAACTGGTCCCTCAAGGAGGGACTTTGAGATCCCTAGATTAGAGAGAAAAGGTTTACATTTTCAATGTCTCCTTTTGGTGCCATAGGTGTGTCATTCTGGACAAGCAGGTTATCTCTCCAGGCCAGGAGCCATATGCAAGAAGGAATCCACTCCAGATTTTTTTTGTTTGTGTGAGATCCTCTTTCATTGGGAGATCTACTGCCACCTGCAGTTTTTCCCTTCTGCAGACAAGCTGGACATGGTGTTTTTGTTGCTCTCCCTCTTGCTTTTATTGGGTATTTTTTTTTATTTTTATTTGGTAGGTTCAGTGCTCAGAGCTTTCATCTTGGTTTCAGCTGTGCCTGCTTAGAGAAAAAGCAGACTTAGGTCTGCAGCTGATAGGCGGATCTCTGGTGGTACTGTACCTGTTACCCAGCCTGCACTAGTAGTTTTAGTGCTCAAGGTCATCTCTGTCTTTAATCCCTCACCTACTGCTTAGCAGGGGGTTGAGCGCAGGCTGTTAGGTATCCGTAGGAGGCTCAACAGTGTCTTGCAGGGTGCCCCCCTTCTGATAGCATATCTGTTGGTCTGCGGGGGTACGGTCAGACACCGTGTCTGGCTGGTAGCCCGAAGATCAGTGTTAAAGAGGCATTTTCTGTATGAGGCAATAATTTTCCTTTCTAGCTACAGAAAAGAGCTGAAACAGACTGCAGCACATTGCCAGCACAGGTCACACAGTAAGTAAGGCTATAACATCCTATGAGATGCGAAAAACAGATTTTTGAAGGTTTCTGCATGTTTCCCTGTATTCCTCTATCTGAAAAAAATCCTAAATTCATTGTTTTTTTCACTTTAGTAAGTTTGGGGTGGGGGGGTTGTGAGTCTAGCCTTGAAAATCTTGACGGCGGCCATCTTGGATTTTAAGTGAACCTTTTTCAAAAGTTCTCTGCACTTCCAAAATTTAAATTTTTTTGCCTCAAAACTGGTTGGGATGGAGTCCTTGGGCTCTTCTACCCCAAATTTCTGCCGGGATTGTGCAAAATTTGCACCTCAGGAGCATCTTTGCACCATGTGCCACACAGACCGGAGAGGCGGGAGCAACCAGCTTAGCCTCTCCTGCATATTCAGGGGACAAAAAGAGTGGCCTGGAAATCGTGACCATTCTGCTTGTAAGGACGTGGACACCCTGCAGCCCAAGAATTGCAAAGTAAAGTCATCACAGGGTGTTTCAACGTAGTACAGATGCCTTTTCAGACTTTTTGAAATTTTTGTGGAAAGCCTTCCACGAGAGCCATGCATTGGACTTGTCTCCTCGTATCATAGCTTCACAAAGTACATCATCTTCACTGTGTGCCGCTGTTCAGGACTTGGGAGACATCTCTCCAAGGGATACGGAGGATGATGATCATTTTACTGATCCCTTATTTTCTCCTGTGGTAGGGGACCCAAGAACATATGCTGGCTCTTTAGATTCTACTTTGGCTTTAGAACCCAGCCAGCCCCTTCTCTTTCCTCCTTCCTTATGTTTGGAGTGAGAACTTATTCCTCAATGTTTCCCTAGCATCCAGATATTAACATCTTGATCTTGGAGCAGTGGGATAAGAACATAAGAATAGCCTTACTGGGTCAGTCCCAGTGGTCCATCAAGCCCAGTAGCCCATTCTCACGGTGGCCAATCCAGGTCCCTAGTACCTGGCCAAAACCCAGGGAGTAGCAACATTCCATGCTACCGCTACAGGTCAAGCAGTGGCTTCCCCCATGTCTTTCTCAATAAGACTATGGACTTTTCCTCCAAGAAATTGTCCAAACCTTCCTTAAAACCAGCTACGCTATCCAGAGTTTAACCAGAGGTTGTGGTAAGAGCGCATAGCATAGCTGGTTTTAAGAAAGATTTGGACAATTTCCTGGAGGGGACTCTCAAAGTAGCAAGAGCAGTGTCCCAGCTGTATCCTATGGAAAGAAGTGTTAGCAACTTTTTTAATCAGCCTAAAGTGGATTAATTGGGTGTTCAGGTCGCTAATTGCACCTTCCTTCTAAGCGAAAGTGGTGTGGTGCTCAAGGACATGAAGAATCACTGAGTGGATGTAGTTCTCAGGAGACTTTTTGAGGCAGTGGGTTGGGAGTCAAAGCTGCCTCAGTGGTGTCTTTTGTCACACATGCTTCTCTGTCAAGGCTGCGCACTTTGGAGAGTGAGGGAGATGAACCTCCTCAACTTTTTATCTGGGGTGGCTTATGCAGCTGACGCCCTGTATGACATTATATGCGTCCTGGATAAAGCGTTAGCTTATTCATTTTCTGCTCATAGAATGCTCTAGAGCAGGGGTGTCCAACCTGCGGCCCCGTGAACTATTTTGTGCGGCCCCGGGGAAATGGCAATGCAGTGTTTTCCTCTGCTGCCCCCGGGTGTTTACCATCTTGCTGGCTCCCTCCTTTGACTTGCTGCAGCGTTTGTGCAGCCCCAGAAATATTTTTTATCCCAGGACAAGCAGGCAGCCTATTCTCACATATGGATGACGTCATCAACGGAGCCTGGATGCTGAAGCCTCGCAAGCAGACTTGCTTGAAGAAACTCGAAGTTTTAAGACGACTGCACCGTGCATGCACAAGTGCCTTCCCGCCCAGCACAGGACGCGTCTCTTTAGTTCTCAGTTTTCCGCGGAGCCGAGAAGTCCGTTTTTGACTCTCTATGTTTAACTGACTTTGTGCCTTCTCTCGCCGCGGTTTTGTGTTATTTTCTTCATGAATCGCTGCGTTTCTTTTTTTTTTCTTGTTTAAAAAAAAAATTTTCTTTCTTCCGTCCAGTTGCCGGGGCAGGCCGCTCGGCTGCAGCCCATGGGCTTCGACCTTACAGCAGCTGTTTTTTCCTTCTATGTCCCGGCCAGCTACCGGCTTCATGAATTGTAGCCAGTGTCAGCGTGCGATTTCTCTCCCGGATCCACATATCAGGTGCCTTAAGTGCCTTGGGCCTCACCATCAACAGAAGTCGTGCGACCGCTGTGCTGCTCTTCAACCTCGTGCTTACACGTCGTCTACTTTCAGTGGTGAGGCTCTTCCAGATGGAATCCACTTCTTCCTCGACTCCGAAGTCGACCCCGGCCTCGACTTCGACCGACTTCCACTGCTTCGACCTCGAGCCTCATGAACCCTTCCTCGTTTGCAACGGCTCTTTCCTCAACGACAATTGCTGTATCTTCCCCTGTATCCTCAGGTGAGCTAGCGCAGCAGACAGTTCTACCGGTGGTGTTTCAGGTGCCTAAGACTTCCAAGTCGAAGCACATTTCCACTGCCAAGGCAGGTGGTCCGGTTTCAGACGTGGATCCATCCTTGCCGGCTTATTTCCAGACCATGTTTGGGCAGCAATTTGTTCAATTATTGAACAAATGTAGTTCTGCCTCGACAATGCCTCTTCTACTTCAGCTGGGAAATCGGCAGTCTCCCTCGAGGTCGAGTCTTTGCTTCTGTCCCGAGCTCCAGATTCGCACACTCGATGCAAGGAGCAGAGTCTTTGCGAGTGTCTGGTCTGGCATATGCACACTCGATGCAAGGAGCAGAGTCTTTGCGAGTGTCTGGTCTGGCATATGCACACTCGATGCAAGGAGCACAGTCTTTGCGAGTGTCTGGTCTGGCATATGCACACTCGATGCAAGGAGCACAGTCTTTGCGAGTGTCTGGTCTGGCATCTAACTAAGCACGTGAAGCAAGGAACAGAATCTTTGCACGTGCCTCAACAGGACTCCCCACCCTCCATGCAAGGAGCAGAGTCTTTGGGAGTGCATCGAGATTCCTTCATCCAGCCTCTGAAGCTTCGATCCACAGCTCCAAGCCCCATCCATTCCTTGATGGCATCGCCTGTTTCCATAGCAGGGGCAAAGGCTCCTCGACTTTTAAGATCTGCTTCCAAACACAGTTCTCATCGACGTTCGAGGCATGCTTTCAGGCATCGCTCTTTTTCTAAGGAGTGCCTGTCTTCCATTAAGCCTTGATCTATACCTGCATCTCCTAGACCGCCGAATCCTCGATCGAGGTAGCCACTTCCACACCTTGACGACTCAGCGGTCTTGATTACCTCGTCCATGCCTTTTTTCCAGCCGAAGTTTCATCTTCGACCCAGGCTGCTTCGACGTCCTCGAGTCCTTCTCCAGGGAGGGCATTACCGGATCTCCTCATACCATTCCAGCTGTTCCAGGCACATTGCACTCCTGGAAGGGATGGGAAGACTATGGACAAATTTGGACGTCGCATCTCTCAAAATTCTATGATGTCCTCCAAAGTCCTTAATTATAATTTTCATTTTATTATTACTTCTTTTGCCTAAATTTTTGAGTTATTTGCATACTCAAAAGCACTTTGAATTTCAAAATGTCATAGTTTTTCTATCACAACTCAGATTGCATCTTCTCCAGTCCTCTTATGATGCCTTCGAGTTGTCTGCCCGAGCAGCTGCTTGTTCTGTTGCAATGCGCCGTCTCGCTTGGCTTCGTACCATTCACATGGATCCTACTTTTCAGGACACCTTGGCTAATATTCCTTGTGCTGGCAATGACCTCTTCGATGAATCCATTGAGGCAGCCACCATAGAACTGTCTGAGCATGACAAATCCTTTTGTTTCTTTTGTCAGACCTATGCTAAAGCCAGCTCCTGCTCAACCTGCACGCCCTTCTCCAATTTACCAGAGGCGTTTTGCTTCGAGAGTGGCTCCTTACAATCACCCTCCTCCTATGCAACAGCACCCTCAGAAGCAACAAAAATCTCAACCTTCTGCTGCACCTAAGGCTACACAGCCTTTTTGACTGTTTAAAACAAAGCATAACCTCCACCGTTCTGTCTCTGTCCTATCTTCCCCCTCTTGGAGGTCGTCTCCATAATTTTTACCACCGATGGGAGACAATCGCATCTGACCTCTGGGTGCTGTCCATCATCAGGGAAGGATACTCTCTTCATTTCACTCAAATTCCACCAGAGCTTCCTCCAAGAGAGTATTTTTCCACCCCATCCCAGACAAGCTCTGCTTCGTCTCCATGCCATTGAACTAGTTCCCTTGGAACAGCAGAACAAGGGATATTATTCCCATTATTTCCTTGTTCCAAAGAAGACGGGCGATCTGCGGCCCATTCTGGATCTCAAGGCTCTCAAACAAATTTCTGGTCAAAGAAAAGTTTTGAATGTTGTACCTAGCATCCCTTTATCCCCTTCTCGAGCAGAATGACTGGTTATGCTCTTTGGATCTCAAGGAGGCCTACACTCGTATCCCCATTCATCTGGCCTCCCGTCAATATCTCAGATTTCGGATGGGGAATCTGCATTATCAATACAGAGTACTACCCTTTGGCCTGGCCCCGTCTCCCAGAGTGTTCAAAAAGTGCCTGGTAGTGGTAGCAGCAGCTCTCAGGAACCATGGTCTTCCCTACCTCGACGACTGGCTCATCAAAGATTCCACATCTCACAGGGTCATTGTAGTGACCCAATGGACTACCTGGTTCCTACAAACTTTGGGATTCGAAATCAACTTTCCCAAATCTCACCTCCAGCCCTCACAGAATCTACAATTCATTGGAGCTGTTCTGCACACTGTCCAACTCAGAGCATTCCTCCCACAGCAACGATTGGAAGCTCTTCTTCAACTTTGTCATGCAGTGTCTTCCTGATCTACCATCTCAGCGAGACACATGATGATACTCTTAGGTCACATGGCCTCCACAGTACACGTGACTCCTTTTGCCAGTCTTCACCTCAGAATTCCTCTGTGGACCCTGGTATCTCAATGGACGCAAGTTTGCAACCCTTTTTCTCAACACATATCAGTCACTCCTTCATTGAACCAGTCTCTCCGTTGGTGGATGCTCTCTTCCAATCTTTCCAGAGGCTTGCTTTTTTAAACGCCCCTCATCAGAAGGTCCTCACGACAGACTCTTCGACCTATGCTTGAGGCGCTCATCTCGATGGTCTCCGTACTCAAGGCCTCTGGACCAGTACAGATTGTCAGTGTCGCATCAATCTGTTGGAACTCAGAGCGATCCTGAAAGCTCTCAACGCTTTTCAACATTTTCTTCACGACCAAGTAGTCCTCATTCGGACGGACAACCAAGTCGCCATGTATTATGTCAACAAACGAGGAGGGACAGGATGTGCCTCCCTTTGTCAAGAAGCTCTGAAGGTTTTGGATTGGGCAATCCGCCACAACACCTTCCTCAAAGCTGTCTACATTCAAGGGGCAAAGAATTGCTTGGTGGACAACTTGAGTCGCCTTCTGCAACCTCACGAATGGACACTCCATTCCTCGACTCTTCATCACATTTTCTCACAGTGGGGAATGCCTCAGATAGACGTCTTTGCAGCTCCTCACAACTACAAACTGCCTTGGTTCTGCTCCAGGATACTATCCTCATCGCCTCGAGGCAGATGCTTTTCTTCTGGAATGGACGAATCTCTTTCTCTATGCATTACCTCTCATTCTCAAGACTCTGGTCAAGTTGAAGAACGATCATGCCACTATGATTTTGATTGCTCCTCGGTGGCCAAGACAACCTTGGTACTCCCTTCTACTTCAACTCAGCAGCAGGGAGCCATACCTTCTACCAGTTTTTCCTTCTCTGCTTACACAGAGTCAGGGATCTCTGCTTCATCCCAACCTGCAGCCTGACAGCTTGGTACCTCTCAACATGACTCCTCTTCAGTTTTCTCAACCTGTAAGAGACATTTTAGAGGCTTCTAGGAAACCTACCACTAGACAATGCTATCGCCAAAAATGGACTAGATTTTCTGCGTGGTGTTCTTCTCATGATAAAGAGCCTCAACATTCCTCCTTATTTTCTGATTTGGATTTTCTTTTGCACTTATCTGGTGTCAGCTGGGGTGTCAGGTCAAAAGCGCACCGGGACAAAGGCGCGCCCAGACAATTGAGAACAGCGCGGAGGCGCGCGCTGCTCAAAATTAATGTTTTTAGGGCTCCGACGGGGGGGCGTGGAGGGGAAACCCCCCCCACTTTACTTAATAGACATCGCGCCGCGGTGTGGGGGGTTGTATCCCCCCACATTTTACTGAAAACTTCACTTTTTCCCTGTTTTTAGGGAAAAAGTTAAGTTTACAGTAAAATGTGGAGGGTTACAACCCCCCATACCCCCCATAACGCCGGCGCGATGTCTATTAAGTAAAGTGGGGGGTTCCCCAACAAAACCCCCCATCGGAGCCCCTAAAAATAGTAATTTTGAGCGGCGCGCGCCTCCACGCTGCGCTCAATTGTCTGGGCGCGCCTTTGTCTTTCGCACCGTTGTCTATGAACCGTCAGCTGGTGGCCAGCGGGGTGCCTGCTTGCCGGTCTTTCTCCAGTTGGGTTAGGTCAGCCTCCAAAAATGTATAAAATAGATCTTTTGCAGACATTGTCAGTGTTTTAGGAAAGTTTAAAATCCTAAGATTCAACATCTTTAGTGAAATTTTCAAAATTCTCTACTTTCCTAGCAAACAATAGTCTGTCTTGAATTATGGAAGATTCAGAGGATTGTAACCCTTGGACCAACTGGTCCAAATGGTCAACTTTATCTCCATGAGTTTTAGCTTCCTCTTCTACTTTATCCAATCTTTGAGCCAAGGTATTAACCTGGGAAAGGGCTCCAGCACACAGTTTATGTAGGGAGTCTAATGCCATCCAAATAGATTCCAGAGTAAACTCAGCAGGTCTTACCAATGGAGGGACAGTAGAAATCTGTCCCTCATTTGCTGACATCTCCAGCACCCTCTCTGAAGTCAATGTTCCAGATGCTTCGGGTTAAGGGATCGGCAAGCCCACAAGCTCCGTAGGCAACGCTGTGTTCCGTCTCTGCAAAACTCCTGAAATTTCCCAATCTCGCGGTTGTAGAGGAGAGGCAGGTCCAATGGGACTGAGTGACGCTTCGCTCCCGAACACCAAATGCTCTCTATGATTCGGCGGTGCCGGTTCGCCCCCTAGGTAATGATGTAAAGAAGCCCGTAATGATCTCCTGCCGCATCAAGATAGGTTCATTCTATCGTGCTGAGGCAACGACTCTTCCTCTTCTTTTTGGCATCCTTAATTCAGGTCTACTCCCCAAAAAAGCAAGTAGGAAATATTTCTAGCAGCAGGAGAGAATTGCTCAGCGTCCTCACTACGCGGCCATCTTGTCTCCTCCTTTTAGCTCTGGTTTCAGTAGTGTTAGCTTTTCTCCAAGCGGACCTTGACAAGAGCCTTATCATTGCTTTGCTTTTGGCTCCGAGTAGCTGGGCTCACTTGTTTCAGAGCTTGGGACCATAGACCTATGCTGTAACATAGTAACATAAGTAAATGACTGTAAATAAAGAGACCTGAATGGTTCATCCAGTATGCCCACTAGTTATACCCATCAAAAATTCATGATTAAATTAACTTGTCTTTTCTTTGATACCCCTGGATAAGACTGCAAAGTCCACCTGGCATTGTCCTAGGCTCTAAATGCTGAAGTTGCTGTCTAAGCTCTCTCCAGGCTATCCAACCATCCCGTCCGCAGGATATCTTCCACAAGACTGGCTAGAAACATCCCTATATTCCAAGTTAGTGGAGTTCCCATTGATGCCCTCCCCAGCTCATCCCACACCAAATCACCACACATGGGACATAGACTGCGCAAGTCTGTCCAGCATCAGCCCTAGTTCTTTAATTTACATCCTTCGTTTTCTAATTAGAGATTCTTTGTTTATCCTATGCTTTTTTGAATTCCATCACAGTTTTTCTCTCTACCACTTCCCTCGGGAGGGCATTCCAGGCATCTACCACCCTCTCCGTGAAAAAGAATTTCCTAACATTGCTCCTGAGTCATCTTCCCTGTAATCTCAGATTATGCCCTCTAGTTTTACCATTTTCTCTTCTCTGGAAATATTTGGTTCTATATTAATACCTTTCAAGTATGTAAACATCTTTATCATATCTCCCCTGTCTCTCCTCTCCTCCAGATTATACATATTTAGGTCTTCCAGTCTCTTCTCATACTTCTTTTGGTTCAAACCCCTTACCGTTTTTGTTGCCTTCCTCTGGATCGCTTCAAGTCTTTTTATATCCTTCACCATTGCCAGATTTCTGAAGGGGGCTTTCCGCATCAGACCATCGATCAAGCCACTGTTCACTTCATGGGACCTTAACATGGTTCTGTGAGGTATCACCAATGCTCCGTTCGAGCCACTGGAAGAAGAATCCCTTTTGGACTTTACGTTAAAAGTGTTTTTTCTAGTAACTGTTACTAGAGAATGACACGGTGGCTGTGAAACGGTGGGGGGGATGTGGAGTGTTCACTGCGGGTACAGGGACAAGGCCATCTACTGCCCCGTGGAGTGGTGCATGGCCTTGTCCCCGCAGTTAAGAGAGGGAACGCACAGGGTCACCTTCCTCCTTCCTACCTACCAGCCAAATCTATCTATCTCCCTCCCACCTTACATTAGCTGCGCGTTTTAAGTTTACAGACCAACTTCCTCAAGCCGCCGGAGTCTGTCTGCAGTCGCGTGCGTCTCTGGGCGGAAGCTTCTCCTCTGACACAACTAGGTACTTCCAAGATTTGCAGTATGAGCTTTTACAATCAAGTGAAGCTGAAGATATGACCATCCCAAAAATATGGCTTTATGCATTTATGCAAACTTTCACAGAAGATTCACCTACCTTCAGCTAACCTTCCCCCAAATTACCCACCTTAACACCTTCCAATTAAACAAATACCATAAATAGATTGTAACCTACCCTCTCTAACTGCATTCCATATGTATTTTTCATACAGTTCTTCACTGTCAGTTTAATTTCCATCCTATAAGTTCACATAGAATTTTTCTTTTTTCAACCATCTTTATTTTCTCTTCTTTATTAATTTCCAGGTACTTTAGTTAGATTGTGAGCCTTCGGGACAGTAAGGGAATTTTTTAAGTACCTTCTTACTTCTCATTTATAATCTTAATGTATATTTTCTTCAAACCGCTTAGAACCTAAAGGATATAGCGGTATATAAGAAATAAATTACATTACATTTTTCTGATTGAAATATCTGTGTAGGGTTTTTTTGTTTGTTTGGAAAGAGCATGTTTTTTTGCTACAAAAGCTATCCTGTTTCATCTTGGACCCGACCTTTCTTTGGTGAGAATTGATGGCTTAAAGATAAGCATTACTTGCTTGCGTAAACATGTTATTGTGAATGTGCAGTGGAACTATAATAATCTGAAAACTCATAACCAAGCTTATCCCAGGACAAGCAGGCAGGTATTCTCACTAATGGGTGACGTGATCCAACGGAACCCCGATGCGGACGCCTCACAAGCAGTCTTGCTTGATGAAACTCGAAGTTTCCAGTCGCCCGCACCGCGCATGCGCGAGTGCCTTCCTGCCCAGCACAGTTCTTACTTTTCCACGGAGCTGAGAAGCCCGTCTTCGACTCTCTGCGCAAAGTTTTCTTCACTTGTGCCTTCTAAGTCCGCGGTTTTGGGTTTATTTTCTCATAATCGCTGATTTTCGTCGTACTTTTGTTGTTTTTAAAAAAAAATTTCTTCCATCTGGTCGACCAGGCAAGCCACGTGGCCGCAGCCCCGCGACTTCGATCTTGCGGCGGAGCTTTTCCGGCCTATGACCAGGCCGCCTACCGGTTTTAAAAAGTGTTCCAAGTGCCAGCGCGTGATTTCACTGATGGACCCTCATCGACGCTGTCTTCGGTGTCTCGGGCCTCAACACCTTCCGAAATCGTGCCGGCCTTGCTCAACACTTACAGCCCGTGCTTTCAAGCGTCGTTGCATCTTGTGGGAGTCGCTGTTCAGCATGGAGTCTTCGAGGGATCTTTCGTCATCGAAGGGCCCTTCACCATCGGCCTCTCCCCAGGCTTCCACATCTTCTGCTCCGAGCCTCATCAATCCGGCCTCGTTTGTTCCGGCTCTGTCTTCGACGCAGGCTGCGGTGCCTTCCTCTGTCTCTTCAGGTCAGATAGCGCTGCAGCCCATTCCCCCGGTGGTGCTTAAAGTGCCCAAGGCTTCTAAGTCCAAGCACTCTCACACTGCCTCGAGGGAGCATGAAGCCCGTGCAGGTGGTCCCGTTGGTGACGCGGATCCATCCTTGCCGGCTTCGTTCCAGACCTTACTTGAGAAGCAATTCATTCAGCTCTTTACCACGATGGGGCTGAAGCTTCTCTCTCAAATCCAGCCTGGGCATGCGGAGGCTTCCCGCGAGATCAAGCCGCCTCCAGTGCCTCAGCCGTACGCACACTCTCTACAGGGAGCAGAGTCTCTGCGAGTGTCTGGTCTGGCATCGATGCATGCATCGCAAGGAGCAGAGTCTTTGCCCATGCCTCCATTGGAACTGATTCACTCGATGCAAGGAGTAGAGTCTTTGCGAGTGCCTCCATTGGAACTGATTCACTCGATGCAAGGGCTCGAGTCTTTGCGAGTGCCTCGTGGTTCTTCCAGTCAACCACCTCTGCTTCAATCCACCGCTTCCAGCCCCATCCACTCTCTGGGGGCCTCAGCGAAGATCCATTCACCTCGTCTGTCGGGGCCTGCTTCGAGGCACAGCTCGCATCATCGATCGAGGCATTCTTCAAAGCACTCCTCAAGATATGCCTCGCCTCATCGGAAGCAGCCTTTTCTTCAGTTTTCTCCACCTTCTACTTCGCCTCCTCCGATGCCAGAGCTCGAGGACACGGTGGGGTCTTTATCCCAGGACAAGCAGGCAGGTATTCTCACTAGTGGGTGATGTCATCCGACAGAGCCCCGATACGGACGTCTCATAAGCATATTTTGCTTGAAGAAACTCAGAAGTTTCGAGATGCCCGCACCGCGCAAGGGCCAGTGCCTTCCCACCCGATGGTCCGGGCATGTCTCCTCAGTTCTTTTCTTTCCGCGGAGCTGAGAAGTTTTACTTCAATTCTGCGCTGACTGAATTCCCGTTCTTTTGCCTTCTATAGCCGCGGTTTTGAGTTTCTTTTACTCTTTATCGTGTGTTTTATTTCTTTTGTTTCTTTTTTAAAAAAAACAGACAACCTTGGTACTCCCTTCTACTTCAACTCAGCAGCAGGGAACCATTCCTTCTTCCAGTGTTTCCTTCACTGCTTACTCAGCATCAGGGATCTCTACTTCATCCCAACCTGCAGTCTCTTCACCTGACAGCTTGGTTCCTCTCAACGTAACTCCTCACCAGTTTTCCCAGGCGGTGAGGGATGTCTTAGAGGCTTCCAGGAAGCCTGCTACTCATCAATGCTACTCCCAAAAATGGACTAGATTTTCTTCATGGTGTGTTTTTAATTCTAAGGAGCCTCAGCGAGCCTCCCTATCTTCTGTATTGGACTATCTTCTACACCTCTCTCAGTCTGGTCTCAAGTCTACATCTATACGAGTCCACCTGAGTGCTATTGCAGCTTTCCATCAGCCTCTACAAGGGAAACCTCTCTCTGCTCATCCTGTGGTTTCCAGATTTATGAAAGGACTTTTCCATATCAATCCTCCTCTCAAACCTCCTCCAGTGGTTTGGGATCTCAATGTTGTCCTTTCTCAGCTTATGAAACCTCCTTTTGAGCCTCTCAACAAGGCTCCACTGAAGTTTCTCACTTGGAAAGTGGTTTTTCTGGTGGCCCTCACGTCTGCTCGCAGGGTCAGTGAGCTTCAGGCCTTAGTGGCGGATCCACCTTTCACAGTATTCCATCATGACAAGGTTGTCCTCCGCACTCATCCAAAATTCCTGCCTAAAGTGGTCTCTGAATTTCATCTCAACCAATCCATTGTTCTTCCAGTGTTTTTTCCAAAGCCTCATTCTCATCCTGGAGAATCAGCTCTTCACACTCTGGACTGTAAACGTGCTTTGGCTTTCTACTTGGATCGCACCAAACCACACAGAACTGCTCCTCAACTTTTCGTCTCCTTTGATCCAAACAAGTTGGGACAACCTGTATCAAAGCGCACCATCTCCAACTGGATGGCAGCTTGTATCTCTTTCTGCTATGCCCAGGCTGGATTACCCCTTCCCTGTAAGGTCACAGCCCATAAGGTCAGAGCAATGGCAGCCTCTATAGCCTTCCTCAGATCGACACCGATTGAGTAGATTTGTAAGGCTGCCACTTGGTCCTCGGTTCATACTTTCACCTCTCATTATTGTCTGGATACTTTCTCCAGAAGGGATGGACAGTTTGGCCAAACAGTGTTACAAAATTTATTCTCCTAAGTTGCCAACTCTCCCACCATCCCATTGAGGTTAGCTTGGAGGTCACCCACTAGTGAGAATACCTGCCTGCTTGTCCTGGGATAAAGCAATGTTACTTACCGTAACAGTTGTTATCCAGGGACAGCAGGCAGCTATTCTCAAGTCCCACCCACCTCCCCTGGGTTGGCTTCTCTGCTAGCTACCTGAACTGAGGAGACACGCCCAGACCATCGGGCGGGAAGGCACTGGTGCATGCGCGGTGCGGGCATCTCGAAACTTCTGAGTTTCTTCAAGCAAAATATGCTTGTGAGACGTCCGTATCGGGGCTCTGTCGGATGACATCACCCACTAGTGAGAATAGCTGCCTGCTGTCCCTGGATAACAACTGTTACGGTAAGTAACATTGCTTTTTCTCCAGTCTGATCCCCGTCCTCATTGGATCAGGAGGCCTCAACGTCCTCAAGTCCTTCTCGAGGCCCTGCTTTGGTTGACCAGCTGTCTTTTTCTTCTTTTCTCCGTCAGATGGCAGCTGATTTGGACATTCAGCTGGACACTGGGTCCAAATTCTCAAAGGAGTATCTCGAGACAATGCATCTCCCTCAACCTCCTGCTGAATCCCTCAAGCTTCCTCTTCATAAGCTGCTGGATCAGACCTTTGTCCGCTGTCTGGAGACTCCCTATTCCATCCCCACTGTTCCGGGCAAATTGGATGCCAGATACCGCACAGTTCATCATAAGGGATTTGACGGTACCCAGCTATAACATCAATCCCTTTTGGTGGAGTCTTCGTTGAAGCAGTCTCACCTTTCCCAGGTATATGCCACTATTCCACCTGGCAGAGAGGGCAAGACGATGGACAGGTTTGGCAGGTGAATTTACCAGAACTCTATGATGACATCCAGAGTTCTCAACTACAATTTTCATTTTATTACATATTTTGAGTGTTTCCTGTCCGTCCTTCCCAAGTTCATGGCCTATTTGGATCCTCAGGCCCATTTTGAGTTCCAAGAAGTCCTGGCCTCGTTGTCCCAACTCCGTTTGCAGCTGATGCAGTCACATACGATGCCTTTGAGTTGTCTGCTTGGGCTACTGCTTGCTCAGTGGCCATGCGACGGCTTGCGTGGCTCCGGACCATCGACATGGACCCCAATCTGCAGGATAGGCTGGCTAATGTCCCGTGTGCTGGTACTGACCTCTTCGACGAGTTCATCGAGGCGGCGACCAAGAAGCTGTTGGACCACGAGAAGTCTTTCCAATCGATTCTCCATCTGAAGCCCAAGCCAGCTCCTCCTCGTCCTTCACGCCCGCCTTTGATTTACCAGCGGCGTTTCCCACCTAAACAGGCTCATGACATCCGTTAGCCTGTTAAGAGGCAGCATCCGCAAAAACAGCAACAAAAGCCTCAGCCATCTGTTGTCCCCAAGGCTCCTCAGCTTTTTTGACTGTCTCATGGAGAGCATAACGTCAGTCGTTCTGCCCTTCACCATTTTTCCCCCTATCGGAGGTCGTCTCCATCATTTTTACCATCGATGGACGACTATTACCACCGACCTCTGGGTCCTTTCCATCGTAAGGGAGGGATACTCTCTTTAGTTCTATCAAGTTCCTCCGGAACATCCTCCAAGAGAGTATCCTTCCTCCTCTGCCCAGACCGCCCTTCTTCTTTAGGAAGCTCAGGTTTTGCTCTAGCTCCGGGCTGTCGAGCCGGTTCCTTTGGCTCAACAGAAAAAGGGTTTTTACTCCCGGTACTTCCTTGTTCCGAAGAAGACGGGCGATCTGCGTCCTATTTTGGATCTCGGAGTGCTCAACAAATATCTGGTCAAAGAAAAGTTTCGCATGCTGACCCTGGCGTCTCTGTATCCCCTCCTCGAGCAGCACAACTGGTTATGCTCTCTGGATCTCAAGGAGGCCTACACTCGCATTCCCATCCATCCGGCTTCCCGTCAATACCTCAGATTTCGGGTGGGACATCTTCATCTTCAATACCGAGTGCTCCCTTTTGGCCTGGCATTGTCACCCAGAGTCTTGACCAAGTGTCTGGTTGTGGTGGCCGCAGCGCTCAGGAACCATGGTCTTCAGGTGTTTCCTTACCTGGACGACTGGCTCATAAAGGATTTCACGTCTCAGGGAGTCGTCCTGGCGACTCAGCGCACTATCTGGTTCCTGCAGAGTCTGGGGTTCGAGATCAAGTTTCCAAAATCTCATCTGCAACCTTCTCAGACTCTTCCCTTCATCGGAGCTGTTCTGGATACTTTCCAACTCAGAGCGTTCCTTCCTCCACAACGTCTGGAAGCTCTTCTCGGTCTTTGTCATTCAGTGTCCTCTCGCCAGTTCATCTCGGCGAGACTCATGATGGTTCTTTTGAGCCACATGGCCTCTACAGTACACGTGACTCCTTTTGCCAGACTTCACCTCAGAATTCCTCAGTGGACCCTGGCATTTCAATGGTCGCAAGTTTCCGACCCTCTGACTCGACACATCCAGGTCACTCCTGCTCTGCCACAGTCTTTTCGCTGGTGGATGCTCTCTTCCAATCTATCCAGAGGCTTATTGTTTCACACGCTCCCCCATCAGAAGGTTCTCACGACTGATTCTTCGACTTGCGCTTGGGGGCTCATCTGGATGGTCTCCGCACTCAGGGCTATAGGACCAGTACTAAAGAAATCTTGGAAACCGACTGGGCTGGCCAATCAACACAAGAAGCGACTGCTGGGGACCAGTCGCAGATGTCCTTTCTGATTGTCCTCGGCCTGAAATCCCAGCCCTGCAGTCCATCTCTGCTCCTTCCAGCCGAGCCCTGCTCTCTTTCGCCCTTCCCCACAGTGCGAACCTGTGGTTTTAAAGCGGGGCTGCACTATGGGGAAGAGTGGCAGAGAGCAGGAGAGTCAATAATTGCCTGCTTTTAAAAGTTCCCTGCTCTAATGTAAGGTGCTGCCGGGGATCGCCCTTCCCTGGGAGAGCAGGAGAGTCGCACATATAGGGTTGATGTTGCTGGGGAATGAGCCCAGGCTCTGGTGGTAGACACAGACTTCAATGATTGTTGTGTCGTCCATGGAAGCACTGACATGGCAGTGGAGTTCCCTAATGAGGTGTGCAATGCTGATGATGTGATGATGCTGCTCTGCTCTCTTCCCCTTCCAGCCAAGCCCTGCTCTTGCCACTCTTCCCCGCAGTGCGAGCCCATAGTTTTAAAGCGGGGCTGCACTGTGGGGAAGGGTGGAAGAGAATAGGAAAGTCAAAAAGCTTGATCAGCTAAGCAGAGGAGAGGAACAAGCACAGTGAGGGCGGGTGCACGTGGTGAGCGGGTGCTTGTAAGTGAAGAGGGCTGAGATAGCAGAGCAGAGAGGAGCGGAGAAGAAGTCGGGAGGCGGAGGAAGCTAGTAAAAGGAGCAGAGAGGACAGGACAGACAGTCGGGAGACAAAGGACGCTGCAAAGGAGAGCGGAGAGGTGCACAGTCAGCGGCAGAGAGGGAGGCGATCTGGTCACGGAGAGGGGAAGAGGCGGATAGTAGCTCCGCCCACCCCCCGATGTCACACACCCGATCTCCCCCCATAAAAGGGCACGAGCCAGCAAAAAGCCCCTAAGCTTGATCAGCTAAGCAGAGGAGAGGAACAAGCACAGTGAGGACGGGTGCACGTGGAGAGCGTGCACGTGGTGAGCGGGTGCTTGTAAGTGGAGAGGGCTGAGATAGCAGAGCAGAGAGGAGCGGAGCGGAGAAGAAGTCGGGAGGCGGACGAAGCTAGTAAAAGGAGCGGAGAGAACAGGACAGACAGTCGGGAGACAAAGGACGCTGCAAAGGAGAGCGGAGAGGTGCACAGTCAGCGGCAGAGAGGGAGGCGATCTGGTCACGGAGAGGGGAAGAGGCGGATAGTAGCTCCGCCCACCCCCCGACGTCACACACCCGATCTCCCCCCATAAAAGGTCACGAGCCAGCAAAAAGCCCCTAAGCTTGATCAGCTAAGCAGAGGAGAGGAACAAGCACAGTGAGGGCGGGTGCACGTGGAGAGCGTGCAAGTGGTGAGCGGGTGCTTGTAAGTGGAGAGGGCTGAGATAGCAGAGCAGAGAGGAGCGGAGAAGAAGTCGGGAGGCGGAGGAAGCTAGTAAAAGGAGCGGACAGGACAGACAGTCGGGAGACAAAGGACGCTGCAAAGGAGAGCGGAGAGGTGCACAGTCAGCGGCAGAGAGGGAGGCGATCTGGTCACGGAGAGGGGAAGAGGCGGATAGTAGCTCCGCCCACCCCCGACGTCACACACCCGATCTCCCCCCATAAAAGGGCACGAGCCAACGGTGCGCAGCGAAGGCGAGCGGTAAAGGCGCTCGCCTTAGCGAGAGTGCCTTTGCGAGGGAGCCAGAAACACCAAGTAATTTACTTTTCTCTTCTTTTCTCTTTTTCCTTTTTCTCTTTCTCTCTCTCTTACCCACAGCAGGAGCACACCAGCACTTCACAAGAGCGATGGAGGACCCAGGATCCCAGAGGTACTTTCCGGTATACTGCACAGAGTGCAATATGTACGACTACCTCCCTTTGGGAAGGCGGGAGTACATATGCAGTCGGTGTCAGGAACTGGAAAGCCTGAGGATGGAGGTCGGCAGATTGAGGGTCAGGGTCCAGGAACTAGAAGGACTGGAGGAACTGCGCACCACAGAGGAGACGAGCTGGTCTACCCAGAACACAGACGGAGCAGGCCCCATTGTGGACCAGGTGAGGGACCTCGAGAGATTCATTGAGGAGGCCTATAGGACGGTGGAGGAACGGGATCAGCAGCAGCACAGACGGATGTCGGTAGACGAGACCCAGGATCCACAAGGCGATACCGGGGAAGGACCTAGCAGAGGGACAACGCAAGAGGAGGAGACCGCGACTCACCAGGACCCCGAGGGAGAGACACCACACTACACCGAGGACACGGACCTGAGGCAGAGGAGGTTGCTGAGGAAAGGGAAGTCTGCTATTGTGGTGGGAGACTCGATCTTGAGAGAGGTAGACAGTCACGTGGCTGGAGGAAGGGAGGACCGGCTAGTGACTTGTCTCCCAGGGGCCAAGACACGAGACATCACTGATAGGATCGAGAGGATCCTGGACGGAGCAGAGACAGAGGAGACTGCGGTAATAATCCACGTCGGAACAAACGATGTGAGCCGGAGGAACTTCAGCATGGACGCACTGACTGACCAGTTCAGGGTCCTGGGACGAAAGCTGAAGCGGAGCACTCGGAGGATAGCATTCTCGGAGATCTGCCTGTGCCGAGAGCAGATGCAAAGAGGCAGGCAGACCTCCAAGCTGTGAATGCATGGTTGAGGAGATGGTGCCAGGAGGAGGGCTTCCGCTTTGTGAGGTACTGGACGTCCTTCTGGGGAAAGAGCAAGCTCTACCGGCGGGACGGCCTGCACCTGAGCACAGCGGGAAGCAGACTACTGGCAGCCAATTTGAGGAAGGAGATCGAGAGGGCTTTAAACTGAGGAGAGGGGGAAAGCCGACAGCTGATCTGATGTTGACGCTTCGGACAACAGTATCCAGAACAGATGCTGAACGGGTTGACTGCAGGGAGGAAACAGAGGGACCGGAAGATCTCCAAATCAGACAGCGAGGGAAACATCAGGTAAAGGGAGCTTGCTGGGAGAATACTAAGGGGCTTGTGGACACAGGGGGACTGGGTGGCATAAGGGCGAAAGCCAAGGGTAATATAAAGGTACCACAAGGCGAGGGGGATCAAACAGAGGCGCAAGGGATGATAGCCCAGGAGGGGGCCGGTAGGGCTAGAAATCCCAGAGGAAAAGCGGGGAAGTGGGGTGGCAGGAATGTGGGGAAGCTGAAAGCTAAGAAGGTAAAGGCTGAGGGCAAAGCAGAAACACAGAGAGCGGGAAAACTGCCAGAAATCCAAGGGCAAGTGGCCCAGGTAAATGCAGAGGTGGAAGAAAAACGACGGGACCTGCGATGCTTATACGCAAATGCAAGAAGCCTCACGGCCAAGATGGGTGAACTAGAAGTCGTGGCCAAGGGGGAGGTCCTGGATATAATTGGAATTGTAGAAACCTGGTGGACAGAGGAAAATCAATGGGATGTAGCGCTGCCGGGGTACAAGCTCTATAGGAGGGACAGGACCCACAAAAAGGGGGGAGGCATAGCACTATATATAAAGGACTCTATCCACTCGGTCGGGATGGATATGGCAACGAAGGCAGAGGGGCTGGAATCGCTGTGGGTCAAATTACCGGGAAACAAGGGTGTGGGCATAAAACTGGGGCTGTACTATCGACCACCTGGTACGCCAGAGGGAGTCGGACACGACTTGGAAGCAGAATTGAGACAGGAGTGCAGGACTGGAAGTGTAACAGTGATGGGGGACTTCAACTACCCAGGGATTGACTGGAGTACGGGTCACTCCAACTGCACTAGGGAGACAGGATTTGTAGAAGCTGTGAAGGACTGCTTCATGGAGCAACTAGTCAAAGAACCGACGCGAGGGGGTACTACTCTTGACCTCATCCTAAACGGATTAGGGGGGCCTGCAAGAGGGGTAGAAGTGGGAGGACCACTAGGCAACAGTGACCACAACACGATCAGATTCACATTAGAAAGAGGGACACCCATAGTTAGGAGGACCGCAACAACTGCGCTGAACTTCAAGAAAGGGAACTATGTTGCTATGAGGGAAATGGTGGGAAGGAAGCTCAGAAAAATCTTTAGGATGGAGACTGTGGGAAGCGCCTAGACCCTATTCAGGGACACCCTGCAGGAAGCACAGAGAATGTACGTCCCCAATTTCAGGAAAGGCTGCAAGAACAAGCGATCAAAGGACCCGGTTTGGATGTCAATAGAAGTAAAGAGGGCGATAAAGGACAAAAAAGTATCTTTCCGGAGATGGAAAAAGGACCCAACAGAGGAAAATCACCAGGCGCATAGGAAATGCCAAAAGGAATGCCACCGGGAGGTTAGAAAAGCAAAGGGGAAGTACGAAGAGGGGCTGGCCAGGGAGGCGAAAAACTTCAAGGCATTCTTCAGTTACGTTAAGGGGAAACGACCAGCGAGAGAGGAGGTAGGGCCGTTGGACGATGGGGACAGGAAGGGAGTGATTAAGGAGGAAAAAGAGGTAGCTGAGAGGTTGAACACGTTTTTCTCGTCGGTCTTCACGAGCGAAGACACATCTAATATACCAGACTCAGAGGAACTCATGAGTGGGGAACAGGCTGAAAAATTAGAGCACATAGAGGTAAGTAGGGAGGATGTCCTCAAACAGATAGACAGGTTAAAATGCGGCAAATCACCAGGCCCGGACGGGATCCACCCAAGGGTTCTGAAAGAACTAAGACAGGAAATAGCGGGCACAATCCAACATGTTTGCAACCTATCCTTGAAAACTGGTGAGGTACCAGAGGACTGGAAATTGGCAAATGTCACACCCATCTTCAAGAAGGGATCGAGGGGTGACCCCGGGAACTACAGGCCGGTGAGCCTGACTTCAATTATAGGGAAGATGGTGGAAGCTATGATCAAGGACGACATTTGCGAGCACATCGAGAGGAATGGCCTACTGAGAACAAGCCAGCATGGATTCTGTAAGGGAAGGTCGTGCCTAACGAACCTTCTGTACTTCTTTGAGGGAATAAGCAGTCGGGTGGACAATGGGGAGCCCATAGACATTTACCTCGACTTTCAAAAGGCTTTCAACTAGGTGCCACATGAAAGGCTACTTAAGAAGCTGTGGAACCACGGGGTGGGAGGGGATGTGCACAGATGGATCAAGCACTGGTTGTTGGGTAGACTGCAGAGGGTTGGAGTAAAGGGTCAATATTCTGACTGGCGGGGAGTCACGAGCGGTGTGCCACAGGGATCGGTGCTGGGGCCTTTACTCTTTAACATATTCATCAATGACCTGGAAAAGGAGGCAAAATGTGAGGTTATAAAATTCGCAGACGATACCAAACTGTGCGGCAGAGTTAGGACCAGGGAGGAGTGTGAGGACATGCAAGGGGACCTGGACAAGCTGGAAGACTGGGCAAACAAATGGCAAATGCGCTTCAACGTGGACAAATGCAAGGTCATGCATATAGGGAAAAAGAACCCGTTGTTCAACTACAAATTGGGGGGGGTATTGTTGGGAGACAGCAGACTCGAGAGAGACTTGGGTGTGCTGGTGGATGCATCACTGAAGCCATCTGCACAGTGCGCAGCAGCCTCGAAAAAAGCCAACAGGATGCTGGGAATCATAAAGAAGGGCATAGTAACCAGAACACGGGAAGTCATCATGCCATTGTATCGAGCGATGGTGCGTCCACATCTAGAATACTGCGTTCAGTATTGGTCGCCGCACCTCAAGAAGGACATGGCGGTACTTGAGAGAGTCCAAAGGAGAGCAACGAAAATGGTAAGAGGGCTGGAACACTGCTCATACGCCGAGAGGCTGGATAGGCTGGGGCTCTTCTCTCTGGAGAAAAGGAGGCTCAGGGGAGATATGATAGAGACCTTCAAGATCATGAGGGGCATAGAGAGGGTGGATAGGGACAGATTCTTCAGACTGAAGGGGACAGCAAATACGAGGGGGCATTCTGAGAAACTGAAGGGAGACAGGTTCAAAACAAATGCAAGGAAGTTTTTTTTCACCCAAAGGGTCGTGGACACTTGGAATGCGCTACCGGAGGAAGTGATCAGGCAGAGTACGGTACAAGGATTCAAACAGGGATTGGATGGATTCCTGAGGGATAAAGGGATCGTGGGATACTGAGGGAGGAGCTGGGATGTAACACAAGTATAGGAAGTTAACCAGGTAATGAGTATAAACCAACCAGGTCGTGCATGTGCAAGACCGGAGGGCTAGGACTTCGATAGGAAGGCAGGACTTAAATGGGAAACCAAGGTGGCAAGGGAGCCCCTTCTGATGATGCAGACAGGTCTTGACCTGTTTGGGCCGCCGCGGGAGCGGACTGCTGGGCAGGATGGACCTGTGGTCTGACCCGGCAGTAGGCACTGCTTATGTTTATGTTATGTTCTTATGTAAGATACCGCGAGGGATCGCCATTCACTGGAAGAGCAGGAGAGTCGGGGCCAGTAAACATCCTCCCCCCCCCACCCCAGCAAAAACAGACACCAAACACATGTGCAGACCATCTACATCAGGGGTGTCAAAGTCCCTCCTCGAGGGCCAGAATCCAATTGGGTTTTCAGGATTTCCCCCAATGAATATGCATGAGATCTATTTGCATGCACTGTTTTCATTGTTTGCTAATAGATCTCATGCATATTCATTGGGGAAATCCTGAAAACCCGACTGGATTCTGACCCTCAAGGAGGGACTTTGACACCCCTGATCTACAGGGAAAGTAGATAGTCTGCGCATGTGTCAGGATCGCACACTAGCGATCCGTGCGGTCAGAGGGGGGCGTTCCTCCGATCGCCCTCATTTAAAATTTTTTTTTTTTTGTTTCGTGAATTGGTCGGGCCCTTTCTCTTTTCAGCATGTCGCTCATATAGTGCTATGTACCCAACTTCATTCTATAGTCTAAAATTTTATTTTGATCTCCTGTATAATAATTAGTAAGTACTGAATGATGCTTTTGTATTGTGTTTAACCAGCTGTTCTTTCAAGAAATATATATTGTAAGATCTGTAGTGCTGTGTAAAACTAATATCAAAATATGAGGTTAATACCTCACCAGAGGAATGCATGGTGACGCTTCCCCACATATGCTGAGGAAGTGTAAAGTTTCCACAAAGTTAACCTTGCCCAGCCTGGGTTTTCAGAAAGAGAGCTGGATGGAACTTGTGTGACTGTCCTACTGGCATTTCAACATATGCAAATTGTATTTGCACAGGACTCTGGGAAATGGTATTCAGTTTCTGGAATACAATTTGATTCCTTTTAGAAGTTTTTCAAATGATTGTAATGTTTATTTATATTGTCAGTATAATTTTGAATAATGTTTTTGTCTAAACAAGCTGATTTTTAGCTGACTGTAGAATTACCTCCCCTGTGTGTACAGTACTTACTAAAAGGGGACCTGGCTGAAGTTTGCTGTACAAATCATACTTACCTGGCAGGGGAGATACCATGATCAGGAAGGTGGTTTTCCCAGGGTGAGGCTCATCCATTGCACTTCGGGTGGGTTGACCCCTGCGATTTCCCCAAATGTGGGAAAGTCGACTGCATAATTTGTGGTAGTGGGGGACTGCGTTCGCGCTTTCCCCTGATTATGTTGGTTGAAAGAAAGATAAAAACAACTGGTTTGTAGAGGTCATACAATATACTTTATTGTTTGTGTTCTTCCCCCCCCCCCCTAAAAAAAAAATTGTAGTTGGGTACTTTCACTTCTTTTTATTCTCTGTTTCTATAGATCCATGCAAACACGTGAGTTTATGCACTTGACTTCAGTATAAGTGGACTAGACTCCCACCTCCGTATTCACAGTGGTTAGGGGCAGAGCCGGCCTGTGAATATTGAAAATTTGTGAATAAATTTTGGGCTGACTCTGACCCCCCCATCTCCCTTCTGTGTCCCAGACCTTACCTAGTGGTCTAGTGGTGACACGGGGCAGGAGTGATCTTCCTATACTCGTGCCCCGTGCAGAGCCTTCATCGAAAATGGCTGCCATGAGACCACTCGCAAATATTTTTGGAACTCGGGAACTCGCAAATAATTTTGGAGCTCGGGGTCGTTCAAGCTTTTCGTCTTTACCTACTGCTTTGCAGGGGTTCGCAAGCAGGCTGTTTGGCATCTGTAGGAGGCACAGTGGTGTCTCACAGGATGCCAGCTGCATCTTTGCTTCCCCCTTCTTTGTTCATGCACTCATCAGTCCATTGGAATAGAGGTGCAATTAGGCATCTTGTCTGACTGTCAGCCCGAGATCAGTGTTAGAAAGGCATGACCAAATTGAGGTAGTAGTGATTCCTTTAATTTCCAGCTACTGTAAAAGAACTGAGGCAAGCTGCAGCACATTTCCATCACAGGTCAAAGTGAGTAAGGCTGTTAACAGCCTCTGAGATGAATTGGGAGGGGATGTCTGAAATACAGGTTTTTGAGGGTCCCTGCATGTTGCCCCTAGGTCCCCCTCAAAAATCCCAAAATTGTCATTTTTGCACTTTGCTTAGTTTGCTAAAATTCCGTGCCTAAAATCACTATTTAAACAATCTTTTTTTTTTTTAATATATAATATTTCTTTATTGAGCAAACCAATACACACATAACATAACAGAGTAAAGGGACATCCATCAATCCAGAAAAAAACCACCCTACCAGGCATACAGAGAGCAAAGGTCAGAAACACAACCAAGATCAGATGTCTCAGGAACAAGAGGTGCTCAATACAATTTTCCATGTAAAACCCTCTGAAAACCCCCCCAGAACATATCGTAACACCCCAATACTATAACATACATTAGAATACACCGTAGAAAACCGAATCCAAACCACCCACCCCTACTCCCGACCTGTGAAATATATAGACGAAATACACAAAATAGACAAAATGGGGAGGAAAACTAGGTCAAAAAGGGAAGAAGAAGAGGAAAAAATAAAGAGAAATGAACTCCATAAGAGAATCTTAAGTAAGAATGAGTCTGAAGAGGGAGAGGACAGAAGACCCCAGTAGATGCTAACAGTTCAATAGTAGACTCCTCTCGCGATGGGGAAGGGACAGCCAATATTCCTCCCATACATCCTGAAATCAAGACCACCTTCGTTCATCCCGAGTGCCCGTAGCCCGTCTTTCCAAAAGAGCTAAGTCATAAAGAGACCCATGCCATCGAGAGAAAGAGGGAGCATGCGGCTCTCGCCAAAAAGTCAAAATGGCTTTCTTAGCCAGCAAAAGGGCCTTAGAAATCAACTGCAGCTGCCCAACAGTGCAACCATGAAGCTCCGCCTCCTGGTAAAAAAGAGCTACACAAGGGTTACAGCTCGGGAGCCCATGAACCAAGGAGGACAAGAAGACCCAAACACGCTGCCAAAAGGATCGCACAGAGGGGCACTCCCAAAACATATGCCCCAGGGAAGCAGGATTTACAGAACATTTGGGGCATGAGCTGAGCTGAGCTGCAATACCGGCCCGGTGTGCTCTGTGAGGGGAGATAAAGCACTATGAAGGAATTTATATTCTTGTTCCCTATGTAACATGTTACATGATATGGTGCGCAAATGGACAAAGCAGCGAGAGATCAATGCAGACGGAGCTATGCAGCCCAAGTCAGCACTCCATGCCCCTGCCAACCAATCAGCCCGTTCGGTCTGTAGGGGGGGTCCAGAGCATCAACATAATAGTGAAGACGTGGAGCCGTGTCCTCCCCCAATGCCAAACACCTCCTAAGATCCCATGCCACAGATCTGCTCAACAGATCCCCAGAGAAGCTGCGGACATAATGTCGGAGCTGGAAGTAGCCGAAAGTGTCCACCCTATCCAGTCCATACAGCGACCCCAATTCGGCAGAAGAAAGGAGATCGCCCCTATCGGAGAGAGCATCCCCTATTCTACGAACTCCGTGTGCATGCCAAATCCTAAACACCTTGCTATCACTACCCGGTTTAAAATGCAAATTACCCACCAGTGGTAGAAGAGGAGTTATGTTAGAGTTAATGCCCAGATGCTTACAAAGAAATTTCCAAATGTGTCTCATATAAGACCAAACGACATGTCCCCGGTAGACGGAGTCCAACTGGGCAGCTGGAGCATGTAACAAAAACAAACCAGAGATAAGGTGTAAAAAATTTCTGTCCACGGAAAACATTAAAAAAGAGGAGCTCTCCATACACCAGTCCTGAATCAATCTAGTCCCACAAGCCAGATTATAGGCGCGAATGTCTAGCAATCCAAATCCCCCTTGCGACTCAGGCAACATCAAAATACTAAGAGCTAGCCGAGGCCGGCGCCCACGCCACAAGAAAGTCCTCAAAGCACTATACAACAGAGCTAAGTCCCCGGTCCGCAACCACAGCGGAAGAGTTTGAAACAGATAAAGCCACCGAGGGACAATCATCATATTGTACAAAAATATACGCCCCGCAAGGGATACCTGCAAATCACCCCACAAGCGGAGGAGCTCAACCGTGCTCCAGAGCAGGGGCTTCACATTGATCTCATAGAGTCACGTGAGGGATGACGGTATCAGAACCCCCAGATATTTTACCTGCTGTAGTGCTTCCCAAAGCGGGAAATCAGCCCACGCATGCGAGATACTAATATGAAGAGGAAGCACCTCCGATTTAGACACATTGAGTTTTAGGCCCGAGATTTCCCCCATACCGGTGAAACAGCTCCAATAATCTAGGGAGGCCTGAAACTGGGTCAGTTAACATTACCATAATATCATCGGCAAAAGCCATACAATGCAAAGAGGAATTCCCCAGCTCTACTCCAGCTATCTAAGGATGGCATCAAAGGGAAATCAACAAAGGCTCCAAAAACAATATATAAAGCAGAGGGGACAAGGGGGAGCACAAAGTCCGGAGAAGCTATCCCATTAACCAATACGGCCGCCACTGGGTGGGAATAAAGGGCCCCAAGAGCTCTCATAAAGAACCCCTCCAACCCATAATATCACAACAAGGGGAATAAAAAAGCCCACTCTACTCTATCAAAGGCTTTTTCGGAGTCAAAACTAATAGCCAGCGCTGGTTGCTGCCGAGACACATAATGGGCCAAAGCAAGGATGAGCTTCTTAACATTATGACCTGCTAATCGACCCCGCACAAAACCTACCTGATCTGCACCCACCAAAGAGGGAACAAACTGGGCCAAACGGTTAGCCAGAACCCGAGCTAAAATTTTTAGATCAACATTAATAAGCGAAATAGGTCTATAGGATCCCACAAGCAAGGGGTCTTTTCCCGGTTTAGGCAATACAGTAATCAGCGCTCGATTCGCTCCAAGAGGAAACTGCCCTACCTCCGCCACGCTTTCAAAGTAGCCCCGTAACGGATCAGCCACATACCCCTGAAGAAGACGATAGAATTCCCCCCCCAAAGCCATCCGGGCCTGGAGATTTACAAAGAGGTAGATGCTTGAGAACACCCAGCACCTCCTCTCGGGTTATAGGGGAAGCCAAGGCCTCCGAGTCCGTCGCTGATAGTTTTGGTAAGGGCAAAGATTCCAAAAATGCCCGAATCTGAGATTCCCGATCTACTACTTCCGCAGTATATAGAGAGCTATAAAAGGTGACAAATAGCTGTTCCATCTGAGACTGACCCGTGACCAACCTTCCCCCATCATCTTTAAGCGAGGTAATCAAATTGGCACCTCGCCTCGCCTTAGTCATCTGGGCCAACATTCTACCTGGCCTGTTACCAAAACGGTGTAGTCGGTACTTATAATAGAAAAGGGATTTGTGGGCTCTCTCATGAAGAAGTGCATGGAGTGCTGACTGGGCCGTCTGAAAAGCATGTTTATGAGACAGGGTAGGATTCTGAAGGGCCAAAAGTCTACTATCCCGTACCTTGCGTTCAAGAACCAAGATTTTTTCCACTAGCATTTTCTTACGTCGCGCGCAGTAAGCTATCACAGCCCCTCGGAGCACTGCCTTGGCAGCCTCCCAAAACAAAGTTCCATTATCGACATGGTCCCCATTAAATTCCACATAGTCCCGCCACTGCTGCTCCAAGTAAGATTTAAAGTCCGGGTCCAAATAAAGCGCTATCGGGAATCGCCAGTGCTTCCCTCCCCCCAGGGCGCCAGCCGAGAAGCTGATGTCCATTCACACCATGGTATGATCCGAGAGAGCCAGTACTCCAATCTCAGCCGCATGAACCACATAAAAGGAGGAGCGCGAGAGGAAAATATAATCTATTCTAGAGGAGGAATTATGCACTTTAGACTTATGAGTGAAATCCCGCTCCCCTGGGTGTAGGGTCCACCAGACATCCACTAGATCCAAAGCCTCCAACCAAGCGGCAAGCCCATTATCGGATCTACCGGAGGTGTGAGTTGATCCCTTAGAGGAATCCAGAAGCGGATCTAGTATAGAGTTAAAATTCCCAGAAAAGATTTTCTGAGACTCATGGATTTGTGATACAGACAGCAGTACCCCCAATAGTGTCCTATAAAAGGACCGCTGTGCACTGTTGGGTGTGTATACGGACATCAAAATTACAGGGCGCTGATTAAGAGAACCCTGGACAATAACATAGTGTCCCTCTGGATCTGAGAGGACCCTAGATGCAGTAAAAGACACCGATTTGCGGATCAACAGTGCCATCCCAGCCCTAGTTTTGGAGGAGGAGGCCGAGTAACACCGCCCCACCCAGGATTGACACAATTTACCATGTTCCCGTTCAGTGAGCTTAGTCTCCTGCAGCCCAGCTACATCAGCCTGATGTCTGGCTAGGCATTGCAAGATCTTAGTTCTCTTGATAGGAGAATTGATACCAGATACATTACATGACACACACCTCAAAACCTTCTTAACAGGCATAAGAAAGAAAAAAGAACCAGATATACCAAAAGAGAAAAAGAGCACAAAACAGCTGCCGAGAGTCCCAGCCCATCCCCCAGCAGCCCAGTCTCCACATCACTTCCTCACATGAATCAACAACATACACACAGGTCAGGAGCCTCCCCCCTCCCCCCCTCCTGAACTCCCCACTCCCTCCTCCCACCCAACCCCCCCAACAGACCAAAAACCACCACACCAGTGGCCAGAAGCCCCCCCTCACAGCCCCTGAAAAACAGAGCCCAAGCTTCCAAGAAGGAAAGAAATTAAAGGCAATGTTTGAAATATAACAGTATATATCAAAAAACAGTTCCCCTCCCCCACTGAGTCCGTGTCAGTGTAGAGGATACATAGTCAATTCAGCAGGGGAGCAGAAAGAAAGAAATAAAAATGTCAATAAGATGGCAAACCGCTACAGCAGCAGCAAGACAAAAATGTCACATCAAACCTGCATAAACTGGAACAAGTAAACATAGTCCAGGTCCCAAACCGGATTCCCCAAGTAGAAGTCTCTCTCACTCTCCAGGGTCTCCGATGCAAATGTGCATACCCTCTGCAGAGGCAAAAAAGGCTGATCAAGCTCCCGGCATCAGGTCAGGGAACCACATGGTCATTTGGGTTCTGGCCGCCACACATGTTTCAAACACCACCGGTGTGCCATTGTGGATAACCCGGAGCTTAGCAGGGAATTGCAATGTGAATCGAATCTTCTTCTCCGTGAGGGCAGTGCAGATTGGCGAAAAGCCTCGTCGAAGAGCAGCCACCTGTGCTGAGTAATCTTGGAAAAGCAGGATACGATGGTTTTGAAACTGAAGATCTCTTCGCTGGTGGAAATTTTTAAGGAGCAGATCTTTTATGGCAAAATTCAATATACGAACTATCACCACTCGTGGTTTTGCCATCCCCTCCTGCTTCCTGCCCAATCTATGGGCCCTCTCAATGCGAAGCTGGTCAAAAGCAGGGGAAACCAGTAATTCCTCAGCCAGCCATTTCTCCAGGGCAGGCAGGAGATCCGCATCCAAAATAGTTTCTGGGATACCCACCAGACGCAAATTATTGCGCCTTGAGCGGTTCTCCAAATCGTCCAGTTTGTTGGTGGCACTCACCACATAAGAACATAAGCAATGCCTCTCCTGGGTCAGACCTGAGGTCCATCATGCCCAGAAGTCCGCTCACGCGGCGGCCCAACAGGTCCAGGACCTGTGCAGTAAACCTCTATTTATACCCTTCTATCCTCTTTTCCAGCAGGAAATTGTCCAATCCTTTCTTAAACCCCAGTATTGTACTCTGCCCTATTACACCCTCTGGAAGCGCATTCCAGTTGTCCACCACTCGTTGGGTAAAGAAGAACTTCCTAGCATTCGTTTTGAATCTGTCCCCTTTCAACTTTTCCGAGTGCCCTCTTGTTCTTTTATTTTTAGAAAGTTTGAAGAATCTGTCCCTCTCTACTCTCTCTATGCCCTTCATGATCTTATAAGTCTCTATCATATCCCCTCTAAGTCTCCTCTTCTCCAGGGAAAAGAGACTCAGTTTCTCCAATCTTTCAGCGTATGAAAGGTTTTCCATCCCTTTTATCAGACGTGTCGCTCTCCTCTGAACCCTCTCGAGTAACGCCATAACCTTCTTAAGGTACGGCGACCAATATTGGATGCAGTATTACAGATGCGGGCGCACCATCGCCCGATACAACGGCAGGATAACTTCTTTTGTCCTGGTTGTAATACCCTTCTTGATTATACCTAGCATTCTATTTGCTTTCTTAGCGGCCGCTGCACACTGTGCCGTCGGCTTCATTGTCATGTCCACCATTACCCCCAAGTCCCTTTCTTGGGTACTCTCATTCAATAACATCCCTCCCATCGTATAGTTGTACCTTGGGTTTCTGCTTCCCACATGCAATACTTTACATTTCTCAACGTTGAACTTCATCTGCCATCCCGCCACCCATTCCCCCAGTTTGTTCAAGTCCCTTTGCAATTCTTCGCATTCCTCTTTAGTTCCAACTCCACTAAATATTTTTGTATCGTCCGCAAATTTTATTATCTCACTCTTTGTTCCTGTTTCTAGATCATTTATGAATATATTAAATAGCAGCAGCCCGAGCACCGAGCCCTGCGGAACACCACTCGTGACCCTCATCCAGTCCGAGTAGTGGCCCTTCACTCCTACCCTCTGTTTCCTACCTGCCAACCAGTTTCTGAATGGACGTCTCCATCTCCACCGTGCTTTTAAGCTGGCGTAGCTCCTCCTGCACCTGGGTAATCTCGGAGAGAGCAAAACCAGAAGGCTTTGAGCATGCGCAAATGTTCAAAGCCTAGTCCAGCCCGGCGCAGGAAGAAGGAGGATCTCTCCCGCACCGCCCAGCCCAAACCAAACCAACGAGGGAGGATCTTCGGGCACTGGCACGTCCTGTGCATTGGTGCTGGTGCCGGTGCCCAATCGGGTAAGAGATGTTTTGTGGTGCTGGGGGGGATGTAGGATCGCGGGGGAGGGGGGGTGACGCGAGTGGGGGGGAGGATGCCGGTTCGCAGGGGGGTTGCCGATCGGAATTGAAAAAAAAAAGTTGTAAAACGCGCTCACACGTATAACGCGCATGGTTATGCACGGTTTGTAAAATCGTGTATAACGCGCGCGTTATATGCGTGAACATACGGTACTTGATTCTACGTAAAGCAACAAAAAAAATTTCTTTCTACCTTTAGTTGTTTCTGCTTAAAAATCTTCTTTTTGCTCCCTTCTTTCTATACAGTGTTTGTGCTCTCTCCCTTCCACGCCATATCTGCCCTCTCTATTTGCCCCTTCTATCCACCCTCTCTCTCTCTCTTCAAGAAAGGCTCCCTACATGAGAAGGCCTATAATCCTGAAATACTCTAAGCAAAGGAAATCGTCACTAAAAACACAGTTTTCAAAGCAAGATTCATGAAGGTACAAGCTCTCCAGCAGCTCAAAAGGAGAACAAATCATAACCTCCCACAGATGATCCCAAGAAGGAACAAAGGAACGCTGCAGTGGATGAATAAGCTTAACTCTCCAAAGCACACCATATCCAGAGAAGCTACTAATGATCTACCCTGAATCTTACCCCCCCCCCCCCCCCCCAAATAAGACAAAGCAGTAACCTGCATGTTCGAGAAGTCAACACCAAACTTCTGTCCAAGCCATCCTACAAGAACTCAGAATATCTCCCAGTGAAGCATGCAGAGGCTGATGACTCCTATCCTGGCACCAGATTAACACATGCCAAGGAAGTTGACTGCTTTTGGGACTGCAGCATGGTGAAAAACCCATGTTTCTGCAAATGCACCCTCTTAAGAGCCAGGCCATAAGCAAGAATGAAGCTGGGTCTGATATTGTGATTAGATCCTGCAAGAGCAAATTGTTCATCCCCTGAAAACACAGTGGACTATCCACCGACAGATGCATTAAACATCTGTACCTTAGTCTCTATGGTCAATCCGACTCACTAGAGACCATGGCAGGAAAACTTAAGAGGAAAACCTGGGCCAGCCAGGGAAGAATCAAAAGCATCAATCCACTCAGACCAAGGATCCCTCCATTGGCTGAAGAACCGAGGCACTTGCACATTGCCTGACGTTGCCATTAGATCAGTTTCTGGCCTTCCCAATGTACAAACTATGCTCTCGAAGATTAACATATCCAGTGACCATTCCACTGGATCCAGGGAGTGTTTGCTCAGAAAATTTGCATGGACATTGTCCATGCCTGCCACGTGATCAATTGAGAGATGCAGATGATGAACCTTTGGCCACTGCACAAGCAGTTCGGCTTCATCAACAACAGGTTGTTGGAAAGCATCCCGACAGCCCTGCCTTTAAGTATTGGCTTGAAGTATTCCAGGACTAGATGAATGGCCCAAATTCCAGTTGGTTGATAGACCACAGAGACTCCACTCTAAACCAGCACCCCTGCACCACCTGACCAAAGCAATGAGCTCACCAGACTGGTGTCCATTACCACCACTATCCACTCCAGAAGATCATAGTCATCCCGTTCTGCAAAATTGGTGCTGGAGAGCCACCACTGCAAACTGTGCTTCCGACTCCCCCTGGAGGAAACCTCATTTCCAAGTCCTGGCACTGAAGACTCCAGTGGTAGAAAAGAGAGTGTTGTAATGGTCTCTTATGAGCCCTGGTCCAGGGAACCACCTCCAATGTAGCCACCACTGACCCAGGTACCTGGAGATAATCCTGTGCCTTAGGCACGCCTATTGAAAGAATGCATGTATCTGACCCTGTAGTTTCGCAATTCTTGCTGCTGTCAAGAACACACAACAGCTTTGAGTATTGAACTAGACCCCCAAATACTCTAGGTGCTGTGTAGGTAGAAGATGACTCTTGACCAGGTTCACCACCCAAGCAAGAGACTTCAGAAACCTCACTACTTGAACAATCACTCACTCTCCTGAAAAGACTTGGCCCCAAATCAGCCAGTCGTCCAATAGGATGAACCAAAATGCCTTCCAAGTAAAGCACCGCTGCCACGACCATCATTACCTTGGAAAAGGTTTACAGCATTGTTGCAAACCTGAACAGCAACGCACAAGATTGAAAATGCCCCTCCAAGGCAGCAAAATGAAGAAAACACTAGTGAACCTACCAGATAGGGATATGGAGGTATGCCTCCATGACATCTAGTGAAGTGAGAAACTCTTAGCTTCGTACCACAACTATCACAGACTACAGAGTCTCCTTGTGAAAGGAGGGAACCTTTAGGAACCCGTTTACTCTTTTGAGATCCAGAATGATACAAAAGGTACCATCCTTTTTGGGAACCACAAAACAGATGAAATAACATCTTGTTCTCTCTTCCCCCTTGGGTACCATGGCCTCTAATTGAATGAGTTGCTGGAAGGTGTCCCATATTGCCCCCACCTTGAAATGGAAATGACACAGAGACTCCAAAAACAGATCCGGCAGCAGCTGCTCGAACTCCAGCATGGTAGTCTCGAATCACCTCCAGAACCCACTGGCCTATTGTAACTTAGGTCCATCTCTGGTAAAAGCCCTGTAACTGAGCCCCCACTGGCACCAGAGGCTGGATCCCGACACTTTCATTGGAAACTGTACACCTGCCCAGAGGCCCCCAAGCCCAAATCTAAACCTCCACAGCTCCCATTCTGAAAGGACTGGGTGCACTGAAAAACACTCCAAACCCTCAGAGACATACCAGGGCAATAACCTTTGGCCTCCCTAAATTACCACATGCCAACAAGCCCCGTCCTCAGGTAAATGGGGAACTTTGGCATTGTCCAGCCCCAGCTCTCTTCTCCAAAAAGCATACATCCGCAAAAGGAGAGAGAATAGAGTTGGATTTAGAAGCTGTTATCAGCAGCCCATCCTTGAAGCCAGAAAGCTTTGTGGAACACCGCCACCACCAGAGACATGTTTTTGGTCGACACTCACAATATACCAAAGAGAGTATCAGCCAGTAAGTATGCCCCATATCATCTTGGGCACGTCCTGTATCAAGACACTTTTATTGAAAGGAGGGCCATCCTACAACTTTTCAGCCCAGCGAAAGGAAGCTCTGGTGACCAGGTCACCACACATGGAACACCTGAAGAGCCAGCACTGAAAGATCAAAGTTATGCTTCGGGAGAGACTCCAATTTTCCTATCCTGAAGGTCTCTTAAGTGCGGCACTACAGGCCTCTGCGCATGCGCGGACGTTGATGCTATGATGTCATAAATGCATTGTGACGTCATCGTGTCAACTTCCAGGTGCCTTACGGCCGGGGCACTGGATTTAGTGTGCCGCTGGCCTGAAAGGTTTGCAGCAAGTGGCTTTAGGGACTCCTTATCTTCCAAGGGGATAGGATAAAGCTTACTCGTCACCCTAGTGACCTTACAAGGTGAATCAGGAGATGCCTGCTCAGCCTTCACCATGTCCCAAATGTCTTGATTCATGGGAACAGGACTTGAGCGGCCGTCAGTCCCCTTCACTGGAGGATTTACCTGCTTGGGACTATCCACTGAAGCCTTCTCCGGATCAAGTTTAAGAGAAGAAGAAACCTGAGAATCAGCTCAGACAGCTCAAACTATGAAAATCTGAACAGAGGGATGGTTTCCTAGAAGAAAAGTCTCCCCTTCAAGATCCTGGGTTCTCCAGGTGCTGATCACTAAGGCACAGTTCTTCAACCGCCGGTCCGCGGACCGGTGTCGGTCCGCAGGAAATTTTTGCCGGTCCGCACAGGGCCGGCAAGACTGACTGACTTCAACTTCCTGCCGGTCTGCGCAGGGCCGGCAAGATCAACATCCGAAGTCTGCGCTGGGACGGAGAGATCTTGGGGAGCCTCCGAGAGTGGCTTTCTCCCCTCTCTGCAGCTCTCCTTTATTTCCCAGCGCAGCGATTCACGAAGGCAGCCTCGGGGCTTTTGCTGAGTCGCGGCTGCCTCTGATGATGCAACTTCCTCTTTCCTCAGAGGCGGCGCGACCCAACAAAGGACCCGAGGCTGCCTTAGCGAATCGCTGCGCTTGGAAGTAAGAAGAGCTGCTGAGAGGGGAGAAAACCACTATCAGAGTCTGGGAAGCTGCTGGGCAAGGAAAAAAAGGGACAGCTGCTACTGGAGAGGGAGAAGGAGGAGAGATGCTTCTGGGAAGGGAGGAGGGAAAGGGATCTGGGAAGCTGCTGGGCAGGGAAAAAAAGGGACAGCTGCTACTGGAGAGGGAGAAGGAGAGATGCTTCTGGGAGGGGAGGAGGGAAAGGAATCTGAGAAGCTGCTGGGCAAGGAAAAAAAGGGACAGCTGCTACTGGAGAGGGAGAAGGAGAGATGCTTCTGGGAAGGGAGGAGGGAAAGGGATCTGGGAAGCTGCTGGGCAAGGGAAAAAAGGGACAGCTGCTACTGCAGAGGGAGAAGGAGAAGGAGAGATGCTTCTGGGAGGGGAGGAGGGAAAGGAATCTGGGAAGCTCCTGAGCAAGGGAAAAAAAGGGACAGCTGCTACTGGAGAGGGACAAGGAGAGATGCTGCTGGGAGGGGAGGAAGGGAAGAGAGTTACTTCTGGACAGGAGGAGGAGGGAAGGGAGAATGAAAAAAGGAAGGAAACAGCTGGCAGAGAGATTAGAGGAGGGGAAGGGGAGACACAGGCATGAGAAAGTAGAGAGATTGATGATAGGAAGGGGTCAGCAGAAAAATAAGCAGAGAGGGACAACGATGATAGATCTGGTGTAGGAGAGATAAAAATGAAGAGCAGTGAAGTTGGAATGAATCATGTAAAAAGGAGAGAGGGGGCACAAGCTGGATGGAAAGGGGAGAGGGGCATAGAAAGAAGACAGATACCATATGGAAGGGGGAGAGGACAGACAGTGGATGGAAGGGGCAGATGCTGGATTGAAGAGACAGAGAGGGCAGACGCTGGAAGGAAGAGAGTGAAAAGAAGATTGAAAGCAGAAACCAGAGACGACAAAAGATAGAAAAAAATAATTTTATTTCTATTTTGTGATTAGAATATATCAGATTTGAAATATATATCCTGCTAGAGCTGGTGTTAGACATAACTGGGGACTGCAAAACCCAGGCAGTGCTTCTTTAGCTTCCAGCTGGCTTAGGGCGCTCTCTGACCAGGGGGCAGTTGCCCTAGTTGCACTCCCCTAAAACTATTCCTGTCATGTGTGACTGCAGTATTCTGTTAGCATGATATTTCTGTGTAGCATTCTGTAATAATTTGGCTTGTTCAGTTTTCTTGATAGTAGAGGGGATATATGTGAAGAGGAGGGGAGACAAGGGTTTTGTTGATCCTGCTCTGAATTATTTGTATTTATAAAATGATAATTGTACAGAATATTGTTTCTTTTTATACTTTAATAAAATACATTCAATATAAAATCATAACTGAGGCTTGTGTGGATGGGATCAGATGATTTGTGGGGACCGAGCTCGCGGAGATGGGGCGGAAATGGGGTTTTTAAATTTTAGTCCTAGTAGTTTGCCGGTCCACAAAATAATTCTTTTTTTTCTGCCGGTCCACGGGTGTAAAAAGGTTGAAGAACACTGCACTAAGGGCTTCATCAGAAAGGAGGATTGAGGGTTCCCTCCAGGTTATCTTCCCAGTCTATCCTAGGCTTTTTTGATACAGAGGAAGGGAGAACTGCAGCTGTCTCCCCCTGCATTGAGCCCCCTGCTTTCCAAGTTTCAACTTGCTGTTTCCAAGTTTACCTCATTTATTTGAATTTGTTTACATGTTATTATTATGATCTTAACAGCATTGTAAGTTTTTAAACTTTACCTGCTATTGTGTTTCCCCGAAAATAAGACATTGTCTTGTATTAATTTGGGGCCCAAAAACGCACTAGGTCTTATTTTCGTGGTAGGTCTTATTCTTTTCATGCACAATGATCATCTCTCTCTTCCTCTCCTCCATCCCATTTCTCCCTTCTTTCTCTTCCCCACATGTGCAACATCTTTCCTCCCCTCTCACCTGTCTCCTTGTGCCTTCCTTCTGCAGTATCTGTCTATCCTTCCCTCCCTCCCATTCCATCCCCCCATGCAGCAGAACCCTTGCACAGCTTGTCTTCCTCCCATCCCCCATGCAGTATCTTTCTATCCCTCCCTCCCATCTCCCCCACAGCTCTCCCTCCCATCCGAACCCCGCCAACCACGAAACCGACATACCTTCTTCCAAACGGCAGCGTCCACAGCAATCTAAACAGACTGCTTCGTGAGTTAACGGCCTTCTCCCACCGGGGCGATCTGTGTGTCGCATTGCTGATGACATCATCAGTGATGTGGCAGAGGAATACTCCGGCGGGAGAAGACTGCGAAGCAGCCTGTTTAGATTGCTGCCGTTTGGCAGAAGGTGTGTCGATCTTGTGGTCGGCAGGGTTCGGATGGGAGGGAGCGATGGAAGGGTCAGTGGAGGTTCGGCTGCTCGGCCAGGGGGGGAGTGTGCGCGGCTGAGGGGGCGGGGGAAGCGCTGCTGCCGGCGAATCCAGCAGTTCAACTAGGGCTTATTTTGGGGGTAGGTCTTATTTTCGGGGGAAACACGGTATATGCTGCTTTGGGTGACTCTCATAAAGGTGATTAATAAGTACTAATTATTTCTGTAACACTACCAGACATACGCAGCGCTGTACAGAGTAACAAAGAAGAAGAAAACAGTCCCTACTCGAAAGAGCTTACAATCTAAACAGCCAAGACAGACAAACAGGATGTCATGGATACAGTTAAGGGGAACGGTTAATCAGCTGGCTGGGTTGGAGGGCAGAGAAGTAGGGTTAAGGATTGAAGACTATATCAAAAAGGTGGGTTTTCAGTTTGCTTTTAAACAAAGGAAGAGAGGGCTTGGCGAACCACTGTGTAGAAGTGTACAAGTCATAGCTTTGGGGGAGGGGAGTAATGTCTGTACTTTGTTTCCCTTCCCTTGTATGTCTCTCTCCCCTTTGCAGTCATTAAAGGCTGGAAAGAGATTTCTGAGGCTGTGCTCTAAGTTGCTTCTTCAACAGAAGGACCTTTTCTTGCTACACATTGAAAGTATTCTGACTTCCTCTCCTCGCCTCCCCCCCCCACCCACACTCACACAGACAGGCTTCAGAATCGGTCACCAGGGAGTTCTACAAAATCTGAGAGCTGTAAAATACACAAAATGATTTGATTTTGCTATTTAAAAGCAACAGGAAAAAAAATGTACTGTTAATGGAGCTTAAATATGCAAAGAGCTGGAGGATGAGTATTTTTTTTCAGGCAGAGATCATCATATGCAAATTTTGAAACTGCACAGTACTCTGGGAAATCATGTACAGTTTCTGGGCTAAAATTACCATCTTTTTAAGGGTCCTTAAATGAATATAATGTGTGTTTTACATTCTGTGCACAACTTGGAAGACTAATTTTGTTTGAAAGAGTTGATTTTTAGCTGACCGTGGAATTACCTCCCCTATGCGTACAGTGCTAGTTGAGAGAGGACATGGCAGACTTTTGTAAAACATCTCATACTTACCTGGCAGGGGAGATACCATGATCAGGAAGGTGGTTCTCCCAGGGTGAGGCTCATCCATTGCACTTAGGTTGGGTTGACCCCTGCGATTTCCCCAAATGCGGGAAACTCGACTGCATAATTTCTGGTAGTGGGGGACTGCGTTCGCGCTTTCCCCTGATATAGTTTGTTTAAAAAAAAGAAATATTTAATATGTAGTTTTTTTTAGGAATATTCAGGATTTTTTTAATTGCAGCTTTTTAGCTTTATTTTTCTTTTTTAATAGTAGGGCTCTAGGTTAAAGTTGCATTAACTAACATTTATTAAATGTAAAATTATTTCATTTTGGTATGGCATTACTGTACATGCCTGGCAGGAAGTTGCAACAGAAGAGAGGACACAGTTTCAGGAAGATTGGGGAAGGGGGCTTGTGAATTAAGAAAACATTCTATTTGTCCAATAGTTCTAATTAATAGACTACCATCACTTCCTGCTTAGCACTGTTTCTGTGTGTTCAGTTCACTTTTACAAAGATGATATAGCACACAAAAAAAGTATTACAGTACTTGGGAAGCAGTTGACTGCTCTGTTACTGCATCTTAAGTTGATCTGTATGTTAATTGCACTAACTGTGATAAAGTTTAGTAGTTAATTACTTTTGTGATAGCAATGCATTTTTTTAACATAAATTCTCTATATTAGTCTTTAAGCTCGTTACATTAACGGGTGCTAGAATAGATGTGTCTGTCTGTCTTTCTTTCTGTCTCTCTCTTTCCTCGGCTGTCCACCACCACCCCTTGCCTGCTCCCTCTGTCCAGCAGTAGCCCTTCTCCCTTCCTTTTACCTCCCCTGTGTCTAGCAGCACCCCTTCCCTGCTCCCCTTGTCCAGCAGCAGCCCTTCTCCCTTTGTTTTACGTCTACCCTGTCCAGCAGCACCCCTTCACTGCTCCCCCTGTCCAGCAGTAGACCTTCTCCCTTCCTGTTACCTCCCCCCCCCATCCAGCAGCACCTCTTCCCTGCTCCCCCTGTCCAGCATCCGGCTTCCTGGTCCATTCGTGTCTGCCCTCCTCTTCAAAGCAGACTGCTGAGGATCGCGGCTGGCTGTAGCGAACCTCGCAGGCCGCTCTGCACCTCGGTAGCACGTTCCCTCTGATGCGATCCCGTACAGAGGTGTAGAGCGGCCTGCGAGGTTCACTACAGCCGGCCACGATCCTCAGCAGGGCTGCTTTGAAGAGGAGCACCAGCGGCGGCAGCAGTTGGTGAGTAAGGGCGGGAGGGGAGAGTCGCCGGCGTGTTCCCTGCCTCTGTGTTCAAAAATGGAATTCGGCACGGAGGGACACAGCATGCTGTCAGGGAACACGCCATTCTAAGTTCGCATGCTCGCTTAGGATTTTATTATAGAGGATACAATAAGTTTGATCAGTCACATAAGCAAGGTAACATCATAACATGTTGCCAGAATGGAATAGCTTTTCTACCATAGCACAGAACTTAGTGGGAGGAGTTGTTTGCCTGGCCTAGGTCAGCAACAATGCTTTTTCTATAAACAACTAGGGCTGAATCAGGCATATGGGGTGACTTCCATGCATAGGGATGCTCATCTGTTTCTGTATTGTCCATTCTTAAGGAGCAACCAGCATATCAGAGTTGTAACGTCAAAAACAGATTAACTTTACTAAATACACTGTTTATTGTGCACTGGTCCAAACAGTAATATAAAAAGTATGACATGAGGACCAGATTGTTGCTTTACAGCAATCTATCTAGTGAAGCAGACTTCAAGAGAACCACAGTTGGTAGAAAGGCTCCAGTGTTCTCCCCAGGGCTTTTCAGCCGGGCGCTACGCCCAGCTAATTTAGATGACTGCCTGGCTGTCATCTATCGCAAATCCTGCTGCTGCTGCTGCTCAACATAAAAAAAACAAAAAAAAACCCTCTCACCGGCTTGGAGTGATTTGTATTTATTTCACAGGCAGCTGCCTTAGCCCATAGCAAACTCATGCTTCTGGGCGCTAAGGTGTGCGTGCCGGCTTCCCTTCTCTTCCCTCCGAAACCGTAAGTTACGTCCTGGGGGTGGGAGGGAAGAGAAGGGAAGCCGGCACACACACCTTAGAGCCCTGAAGCATGAGTTCGCTACGGGCTAAGGCAGCTGCCTGTGAAATAAATACAAATCACTGCCGATTTATAAGCACCGGATGGCACATCAGAAGCTGATCTGAAGGGCACTCCTCAGGTTGCCTCCAGTTTTGCTCGGGAGGGTTACTGAGCTATCTTGCTGTTTCTTTAACCAGGCTCTGACCTCTGATTGGGTATGTTTCCCTGTCTCCAGAAAGCAGAATAATCCTGCTGAGTTAGTGTAAACAAAACCTCCCACAAAGCTGCTGATAATGCCTCGGCTAGGCTAGTCAGATCGTGTGGCTGCAATGAGTCTGGGACTCCTCTGGGAGAAAAAAAAAGTGTCAAGTTCCCTTCAGTTGCGGCAAGCAGGGTGATCAAGACCACGTGGGAGGTTTCTGCCTCGGGAAAGTTTAGTTTTTGGTCTCTTGGATTGTTACTTGGTTTGTAACGTCATTTATCCCAGGACAAGCAGGCAGCATATTCTCGACATGTGGGCGACGTCATCCACGGAGCCCCGTCGTGGACAGCTTTTCAAGCAAACTTGATTGAAGATCTCAAGTTTGCTAGTACTGCCCACGCATGTGTGCCTTCCTGCTCCACTAGAGGGTGCATCCCCTCGTGGTCTTCAGTTCTTAGTTTTCCGCGTCGCCAGAAAGCCCTGTCTCTCTTATCTGCGTTCATTATGCCTTTCTTGCACCGCAGCTTCGTGGTTTTTTTGCCTTTTTTTCGGAGTCGCTGTGCTCTTTTCTTGTTTTTCTACTGTTTCGTGTTTCAACGAATCGGAGGCTCCCGGTTTGCCGTGGCCACGGCCCTCTTTTTGACTTATGTCCCGGCCCTTGACTGGGTTTAAAAAGTGCACTTAATGCAGTCGGGTGATTTCGATCACTGATCCGCACCGTTGGTGCATCTTGTGCCTCGCGGTCGACCATCCTACGGACTCTTGCCCTCGTTGTGCTACCCTCCAGCCTCAGGCTCTCCGGCGACATCGAGCGCGGATTGCCTTGGAGTCCGATCTACCAGTGGGCCAGGTCTCGGCCTTGGCCTCAGTCTTGATGTCGGCCTCAACCTCGGCCCCGGGAAAATCACCCTCGACGTCGAAGACCTCGATGCCTCCGGTCTCCAAGTCATCTACTGTGGGTAAGTCCCCTCTTCCTTCTTCAGGGTCCGGTCAGCTACTCAAGAAGCCTTCCTCGGAGCCTCTTACCGCCCAGGCAGGGACCGCCTCGGCAAAACCACCTCCTAAGACCTCCAAGCATGCCTCCACCTTAAGGGAATACTCTTCCTTGAGGTCGCCCCCGGTGGAGCGCACTGTTGCACCTGTAGGGCTGAATATGGTCTCGGTGCCGATGTTTAAGGATATGCTCAAGGCTATCATCTCGCAGCTCTCCTCTGCTTTGGCTCGGCTTACCCCGTCCTCGACCTCGCTCACCACGGACCAGCCTGAGCGTCGCCTTGAGGGCTCTTGAGGCAAGGGACGTCAGTCTCGGTGGCGGGAGTCGCCTGCCACTCGGCATCATTCGAGGCATTTTTCTCCCTCGTCCCAGAGACCCGTTAAAAAGTCCAGGGATGTCTCCCGAGGCACGGTAGATCACCGGGTCCCCGTACTACGGGGTCTGTTAGCCTCGGACCTGGTCGTCTCTGATTCGAGTTTTCGGCGGTCACCAATGCGGTCTCGGACTTCTTCCCGTGGGGCACCGACGTCGGGAGCTTCGGCTTCTTTTTTCCCGACATCTTCCAGGGATCCTCGAGGGGAGTTTCCTCGGTGCCTCAGACCCCAGGGTTCTCGCCTGTGGGGCCCTCCAAACACCAACTGTCCTCGACTCCCCCCCCCCCCCCCCCCCCGTTCTTTTAACGGGGCTTCTTCGACATCCCTTCCTGTTGATATTGACTTTCCAGCGCAGTACTCTCGGGAGGCTTCCCCTTCCTATTCTGCGGCTTTGCAGTCTCGCTCGACCTCCCCCCTCGAGGAACGATCGGACAGCAGGCCTTCCTCTTTCACCAGATTTGTACTGGACATGGGGAAGGCGTTGAATTTGGACCTACAGTCGGATTCTCGCTATACCAAGGAGTATTTGGAGGAGATGGAACTTCCCTATCCTCCTAAGGAGTCCTTGCGGCTCCCTTTGAATCCGGTGCTGCAGCAGACCTTTTTTCACAACCTGGAGACTCCGTATGCGGCTCAGCTTTCCCACCAGTCATTGGTTATGGAGTCTTCCCTCAAGAAGTCCCAGCCTTCTAAGGTCTACGCGGCTGTTCCGCCAGGCCGTGAGGGCAGGACTATGGACAAGTTTGGTAGGCGCCTGTACCAAAATTCTATGATGGCCAACAGGGTGCTTAATTATAACTTTACCTTCACGTCTTATCTGAAGCACTGCCTTAAGTCTGTGCCCTCCTTTCAGGCTGATCTGCCGGCCCACCACCGTGCGGATTTCCGCCAGCTTCTGGACACCTTGTCGATGCTGCGTCTTTATATGTTCCAGGCCTCGTATGACGCTTTTGAGCTTTCTTCTTGGGTCTCTGCCTTTGCCGTGGCCATGCGTCGCTTGGCGTGGCTTCGCGTCGTTGATATAGACCCCAACCTGCAAGACTGGCTGGCCATCCTTCCATGCTTGGGCAACGAACTCTTCGATGACTCCATCGAGGCGGCTACCAAACGCCTCTCAGAACACGAGCGCTCCTTTGCCTCCTTGGTCCGGATCAAGGCCAAACCTGCTCCTCCCAAATCATATTGGTTGCCGCCCCGGCGCTACCCACAAAAATCAACGCCGGTGTTCTCCAGGCCTCCGAGGCGCCAGCAGCAGCAGAGGGCACAGTCGAAACCTCAGATCCCCGCTGAGGCTAAGCCGGCACCGTTCTTTTGACTGGCTGGGCGGGAGGGGGCTGTCCTACTCCGCCATCCAACCCTCTCCTCTGCCTATCGGGGGCCGTCTCAGCGCTTTCTTTCCTCGCTGGGCCATTATCACGACGGACAAATGGGTCCTCTTGGTGATCAAGGAGGGGTATTCGCTCCACTTCCGGTCCCCGCCTCCGGACAGGCCTTCCTTGATGTGTCCGTTGAGCGGTGCGCAACTTCCTCTGCTTGTCCGGGAAGCTCAGGCCCTCCTTCGCCTGCAGGTGGTGGAGGAGGTCCCCTATTGTCAGCGGGGCTTGGGGTTTTACTCCCGGTACCTTCTGGTCCCCAAAAAGACCGGGGACCTTCGCCCTATTTTGGATCTTTGGGGGCTGAACAAGTTTCTGACCAAGGAAAAGTTCCGCATGCTCTCTCTTCCCACTTTATATCCCTTGATGGAAGAGGGGAACTGGTTGTGTTCCCTAGACCTGAAGGAGGCTTACACCCATGTGCCGATTCACCCGGATTTCCGGCGCTTCCTTCGCTTTCGGGTGGGTGACCTTCATCTGCAATACAGGGTCCTCCCGTTCGGGCTGGCTTCGTCCCCTCGGGTCTTCAAAAAGTGCCTGGTGGTGGTTGCGGCTGCCCTGAGGTCCCGGGGTCTTCAGGTGTTTCCATACCTCGACGATTGGCTGATCAAGGCCCGGTCGAGGGAGGAGGTTCTTGCAGCGACCCGTCAGACTATTTCCTTTCTTCAGAGCCTGGGGTTCAAGATCAACTTTCCCAAGTCCAAGCTGTGCCCTTCTCAGTCCCTGCAGTTTATTGGGGCAGTGCTGGACACAGTTTGCCTCAGGTCGTTTCTGCCTCAATCTCAGCTGGACACCCTCGTTCAGCTCAGTTGCCAGGTCTCCCTGATGGCTTCGGTCTCGGCGAGGCAGATGATGATCCTTTTGGGGCATATGGCCTCCACCGTTCATGTGACACCCTTTGCAAGACTACACCGGGTGCCTCAGTGGACTCTGGCGTCCCAGTGGCAACAGGATCGAGATCCCATCTCTCAGCATATTGTGGTGACTCCCTCTTTGAGACGCTCGTTCCGTTGGTGGACCACCTCTTCCAATCTTTCAACAGGTTTGCTCTTTCTCGTGCCTCCGCCTCGGAAGGTACTAACGACGGACTCCTCAGCATACGCCTGGGGAGCACACCTCGACGACCTTCGGACTCAGGGTCTTTGGTCGAGTGCGGATCATCGCTGCCATATCAACCTCCTGGAGCTCCGGGCCATTTACAATGCCATGGTGGCTTTTCGGCATTTGCTGCAGAATCAGGTGGTCCTAGTGCGCACGGACAACTAGGTGGCGATGTATTACATGAACAAGCAAGGGGGTACGGATTCCCTCTCGCTCTGCAGGGAGGCCCTTCGACTTTGGCAGTGGGCGTTGCGCCACGTCTTTTTTCGGGCGGTATATATCCAGGGCGAGCAGAATTGTCTGGCAGACAAGTTGAATTGCCTTCTTCAGCCACACGAGTGGTCGCTCCATTCTCAGACTCTGCGGCAGGTGTTTGTTCGGTGGAGAACTCCACAGATAGATCTATTCGCTTTGCCCCTCAATCACAAGTTGCCTTGATACTGTTCGAGGATGTTCTCCCCGGATCGTCTCGAGGCGGATGCTTTCCTTCTCGATTGGACAGGCAGGTTCCTCTATGTATTCCCTCCCTTTCCTCTGATACTCAGGACTCTGGTACACCTCAAGTTGGTCCGCGTCACCATGATCTTGATAGCACCTCGGTGGCCCCGGCAGCCGTGGTTCTCCCTGCTCCTCCAGCTCGGTGTCGGGGAGCCTCTTCTATTTCCTGTTTTTCCTTCTCTGCTGTCTCATGGTCGGGGTTCGCTGTTACATCCCAATCTACAGTTCTCCTCGGACCTTCCTCCTTTAGTTTCTCTCAGTCGGTGAGGGATGTTCTCGAGGCCTCAAGGAAGAGCTCTACGTGACAATGCTATTCCTAGAAATGGACCAGATTTGCTGCGTGGTGCGCTGAACACCGTATGGAACCCTTCTCTGCCTCCGTGTCATCCGTGCTAGATTATCTTTTCCACTTGTCCAGGTCTGGCCTCAAATCGACATCTATTCGAGTCCATCTTAATGCGATTTTCGACAACAAACTTAATTTTCACGACCATATCAGTAACATCATGAAAACTACCTTTTACAGGTTACGTAAAATTCGATCTATTTCTAAATTTCTATGTCCCAAATCACTTAACATCCTGATTCACTCTTTGGTGATGTCTAAAATCGACTATTGCAATTCTCTTTTTAAAGGAATTGCTTTACATGAAATAAAAGGTCTTCAAATTATACAAAATGCATCAATTAAGCTAATAACCAAATCTAGAAAGTTTGATCATGTAACACCACTTCTTAAAAACGCTCACTGGCTTCCAGTTATTCACAGAATAACGTATAAACTTTGTATAATTACTTTCAAAACCCTCTATAATATGACCCCCGCTTTTTTATTTAAGTTATTAATTCTATATTCTGCAAGGAGAATTTTAAGATCTAATGAACAAAACTTATTGTCTATTCCCTCGTTGAAAATTATAAACACTAGACGACAATTTATTTTTTCATGTACTGCACCGCAGACTTGGAATGCCCTCCCTATTTCTTCAAGGGAGGAGAAGGAATTTGGAAAATTTAAAAGTAACTTAAAAACATTTCTTTTCAAGGATGCCTTTATTATCTTATTACCCTACTTTTTTTATTATATTTTTTATTTGTTACCCTCTTGTATTTTCCCTTAATGTCTTTTCTTTACTTTAATGAATTGTATTTCATCCCTCCTCACCTAATGTTAAGAATGTTAAATTGAGTGTAATTTAGTCCTTTTTAAGTATTTTATGTATTGTATTGTCACCTAACAAATGTAAATTTTAATATGTACATCGCTTAGAAGTCTGATTAAGCGATTAATCAAGAAACCTAATAAACTTGAAACTTGATTGCGGCCTTTCATCAGCCGCTTGAGGGGTTTCCCGCTTTATGAAGGGTGTCTTCAATGTTCATCCTCCACTCAAGCCCCCTCCGGTGGTTTGGGATCTTAACGTGGTTCTGGCTCAATTGATGAAACCTCCGTTTGAGCCCATTGATAAGGCTCATCTGAAGTACCTTACTTGGAAGGTGATGTTCCTGGTAGCTCTCACATCTGCTCGCAGGGTCAGTAAGCTGCAGGCTCTGGTTGCAGACCCGCCTTTTATTGTGTTTCACCATGACAAGGTGGTCCTGCGTACTCATCCCAAGTTCTTACCCAAGGTGGTTTCAGACTTCCACCTGAATCAGTCCATTGTTCTTCCGGTCTTTTTTCCGAAGCCCCACTCTCATCCTAGGGAGGTGGCGCTTCACACTTTTTTTTTTAATATATAAATTTTTATTGATATTTTGATAACTGTGAAAAACAATCACTTCAACAGTAAGCATGAATCAGCGTTGACAGTACCAAACAGAAAACATGGTATAATTAACAATGATAGTTAAACTCAATAGCAAAACCCCACCAGCCTTATCCAATTCTCTTCATCCCTACCCATCCCCTATCTCAAGGTCCCATCCCTGACTGTCTCCCAATCCCCCCCTAACCCCCCTCCCCCCCATAGCAGACAACATATCAGTCTGTACTAGGAGATACCCTAAAGTGTATCCAATAGCCCTTCCAATATTCTCCAGGTGCTAAAGTTAAGTACATAGGTGTGTCGCCTCTTTGCTACAGCAATCTCCATCTTCCCCAAAGATAACAATCGATTAACCCAGGCATCATGAGAGGGTGCCACTCTGTTTTTCCAGTGGTTGGCAATGAGACATTTGGCAGCCGCCAATCCCCAGCGAAGAAACTTAGTCTGCCAGGAGCGTTCCCTATTATTATATAGACCCAAGAGACAACCCTGAGGAGAGAGCACCACAATCTCACGCAAACATACAGACAAGGTATCAGTAACTGCCTTCCAGTAGGATTGAAGGTCCCCACACTCCCACCAAATATGTAAAAAGGATCCCACTTGTGAACCACATCTCCAGCATTGGTCTGAAACCCCAGGGTACATTCTTTGCAGCCGTTCCGGTGTATAGTACCACCTGGTAAGTACCTTGTAAGCATTTTCCTGAACCAAGGCACAGGAAGAGGCTTTATAAACCTCCCTACACATTACCTCCCAATCTTTGGCAGTAAATCTTATCTCTAAATCCCTCTCCCACTGTGTTTGAAAAGAATAAGTAGAGGGGGAATGTCCCCTCCAATATTGATACATCACCGAGAGTGGTTTCGGAACTTTCTGTAAAAGCAGCCACAAATTTTCCACGGTTTCCCGCTCCATCGACAATCCAGTATCCCAGCCCTGAGCCTGCATAAAATGTCTAATTTGAAAATAAGCAAGATAATCTCCGTCAGGGAGGTCATATTTCTTTTGAAGTATGGGGAAAGAAATGGGACCCGTCACTCCCACCAGATCCCGAAACACTCTTATCCCCTTTTGGAACCAACGGTGAAAAACCCGATTATCTCGACCTGCAGGAAATAGCGGTTCCTCCTGTATACTAGCCAGGGAGGATACTAGATCCCCACTCCCCAATTTAGTACGCACCTGGAGCCACACCTGTGTCAAATGCCTCACAAAAGGGTTAGATATGCCCCGGATCCATGTGCTCTGCAGTCCAGAGGTCCACAGCCCATATTTCAGAGGCATCCGACCACTGGAACTCTGTTCTAGCTGCACCCCACTTTTGTGTTCCCCCAATTCCCAATCAAGCACTAGTTTCAGCTGTGCAGCTTGGTAATACCACACCAGATTAGGCAATCCCCTACCCCCAACTTCCCGTGCAGCCCACAATAAAGATTGAGAAAGTCTCGGGGACTTACGTTGCCAAATAAAATTGCGAATTTCTCTTCCCAACGTCCGCAGTTCCCCCAAGGGCACCAGGACAGGTAGAGTCTGAAATAGGAACAATAACCTAGGTAGGACATTCATTTTAATGATAGCTATCCGGCCCCACCAGGACAGCCATAAACCATGCCAGCGTTGCAAGTCTGTTCTAATTCGACGATAAATAGGCAAATAATTGAGCTCATATATCCTCCCCAAATTCGATGGAATAAAAATGCCCAAATATTTGATCCCTCGCCCAGCCCATCTGAAGGGAAAACTGCCCCGTAACTCATCTACCTCCCTCTGTGTCAACGTCAGATTCAAAATTTCTGTTTTTACCAAATTTATTTTAAACCCAGAGACCTGCCCATATAATTCAAACAATGTTAAAAGATGGGGTATCGTGATCTCAGGCCGTCCCACATATAAAAGGATATCATCTGCAAACATCGCCACTCTGTGTTCCACCCCCCCACTAACAAACCCCACCAAAGATTGGTGTTGTCTGATAGCCACTGCGAGAGGTTCAAGAGACACTGCAAACAGCAATGGGGAGAGCGGACATCCCTGCCGAGTTCCCCTAAAAATGGGAAAAAAGTCTGTATAAGATTGGTTAATCCGCAAACATGCCCGTGGGGCAGCATACAGAGCTCGAACCCAAGCTCCAAATACGCCCCCTAATCCCATCCTATCCATCACATCCCATAGAAACCCCCAGAGGACCCGATCGAAGGCCTTTTCAGCATCCACCGAAATCAAAACCGCCTTATCCTGGCCAGCACCCACTTCCCAAAGTAAGTTGAGGGTTCTCCTGATATTGTCGCTGACCTGCCTCCGTTGTATAAATCCCGCCTGGTCCTGATGGATCAAGGATGGCAATACTTTCCCTAATCGTTGAGCTAAGACCTTAGCTATAATTTTAGCATCCAAGTTCAACAGTGAAATGGGTCGATAAGACCCGCATAATAAGGGATCCCGACCTGGTTTAGGTAATATGATCACCCCTGCCTCACCCATGGTAGGAGGCAACTGCCCCCCCCCCCGAAATTCCATTAACCACCCGGACCAAGAGAGGTCCTAACTGCGTCGAGAACTGTTTATAATATCGGCTAGTATACCCATCTAGTCCTGGGGATTTACCATTCTTCATCCCCCCGATCACCCCCAAGATCTCTGAGAGCTGTACTGGTTCCCGTAAGTATTCCCGGTCTGACTCGGATAATTCAGGAATCTGCAGCGAGTCCAGGAATCTAGTCTGCGCTTCAGCATCAGGTCGCCCTGGTGGACCATACAACTGAGAGTAGAAAGCCTGGAACTCACGCTGAATCATGGAATCCGTAACATGTAACTCCCCTCCCACCTCCCCCTTAATACTGGTAATGACAGTCCGAGATTGTTTAATACGAATATATCTTGCAAATTGGGCACTAGCTTTATTACTATGTTCATAGATATTGAGTTTAAATCTTTCACGCATACGTTCAGTGTCTTCCACCTGGAGTTGGTAAAGTTCATCCCGAACGCGTTGTAAGTGTACCAAGGTCTGAGGATCCCTCGTGTTCTGGTGGAGCAGTTCCAACTGAGCTAAGCGACTGCGCAAGTGAAGGAAAGTGCGGGCCCTCTGTTTTTTAAATCTAGCCCCCCATTTAATCAGTTCTCCACGGACCACCACTTTCAACGCATCCCATAAAATAGCATCAGATACCTCCCCAGTGTCATTCAACTCCAAATAATCCCTCATAGTATTCTCCACGGCAGAAACCACCTGAGGGGAACTCAGCAATGATTCATTAAGTCTCCAGTACTTACAACCCCCCCGATCTAACATATCCGTGCAGGATAACCACACCGGCGCATGGTCTGAGACATGCATCGGTTCTATGACTGCCTCACGTAGTCCCCCGACTTGATTCCTATGGATCCATAATCCATCTAGTCTAGTGTAAGTGTTTTGAGCATGTGAATAGAAAGTGTAAGATCGTTGTGAACCATGAAGCAAGCGCCAACCATCTACTAACCCAAGCGATCCCATGAGCTCGCGAAATGCTGCTACAGATTTCCGCAAGGATCTACGCCCCCCCCCAGAGTGATCCACTGCAGGAACCGGAGGAACATTAAAATCTCCCCCAACATAGATCGCCCCCTGAGCAAATGCATTCAAGGCCGCCCGTAAATTCCGGTAGTAAGGTTCTTGGCCTGAATTAGGGCCATAGATATTGACAATGGTCAAAGGGCGGCCCTGAAGTACACCCCTCACAGCTAGGCACCTACCATCCCTGTCCCTGTATACCTTGTCCACTTGTAAACCCAGACCCTTACGTGCTAGGATAGCCAACCCTCCAGCTCTTTTCGTAGCTCCCTCCCCCTGATGGGTCCAGGGCATATCATACTGTGGGCGCTGGAGCAGAGAAACGTCCCTGGGTCTCAAGTGTGTCTCCTGCAAAAGACAAATGTCCCATTTCATACGTTGGAGGTCTCTAAAGACTATGCTCCTTTTACCTGGACTATTGAGCCCATTTACATTCCAGGAGCCTATAACCAGTTCCGGATCTTTCCCGGGGGACCTCCCAGTTCCCAATCGCTGTTGTCTGCTATGCCCTTTGCAAATAGAACCCCCCCCTCCCCCCTCCCCCCCCGCCAGTTAGCTGATTCTCCCAATTTCGAATCAGCCATAGTAAGAAAAATGAGTCATACGGAAAAAGCCCATAAAATAGCACACTATAATGCTATACCTCTCATACATCCCTCAGTCTCTCCTTGCAGCCTCTCATCTCGCCATTCTCCCATGCACAATGAAAATAACCCCCATTCAACGACCACTCCAGCCGAAACCCTGTCCTCAATTGAACAACAATATCTTTACATTATAACAGCTCTTAACAGTGGAAAAAATAAAGAACAAGACAGTGCCAATAAACAGCAACCAAGCATATCATAGTCAGAGAAATAGCCTTAACGGAAATGTTAGAACTAAACAGATGGCATATTGCCCTAACAGGCCCAAATGCAGTCAGTAGGTAAGGAGACCAAAGTCCACCCAGGAAACTGGATCAGCCAGCTATCTTAGAAGGTTGTTTCGCTGCCTCAGACGTCAGAATTTCACCAACTCTGATCTCCATCGCCGAACCGGTCCTAGCCGGGACAGAGGTGTCTTGTGGTAATCGACAACCGAGGTCTTTCAGCGCCAACCACGCATCCGCCACATTGTCCACCCTCCTGTGTGTCCCATTGATGGTAAGATGTAGACCAAAGGGAAAAAGCCATCTATAGCGGTAGCCTTCAGCACGCAAAAGTTGAGTAACTTCCCTAAAAGATCTGCGTTTCTGGAGAGTAGCGAGCGCCAGATCTTGATAGACCCCCACTTTCAGTCCCTGCCATGCAAAGTTAGAACAACGGCGTGCAGCCAGTAGCACTCGTTCTTTCAATTGGAAATCACCAAAGCAGGCTACTATGTCCCTGTTGCCAGGTCCCCTGGCCGGGCCCAGACCTCTGTGAGCCCTCTGCAGATCGATCACCGGGGGCAGTGCTTGTGCATCCTCAGCAAGAAGAGCCTTACAGAAGTCTGATACCACTTCCCTGGCATCCTTAAATTTATCAGTTTCTGGTATGCCTTTAAAACGTAAGTTATTACGTCTAGATCTATTTTCCAAATCCTCAATTTGCCGTTTCAGGTCGTCTAGTTGCGCCACCGCAGTGTCCATCACGGTCGAATGGTCCTGCACTGTAGTCTCCACTCGGCCCATGTGTTCTTCAACGGCGAGCACTCTCCCACTAAGATCTCCCACCTCAGCTCGGATCTCTCCCAGCGCCGCCTTTACATCTGTTCTGAGCCCCACCATTTCTGCCTTCAGGTCCCGAAACCAAGACTCGATTTTTCCTTCGATTTGCTGTGCATGTGGTTCGGAACTAGTCTGAGCAACTTCAGGCTGTAAGGGTGCGGACGGCTCCGCCATCTTGATCAGCACCGTCGGCGAGCCTGGGACGTGCGATCGAGTTTTTACACTCGTGGCGCCGGGGTAGTGGAACTTTTCCAGCTTTTTTCTGCTCGCCATACAATCCGCCCGCAACAAACTCCCAAAGAGCGCGCCCTCGCCTTCGCGGTAAGCAATTATTATATTTTCATCCGCAAGCCCCGACAGAGCTCCGGAGTCAGGCGGCCATATTTCGTGATCGGCGCTTCACACTTTTGACTGTAAGAGGGCGTTGGCCTTTTACCTTCGCCGTACCAAGTCTCATCAGACGGCTCCTCAACTTTTCACCTAATCGGTTGGGCCACCCTGTTTCCAAGCACACCTTATCCAACTGGTTGGCTGCTTGTATTTCTTTCTGCTACGCTCAGGCTGGTCTCTCGCTGCAAGGTCGGGTCACGGGGCATAAAGTTTGAGCGATGGCGGCATCTGTCACTTTCCTCAGAGCCATGCCTATTGAGGAGATCTGCAAGGCTGCCACTTGGTCTTCGGTTCATTCCTTCACCTCTCACTACTGTCTGGATGCCTTTTCCAGGCGTGACGGCCAGTTTAGCCAGTCGGTTTTACGTAATGTTTTCCTAAATTGCCAACTTTCCCTCCATCCCTTTTTAATTTGCTTGGAGGCCACCCACATGTCGAGAACATGCTGCCTGCTTGTCCTGAGATAAAGCACAGTTACTTACCGTAACAGGTGTCCCTGAACTGAAGACCACGAGGAGGGGATGTGCCCTCTAGTGGAGCAGGAAGGCACGCATACGTGGGCAGTACTAGCAAAGTTGAGATCTTCAATCAAGTTTGCTTGAAAAGCTGTCCGCGATGGGGCTCCGTGGATGACGTCACCCACATGTCGAGAATATCTACCTGCTGTCCCTGGATAATACCTGTTACGGTAAGTAACTGTGCTTTTTTTCTTGAGAGGAGCAGAATCCCAGTTGTGCCTCTGCCACTTGAATTTCCTGGTGAAGGAAGTCAGTTGCTCTGATCTTTCCTAAGTCACAGCAAATGCCCATTGACCCCCAAAAGAGGCAGGACGGCAAGTCATTATTAATCAGTTGTATACATCTATGGGTAGCAAAGAGAGTTTTCTCACTGGGTTCCAGTGCTGTTTGCTATTTGAACTGCAGTGCTTAATGTGTGTAGCTCAGAAGAGAGATGTTTTTTTTTTTGTGGGTTTAGAAAAAAAGAAAATCCTATCCCTTACAATACAGGGGAAAAATCTTGGCAAATCAAGTTGAGAGCTGCTACTTACCGTAACAGGTGTTATCCAGGGAAAGCAGGCAGATATTCTCGCAACCCATCCACCTACCTGTGGTTGGCTTCTTTGCTAGCTATCTGAACTGAGGCCACGCTGAGGAGACTGTCACCTGCCGGGGTCTCGGTAAGGTTAAGAAGACCCCCGGTAGAGGGTAGCACACTCCTGACGTGGCTCCCAAAGGGGGAGACCTCACTGGTGTCTCACTATCTTGGGCTTTGCTAAAAATAAAGCACCGTGAGTCAAGTTGAACAAAAAATAATGTGTAAAGTTTAATTAGTCACTTGCCACATAAATCATACCAGATATTATTATAGTCCAAGTTTCCTTTCTTCCCAAACCAGGGCAAAAAGAAAGAAAACAGAAAACAAAAAGACTTTTAACTTTCACCCAGTCCAGTGAAAGCACAGCAAGCTTTCTATCAGGTATACTTCCAGTCCAGGTTTTAGGGCTTGCTCTACCTGATCACACAGTCTCTGAGAAACACAGCACAATTAGTCTCTTAGGCAATTATCTAGCCTTGAGCTGGAGTCCTGGGCTTACTAACCAACACAGTCCAGTTTCTTCACCAGGTATTTACATTCTTGAATATAAAGTAAACTTTAAGCAAAAACAAAAGACAAAAACTGAAGCCTTACTGCAGGCTCCTAAACTTCCAGCCCTGATTAGCTCACAGTCCTTTGGGCTTCTCTTGAGCTTCTGCACAGCTGCAGTGTAGCCAGATAATCAGGCTGCTGCAGCACTGCTGTAAGCTTGTGTTACAGCACAAACAATCAAAATCAGTTCTGCCAAAACTCCTCTCCACTATTATTCCTGTACAGCCTTGTACCTGCAGTGTTAGTGGAAAGTTGCCAAGCCCACATCCATGGCTTCTTCCATAACGGTCTCTGACATACACTCTTCATCCAGGTCCATGCTTTCTGGTGTATCCAGCTGCTCTGCTGGCTCCTGAGGCATTGGAGCCTCACACTCCATTGGCTCTGGAGTGAGGTCTGGCCTTCTCCTGGCCCGGAGAACTCTCTCTGCCAGACTCTCTTGGGCAGCCTCCTTTAATGCTCTGGAGAGCTGCTTAACAGGCTTAGGGCCACGCCCTACATTGGGTGATTGTGTGCCTAGCTTGTGTGTTCTTGGGCTCCCCCTCAGGCTAAAGGGCAGAATATCACTGAGAGCTTGATTAAACCTCTTAGTGTGACTGGAAGCTTTTCTGGGCCGGGCAGTTAATCTATACTCAGGGCACTGCACTAGGCTAGAAGACTCAGGATAGGCAGCTAGGCTTTCAGGATCTTCTTCCTGATCCTTCTCAGGGAGAGTCTGGTCTCGGGTAAGAGACTGAGACCAGGGTTTCACTCTGACATGACCGTCTCGGGGAGCGGAAATGTCACAAGACGCATGCCCTAGGTCGGGCGGGAGGGGCATGCTCGCATGCGTGGGCCAATCACAAGCTTGAAGGTCTTCAAGCAAGTCTGCTTGCGAAAACGTCCCCTAGGGGGCTCTGTTGATGACGTCACCCACTTGTTGAGAATATCTGCCTGCTATCCCTGGATAACACCTGTTACGGTAAGTAACTTTGCTTTATCCCAGGACAAGCAGGCAGCATATTCTCAACATGTGGGATGGGTGGGATTCTCACGGGAACGGGTGGGATTTCTGTCCCAGTGCAACTCTCCAGTTTGGACAAGTTCCTGGAGAAAAAGTCCATAGTCTGTTATTGAGAGAGACAAGGGGGAAGGAAACCACTGCTTGCCCTGTATTGGTATCATGGAAAATTGCTACACCTTGAGTTTTGGCCAGGTATTAGTGACCTAGATTGGCCATCATGATAATGGGCTACTGGGCTTGATGGACCATTGGTCTGACCCAGTAAGGCTTCTCTTATGTTGTTAAGAAGTCTCTGTTTTTCAGTACAAAACCTGAGATTTCAATGAAAATCTATGGTAAGACTACACAGTAAAGCTGTCACCAACATAATTCTGCTCTCAGCTAGAGAGTTGCGCGGGGACAGAAATCCCACCCGTCCCCGCCAAAGTCCCACCCGTCCCCATGAGGAATCCCTCCGTCCCCGCGAGGAATCCCCACCCGTCCCCGCGAGGAATCCCCTCCGTCCCCGCCCGTCCCTATAAACTTCAGAAATAGTTATTTCATTTAATTATGCTACTGAATTAAAGGCTCTGGTAGAAACCCTCCCTTGGTAGCCACTCGAACCGCGAGGCTACTCTCCTTCTCCTTACCTGCCCTGCCTGCAGCACAGAGCCGTACGGAAGTCTTCCCGACGTCAGCGCTGACGTCGGGAAGACTTCCGTTCGGCTCTGTGCTGCAAGCAGAGAAGGTAGGGAGAAGAAGAGCCGCGCGACTGAGTACATCTAGCACCGCAGGAGCCCTGCGACCCTAGGGGGCGTCCCCACGGGATCCCCGTGACCCGAAGGGGGAACCCGCGGGATGCCCGTCGTCCCCGTTCCCGTGCAGAATATACCCAGATGAGAAACCTTGGTTGAGGGGGTGGGAGGTCTCTGATGTGGGGCTTAATTGTGTTGGTCTGGATGAGGAGACTGACGTTTATCTGAAGCAGATGGGTATGAAACAGGTGGTGCCAGTCCAGAGCCATTCTGATATATAGATGTACTTATTTTATACCAGGTGCCAATGACATAGTAAGGGGGGGAAGGGCATCACTACTGACCCAGTGCAGCATGAGGTCTTGTTGCAAAGAGTTGAACAGCATCTTAAACTATCCTGACTATCTCAAAAACTCATTGAATACTTGAGTGTTTTGAATGTTTCTGGAGTAGTCATAGGCAGCGGAATGTTTTTTGGGGGGGTCCTAAAGCTTCTCCCTAGACTTGTCTCGCTTGCTCTTGTCTTCCCCACCTAACTCCTTCCTGGTCACTCTCATTTAAAATCTTCAGGCAGTGGCAACGAGTGAGCCTACTGCAGAATGAAGACTTCCGGGGTATGCCAACGACAGGGGATGAGGTGGATAGGGGAGACAGGAGAGCCATCTCTTCTGAACAACTGCCAATTTTTAGGGGTCCTTGGCCTCCGAGGCCACCCCTATTCCAATGCTCATGGAAATAGTGACTATAGATCTTTCATTATTATTCTGTATTTATTTATTTATTCATTCAATTTCCTATCGTTCTCCAAAACATTTTTTCCATGTCTGTCCTAGTGGGCTCACAATGGTGCTGAGACTGTAACTACAGTATCACAATAAAAAAAACTGCCACATAATTTATTTCTATATTGGTTTTGATGCTTCTATTTGTTTTGCTCATGCATCATGCTTGTTATAGTATTCATTTTTATTTTCTATTCTTTAACCACAATTCAGGGGAAAGCGCGAACGCAGTCCCCCACTACCAGAAATTATGCAGTCGACTTTCCCGCATTTGGGGAAATCGCAGGGGTCAACCCACCCGAAGTGCAATGGATGAGCCTCACCCTGGGAGAACCACCTTCCTGATCATGGTATCTCCCCTGCCAGGTAAGTATGAGTTGCTTTAGAAAAGTCTGACACGTCCCCTCTCAGCCAGCACTGTAGAGATAAGGGAGATATTTTCACTGTCTGCTACAAATCAACTATTCAATTAAGAAAGTCATTCATAGTTGTTCCACCATTGCAACATTTATTTACATCACTTAAATAATGCTTAAAGGAAAATAAAATTGTACCCTCAACTATCATTTTCTATTTCCCAGAATCCTGTGTTTCAGTATTTGCATGCAATAACATGTCTTCAAGCCTATAGGGCGATTTCAAGCAGTTGGGATTTTTGTATGCGAAGCTAATCGAAAATATCTGTACTTCTAATTTGACTTTCTGTTTGCTGACAATGATTTTGTTAACTTTATCCAATTTTTTTTCACAAATGAAAAATTAATAACTTTAGGCATATCACGTGCTATGATATTGTGGATTCTATGCGAGATTGCAGGGTATTCTGAAAGAAAGGGTGGGGGTCAGAATCCTTTTCACAGTGAGGAAGATGAGACTAAAGGCTAATTTTCCACTGAAGAAGCTACTGAAGAGTTTAGTTCCTGAAATGTTTTCATTTTTAGCTGTTTAGAAGTAATTTACCCAGTGTGACTGCTAGGAGTAGGGGAAAAGCATTATAATGGTGATGAAAGAAAGATAAAACTTCTGAATAATACAAATGCCTAAATAGTTACTGTGATCCCTATGTTTAGTTACTGCAAACCTTTTGAATGCCTTTTATAATTGTAGTTATAACAATTCATAAGTATAGGAGAAAGGGGAGCTACAGGTGCCATGGCACCCTCAAAAATGTAATGAAACAGCCAATGCTCCTAAAGTTCCCCGACTTTAACAATCAGAAGTTAACCAGAAGTTATGAATATAATTTCTGACCACCTGTTAATTATCTGGTATACTGTCAGCTCTGTCTTGTGCTGATCGAAGTGCTGTCATACTACTCTGCTCCTATTCCATTGAACTTCACCTCTGCTCCTGCATTGCCACTGCTACTTAAATTCTGCGCTGGACTTCCTGGGAAGTTGCAGTGTATTGGCATTACATCGGTTTACAGCGCTAGCTGCTAGTAGTCCACCTGGAAAATTTCTGCCTGCATTTCTGCAACGCCAGACAGCCTGCACCCCGTATCCCTTACAAACTTCAGTGTTGGCTGGCATTGCTGGTAGCATTAACAGCCAGCCCCAGGGCCCTTCCCTTTGTCAAAGCTTCCTGTTGCTGCTTGGGCAGGATGCGGCAGAAGGAGAGCTTTGGGTGGGCTGGAGGGAGCCTGCTGTTTAGAGAATGACATGGGGAAATGGTTCCCACGGCAAACCACAGTTAGTTCATGGGAACTAGAAAAAAATAAGGCTGATTTACAGAGGGAACGAGAACAAGGCCTTCTACCACCCCGCAGGCCTTATTATCCCAGGACAAGCAGGCATGATATTCTCACATGTGGGTGACGTCATCTACGGAGCCCCAGCGCGGACAGCTTTTCAAGCAAACTTGATTGAAGTTTCAAGTTTGCTACACTGCACCACGCATGTGCATGCCTTCTTGCCCACTAGAGGGCGCATCCCCACTTCGTGGTCCTCAGTTCAGTTTTTTCCGCGGAGCCAGAAGCCCTGTGGAAATTGAGCTCTGATAGTTTTGCCTTCTGTCACCGCGTCTGGGTGATATCGCTCGGTCGCTGTGCTTCATTTACTTTCGTCAGTCGTTTTTTGGTTTCAAAAAAAAAAAAAAAAAAAAATTTTCAACAGACTTTTAATTCTTCGGTTCGGCTCCGCGGGCCGTTGTTAGTTTCCGGCCTTTTCGGCTTTCATGTCCCGTCCCTTGATGGGTTTTAAGAAGTGCACCCGGTGTGATCGGTTGCTTTCTATTACCGATCCTCACCGGTGGTGCTTGCTCTGTTTAGGGCCCGAGCATCCGACAGACTCTTGTGAGAGGTGCTCGACCTTCCGGGCCAGAACGCTCCGCCGACGCCGTGCCAGGATGGCGGAGCTTTTCGCGGTCGACTCCGCGGCGGGGAAGGCCTCGACGTCGGTCTCGGCTTCGGCCCCGGCCTTGACCTCGGCCTCGGGATCCTCGACCTCGCCGCGTCCCTCGACTTCATCGAAGCCTGCTGCCCCGATCAAGCCTGCCTCGGGTAAGTCCCCGCTTCCATCCTCAGCCCCAGGATCGACGAAGAAGCCATCCTCGGGCTCCTCGACAGCGGGTGGGTCGTCCTCGGCCCAGCCCAGGGTAGCCAAACCTAGTGCCCCGAGGGAATACTCGAGACCGAGGTCGCCCTCCAGGGAGCACCCCCCGGCCTCGGATCTACCGGCCATGATGGGGATCCCGGCCTTCCAAGACTTGCTCCGAGCACTGATTACCTCGGAGCTGTCCGGAGCCATCGAGCAGTTGCAGCAGGCTTCGGCCTCGACTGCACCGGTCTCGACGGCCCAGGTCTCGGCGACCTCGATCTCGGTACCCTCGACTTCGGGGGCCGGGACGGCTCCGACCCCGACCTTGCCCTCGACTTCGGCCTCGGGGGCCCAGCCTGAGAGGAGCGTAAGGCCTCGGGACAAGGTGCGCCGGGTGAGGAGGATATCGTCGTCCTCTTCTTCGAGGTCCTCCCAGGGCTCTTCGCCCTCGGGCCGGCCTCAGGCGAGGCGTCGTCCGAGGAAGCCCAAACGTTCTCGGGGTTCTCCTCGGCGACGTGGTCGCTCTTCGCCGCTCGGGGGCGAGACGTTACGTGTCTCGGAGCTCCGCCTCGACAACCCATGTCTGTTTCGTTCCCCCGCGAGAGGGGGTTCGAGAGACTCCTCGCCGAGACGGATGGGGCGTGCCTCGGACCCCGGGGGCTTCCCCCAAGGGCTCTTCAGGGCGTAGGCGTTCCCCGACCCCTTCGAGGTCGCTGGATGTGGCCTCCTGGGGATCGGGGTCGGGCAGGGAACCGCGGTATTCCTTCTGTTCGGCGGGGAGGTCACGAACCCCCTCACCGCCTGCCAGAACATCCTCCTTCTCCAGGTTCGTGCAGGATATGGCACGAGCCTTGGGTCTCAACTTAATGGCGGGTTCTCAATATACTAAGGAGTTCCTGGAGGAGCAGGACCTTCCCACTCCCCCGAGGGAAACTCCTCGCCTTCCTCTGAATAAGGTCCTACAACAAACCTTCCTCAAGAACTTGGACTCCCCTCTTACAGTCACTGCGGTGCCGTCTAAGATGGAGTCCAAGTACCGGACCATTCCATCTAAAGGGTTTGATAAACCTCAACTCTCGCACCAGTCGTTGCTCGTGGAGTCGGCGCTAAAAAAGACGCAACCCTCCAGAGTCTCGGCGGCGGTCCCGGCCGGAAGGGAAGGTCGGACCCTGGACAAATTTGGTCGTCGCCTCTATTCTAATTCCCTCATGGCGACCAGGGTCCTCAATTACGCATTTACGTTCTCATCCTATCTGCGTAGCATGGTGAAGGACTTGCCTCAGTATTGGGAGGTCATGCCCGATTCCCATCGAGAGGGGTTTGCCACGTTCATGTCCAACTTGTCTCAATTGCGGCTGTACCTGTTCCACGCTGTGTACGACGCGTTTGAGCTCGCTTCGAGGGTGTCGGCCTTTGCGGTGGCTATGCGCCGGTTGGCGTGGCTCCGTACCCTCGATATGGATCCTAACCTGCAGGAACGTCTGGCTAATTTACCATGCGTGGGTTCGGAATTATTTGATGAATCCTTAGAGGCGGCGACCAAACGTTTGTCGGAGCAGGAGCGCTCCTTGGCCTCCTTGGTCCGTGCTAAACCTCGGGCCCCGCCGCAAAAATCATTCCGGCCGCCCCCGAGAAGATACCCGCAGAAGTCTACGTCGGCCTTTTCTAGACCTCCGGCCCGGCGCCCACCCCAACAGGGTAGAGGGGGACAACCGAAACCTCCGGCGCAGGGAGCGTCCAAGCCGGCCCCGTCCTTTTGACGGGCTGTGCGGATGGGGGCGGGCCCCCTCCGCAATATCACCGGACCCCCTCCCAATCGGGGGTCGACTCAGGTCCTTTTATGCGGCTTGGACCGAGATTACATCCGATGCATGGGTGCTCCGGATCATCTCCGAGGGCTACTCGCTAAATTTCTCAGCTACGCCGCCGGACCGTCCGCCTGGAACTTGTCCGTGCAACCGGAGCCAACTTCCCCGTCTCCTTGTGGAGGCCAGGGCCTTGTTGAGCCTTCGGGCGGTGGAACCAGTACCCCCAGAACAACGGGGAAAGGGGGTTTACTCCCGTTACTTTTTGGTCCCAAAGAAGACAGGGGACTTACGTCCCATTTTGGACCTCCGGAAGCCCAACAAATTCCTGGTCCAGGAGAAGTTCCGTATGTTGTCACTTCCGGTTTTATACCCTCTGTTGGAGGAAGGGGACTGGATGTGCTCCCTGGACTTGAAGGAAGCCTATACTCATGTTCCGGTGCATCCCGCTTTCCGCAAGTTTTTACGGTTCCAGGTGGGGGATTTGCACCTTCAGTATCGGGTCCTCCCCTTTGGTCTGGCTTCGTCCCCTCGAGTCTTCACGAAGTGTATGGTGGTAGTTGCGGCAGCCCTGAGATCTCGGGGGTTGCAGGTCTTTCCCTACTTGGACGATTGGCTGATCAAGGCCCCAACCATGGAGGGGGTTATCTCAGCGACCCAACAGACTATCATTTTCCTTCAACGTCTGGGGTTCGAAGTGAACTTTCCCAAGTCTCAGTTGGGCCCGACTCAATCCCTTCAGTTTATCGGAGCCGTGCTGGACACGGTTCGCCTCCGTTCCTTCCTCCCTCCTCCTCGGTTGGAGGCCCTGCTTCGATTGAGTCGCCAGGTTGCGCTGATGCCCACAGTTTTGGCTCAGCGCATGATGGTGCTCCTGGGCCACATGGCGTCGACGGTCCACGTCACTCCGTTCGCCCGATTGCATCTGAGGCTTCCTCAGTGGACCTTGGCCTCTCAATGGCGTCAGGATTGCGATCCAGTCTCTTGCCCGATAACGGTGACTCCTTCTTTGAGACGCTCGCTCCGTTGGTGGACAAACTCTTCCAATCTTTCAGGGGGTTTGCTCTTTCTCGTTCCTCCGCATCGCAAGGTCCTGACCACGGATTCCTCGGAGTACGCGTGGGGGGCTCATCTCGACGGTCTGCGGACCCAGGGTCTATGGTCGGCAATGGACCGTCTTTGTCACATCAATGTGTTGGAGCTTTGTGCCATTTTTCTGGCGGCTCGAGCGTTCTGCCACCTGCTCCGCGACCAGGTAGTCCTCGTGCGGACGGACAACCAGGTGGCAATGTATTATGTGAACAAACAAGGGGGAACGGGTTCTTGGGCCCTGTGCCAGGAAGCCCTGCGCCTTTGGGAATGGGCGGTCTCCCAGAACATCTTCCTACGGGCGGTTTACATTCAGGGAGAGAGGAATTGTCTGGCAGACAAACTCAGTCGTCTTCTCCAGCCGCACGAGTGGTCGTTGAATTCCCGGGTTCTGCGCAAGGTCTTCGACCGCTGGGGGACTCCTCAGGTGGATCTGTTTGCCTCCCCGGAGACTCGCAAACTGCCTCTCTATTGTTCTCGGATGTACTCCCCGGATCGTCTCGAGGCCGACGCCTTTCTTCTCGACTGGGGAGGGAGGTTCCTTTATGCGTTCCCTCCTTTTCCTCTAATCTTGAGAACGTTGGTGCATCTCAAATCAACCAGAGCCACTATGATTCTCATTGCGCCTCATTGGCCCAGACAGCACTGGTTCTCCCTGCTCCTTCAACTCAGTGTCAGGGACCCTCTGCTTCTGCCTGTTTTTCCCTCTCTGCTGTCTCAGAGTCGGGGTTCGCTGTTGCATCCCAATCTGCAGTCTTTGCATCTGACCGCTTGGTTCCTTTCCCCTTGACTTCGATTCCTGTTTCTCAGTCGGTGAGGGACATTTTGGAAGCCTCGCGCAAAGTCTCGACTAGGCTTTGTTATTCCCAAAAGTGGACCAGGTTTTCATCCTGGTGTTCCTCTAACCATCTGGACCCGAGTTCAGTTCCAGTGTCTTCGGTGTTGGAATATTTGCTGCATCTGTCTAAATCTGGACTGAAGACGACGTCCATTCGGGTGCATCTCAGTGCCATTGCGGCATTCCATCGGCATCTCGAGGGTCGATCTCTCTCTCTTCATCCTCTGGTGACTCGTTTCATGAAGGGTCTCGTGAATGTTCATCCTCCTCTGAAACCTCCTCCTGTAGTTTGGGATCTTAATGTGGTCTTAGCTCAACTCATGAAGTCTCCCTTTGAGCCTGTCGACAAATCTCACCTTAAGTTTCTCACTTGGAAGGTGGTCTTTTTGCTTGCGCTCACGTCCGCTCGTCGGATTAGTGAGCTGCAGGCTTTGGTTGCGGATCCACCTTTTACTGTGTTTCATCATGACAAGGTGGTTCTTCGCACCCATCCTAAATTTTTGCCTAAGGTGGTGTCTGATTTCCACCTCAATCAGTCCATTGTTCTTCCTGTGTTCTTCCCGAAGCCCCACTCTCATCCTGGTGAGGCGGCGCTTCACACGCTTGACTGTAAGAGGGCGTTGGCTTTTTATCTCCAACGTACCAAGTCTCATCGGAAGGTTCCTCAATTGTTTTTATCCTTTGATCCTAATCGGGACATCCTGTTTCCAAGCGCACCTTGTCCAACTGGCTAGCTGCTTGTATTTCTTTTTGCTATGCTCAGGCTGGTCTCACGCTCCATGGTCGAGTCACGGGGCATAAGGTCAGGGCTATGGCAGCTTCTGTTGCTTTCCTCTGGTCTACTCCTGTGGAGGACATATGTAAAGCTGCCACTTGGTCTTCGGTTCATACGTTCACCTCCCACTACTGTGGACACTTTGTCCAGAAGCGACGGCCGGTTTGGCCAGTCGGTGTTATGTAATCTGTTTTCCTAAATTGCCATCCTCCCACCTGCCCTTTTTTGGTTGGCTTGGAGGTCACCCACATGTGAGAATATCATGCCTGCTTGTCCTGGGATAAAGCACAGTTACTTACCGTAACAGGTGTTATCCAGGGACAGCAGGCATATATTCTTACAACCCGCCCTTCTCCCCGGGGATGGCTTCTTTGCTGGTTATGGAACTGAGGACCACGAGGTGGGGATGCACCCTCTAGTGGGCAAGAAGGCATGCACATGCGTGGTGCAGTGTAGCAAACTTGAAACTTCAATCAAGTTTGCTTGAAAAGCTGTCCGCGCTGGGGCTCCGTAGATGACGTCACCCACATGTGAGAATATATGCCTGCTGTCCCTGGATAACACCTGTTACGGTAAATAACTGTGTTTTCTGTTACATCCCTTCGGGATTCGGTACACTAGATGTTCAATCTCCTTCCGCAATCTAGGTGTTGCAGAAATCCAAACACTTTTCTGAGCACATGCTCCTCCCACCTTAGAGAGAGTGTTAGAGCCCCCTGTAGTTTTCAGTTTCTACAAGTAATTCATACAAAAGTCTTTTGGATTTACTCATCTTTTTCTTATTTTTCACTTAAAGTTAATCTTTTTCGATGATACTGCTTTGCAGTAGTCCTCTTGTCGGAGGAAATGATGTGGTCCTGTGGAGCCAGACTGCTGCTTCACTGAGAAACTAAGGTGGTTCTGTGGAGCCAGTCTGCTGTGTGCCGCCCTTCCTGGACTCTGGGTCCATTCCCCTGGAAGCTTGCTTGCCCTCTGACCTTGTCAGGGTTTTAAGCGCAGGCTGTATATGTCCTGCGTAAAACCTTCTGGGTTTCAGGGTGCAGGCTGCATTTCCCGCCCCCAGATGTGGAGAGGATGCATGGGAGGTGGAAGTTACAGTTGGTATCTATCCAACTGGCAGTCAGACAATCTTCAAGTCTGGTCCTTTTGGAGCTATTCTGAGGCAGAAAATCCTTTTCCTCCGTGCAGCTGCAGTGAAAAGAGCTGACAGTCTCTCCCTATGCACAAGTCTCGCTAGACTTCGAGAGAGGAGGGTAGTAATTTTTGTCCCTTCCACCGTTTTTGTAAGGCATCCTCGGACTCTTCCAGAGATATTCCCAGAGATTTAATCCCTGTGACATTTTCAATTCCAGATGTCTGGATCCCAGGATTTTACTGCTCTTAAACAGCCTTCCAGAGGGCTACCTTGCTCAGTTTTACCAGGAGTGGACTCGCATATCCCATGATAAATGGGTGCTGGACATCATTTGGGAGGGACAAAAGATAGATTTCTTTTGCTTGCCTCTGGATTTGTTTGTGGACTTGCCGGCAAGTCGGCCGGAAAAGCAGTGAAAGGTCCGCACTATTTTGCAGCATCTTTTAGACATCCGAGCAGTAGAACCAGTTCCAGAACGTGAATCGGGCTTTGGCAGATACTCTTTATACTTAATCATCATACTAAGGTACGGCTCAGAAGACTGGAGGGCTCATTCGGGATCTCAAGGCGGGTCAGTTGCTTGCGAATTTCTTATTTCCGTATAGAAACTGTGCGCATAGTCATTGGCTGCTGTCCCTCCTGAGGAGTTTTTAGTGTCCTTGAATATCATGGAGGCTTTCCTCCATATTCCATTATTTCTGGAGCATCGCAGGTGGCTTTCCTCCATATTCCAATATTTCCGGAGCATCACAGGTTTCTGCATTTCCATGTTCTGCAATGAGATTTCCAGTCTGCAGTGCTTCCCTTTGGGCTCCCTGCACTTTCGCCAAGGTGATGATACTTGTAGTGATTTTTCTATAGGGCAGAGTGTCCAAGACCATCCTTTCTTGGACGACTGGTTGATCCAGGCTGTGTCTCAACACGAGTGCGCCTGTACGTTGGAGACAGTGGTCTTTCTGCTACAGAGCTTCAGTTGGATTGTCAACTTCAATAAGAGCCAGGCAGGGTTGTGCGTTTCTTCCCGACCACTCAGTCCAAAACTTCAGCAGCAGATCAGAGATCCCCTAAACATTCCAGCTTCCACACCCTGGCATTATCTGCTGGGGTCAATGGCAGTCTCATTGGAGGTGGGCCAGTGCGCACATATGCCCTCTACAGTAGTCCCTCCTCTTTAGATGGTCTCTGCAACTCATCCTTTTCAGATGCTGCTCCCCTGGACATAACCAGAGTGCAGAAATCTGCACTGGTAGCTTCAGGGGGAGGCTCTCCTGCCAGGGATAGCTTCTTCGGATCTTAGAGTGGTCAACTCTTATGATGGATACCAGCTTGTTGGGCTGAGGTGATCACTGCAGAGACCGCTCCTTTCAGGGGCAGTGGGCTCCTTATCATTGGTATAGGTCGATCAATCGTTTGGAGCTTCAGATGATTCACCTGATGTTATTTCCAATCCACTCTGAAAGGAAAAGTGATGCGAGTGTTCTCGGACAATGCCACAACCATGGCATATACAACCTTGTCGTCCATGGTTTGTGGATATCACCAGTCTTCAGCGGGACAGGAATCTCAACCTCCCTCCTTTTCGAAACCTTCTCTGTCAAGATCCGGTGCCCACGGAGACCCACAGCTCTTGAGTGCTCAGCCTTAATGAGGCGTAGTTGTTCAGAGGAGGTCCTCTCAATGCTCTTGAAGTCCAACAAACCCTAAACTGGCTTCTTTTGTGTCAGCCTGGAAAGCTTCCCAACAGTGGTACACTTCTCCCTCCGGATTTGCGGGGGATAGGGGCAGAGCCGGACCGCGAATGGTGAAAAACCGCGAATATCCGGCTCTGACCCACCCCCGCCTCCCTCCCGCCTTCCCGGTCTTACCTGGTGGTCTAGCAGGCTTTTGGGGCAAGACCAATCTTCCTACGCTCCTGCCCCATGCAGATCGCCATTAGGAAATGGCTGCTGTGAGTCCCGTAGTCTCTCGAGACTATGACGGGAACTCCCTACAGCTATTTCATAATGGCGATCTGCACGGGGCAGGAGCGTAGGAAGATCGCTCCTGCCCCGAAAGCCCGCTAGACCACCAGGTAAGGCCGGGATGCCGGGGGGAAGACTTAACTTTTTTTTTTTTTCCCCCTCCCCAAAAATCGCGAATATATGAAATCGCGATTACCGAAACCGCGAATGGGGAGGTGGAAGTGCCTGGACGCCTATAAGATAATCTTTAAAAAACTAAGAGTGGTACAAAACACTGCTGTCCGACTGATTTTCGGTCTGAAAAAATGGGAGCATGTTACTCCTTATTACAGGGGTCTCAAAGTCCCTCCTTGAGGGCCGCAATCCAGTTGGGTTTTCAAGGTTTCCCCAATGAATATGCATGAGATAAGAACATAAGCGTTGCCTCTGCCGGGTCAGACCAGGGGTCCATCGTGCCCGGCAGTCCGCTCCCGCGGCGGCCCCCCAGGTCCATGACCTGAAAGTGTTCCCTACCTAACCTAAAATATCCATACCCTATTCGCTCAATGTCCTGTAAGTTAAACCTCTATCTGTACCCTGTTATCCCCTTCGCTTCCAGGAAGTCATCCAGTCCCTTTTTGAACCCCAGAATTGTACTCTGTCCTATCACCTCTCCGGGAAGATCTATGTGTATGCACTGCTTTCAATGCATATTCATTGGGGAAATCCTGAAAACCCGACTGGATTGCAGCCCTCAAGGAGGACTTTGAGATTCCTGCCTTATTACCAAAAATTACACTGGCTACTGATTGAGGCTAGCGTTTTATTCAAATATACATGTATTTGCTTCAAATCAATCTTTGGTATGTCCCCAGGTTACCTTGTTTCCCATTTCTCTTTAAATCACTCCAATAAGCCCACATGTAGAGTCCAGTTATTCACATATCCTACTGTCAAATTGTGTCATTTGAAGAGATTTCTCGAGAGAACTCTCTCTTTACAGGCAGCCAAAATGAACGCCTGGTTTGGCAAAATCATGCCAGGAGTCTCATCCTATTATTTTTGAAAACTATTAAAAGACACAACTATTTGACAAATTTGTAACCCAAGCTTCCTAGTGCTTTTTAAATAAAACATGTATTGTGTACATTCTAGAAATTGATATATCTTTTTAACTGTATATTCGTTGGATGTTCAGCCTTATCTGCTGTGAACTGCCTAGAACCATTCGTGGTCTGGCGATATATAAGAATAAATTATTATTATTATTATTAATAAGGACCTTCTATTTCTATAGTCCTGGTTTTTCTTCAGGCAGGCTTAGATAAGGTTTTAGCAGTGGCTTCTCTTAAAGTTCTAGTAGCAGGCTTTTCCTGCTTCAGGGCACACAAGGGTTCTAGTTCACTTCATGATCATCTGGATTTGACCAGGTTTCTGAGAGGGGCACTTCTTTTGCAGCCTCCCTTGCATCATCCTTTCCCTTCGTGGAATCTTACCATCATTCCATAGGGCCTTGTGGAAGCCCCATTCAAGCCACTGAAGGCTGATAACTCTTCTGGATCTAACACTCAGACTGTCTTTCTGGCCGCCTTTGTCTCCAGAAGTGACATTAAGGAGGGACTCATTGGATGAAGGAAGGCCTCAGAATAGGCTTCTGAAGATTTTTAAGCATGGTGCAGCTGGCTCGTTCGAGTAGTAGATGCGAAGGGAGCTGGGTAGGAGATGTTTACCCGCTATCACTGTACCTATATGGAGAGTTGGCTGGCTGGCTCTGGAGCTGAAGGACAGTGCTGGATCTGGACTGCGGGATAAGAGAGGTGTTGGACATATGAGGGTAGGTTGGGGCTGTAGGAAAGGGAGAGAGGTACTGAACTTATTTTGAAAGGAAGAGAAAGGTGCCAGACCTAAAGCTGGGAGCTGGAGGGAAGAGAAAGGAGAGGTACTGGATTTGTGGCTCAGAGCTGGAGCTAGAGAGAAAGGACAGAGATGTTGGATCCATGGGGGGGGGTGTACTAGAGGGAAGAGAGAGAGGTGCTAGATCTTTGGGGAATATTGAGAGAAGGGAGATAGTTACTGGACTACAGGGGGGGCGGGGGGGCTGGAGGGAAGGGTAAGCTAGGTATTCAGTCCATGGGAGAATTGCGAAGGGAAGAGAGAGAGGTGCTGGCACTGCAGGGAGGAGGACAGGGAAGGGAAAGAAAGCTGCAGACCCAAGGGGATGAAGGGAGTGAAATATTTAACACAGTGGAGTGGTGGAGGGAGAGAAGAAAGAGAAGATGAGAGACACATTGGTGTAAGGGAGTAAGAGGGGAGAAGCCGGACATGGAGATTTACGAAAAGAGGGGAGATGGTGGGTGTGGATGGGAGCATAAGGACAAGGACACAAATGGAACACTGTAAGGGGGTGGTATATGGACACAGTCAGTGGGTCAGTGCCAGATATAGGAGGGTATATGGACACAGAGAGAAGGTGGCTAGACAAGAGGGAGAAGAAGAATTCAGAAAATAGATGTTGGACTTGGGAGGGAGGAATAGGGACACAGAGGATTGACACTGGGCACAAAGGGGATAGGGACACAGTAGTGTTGATGATGAAGGCAGGGAAATGGGCACAGGGGAAATACTAAAAAGGGAAGTATAGGAGACAGAGAAGGGAGATGGTGAACATGGGGAAAAAAAAACAAAAGAAGAACAGATGTGGAAAGCAATAATCTTGATGAGGCGTTTATAGGTATAAGTACAAAAAGAACAATGTCCACTTGATGAATAACTGACATATGGTGTAATACGGACCCTACACGGTCCGTGTTTTGGCAAAAAGCCTTCTTCAGGGGTCCTAGGGGGGGTAAAAATGTGAAACATAAGATTAAATGTAAAAATGTGATGGTAACTTAAAAAGGGACCAACACCATGGGTGCAAAATAGAAATAAATGAATGTAATGAATAAAAAAGTGATGAGAATAAAAAAGTGAAGTGGATAAAAATGAATGAAGTGAATAAGGTTCTTTGAAAGAGTGCCTAAGGGAAAAAACATACACAGAGATAGAAGATGAATGGTGAGCATGGGGAAAGAAGATGCATCAAACGATCTGGAAACTCTAGTGAGCGAGTTAAGAGTAGACAGAAGGAAACAGAAACCAGAGCCAGAGACCAATGTGATGTGAAGAATAAAATGACCAGACAATAAAAGGTAGAAAAAATAATTTTATTTTCTATTATGTGATTAGAATATATCAGATTTGAAATATGTATCCTGCTAGAGCTTTTGTTAGACATAATTGGGGACCACAAAGCCCAGGTTGTAATTCTTTAGTTTCCAGCTGGATTAGGGCTTTCTCTGACCAGGGAGCAGTTGCCTTAGTTGCACTCCTCTAACGCTATTCCTGTCATGTGTGACTGAAGTATTCTGTTAGCTTAATTTTTCTATTTAGCATTCTGTAGTACAATGGAACCTTGGTTTGCGAACATAATTCGTTCCAGAAGCATGTTCATATACCAAAGTGCTCGTATATCAAACAACTTTCCTCATAGGAGGTAATGGAAACGTGGGCGATTCGTTCCACATCCCCCCAAGGCCACTGGCGCGCTTCCACCCCATCCCACCCCAAAAAGACCCTGCACCCACCTCCGAGAACCGGCATTGCGTCCGCCCAAACCCTTACCGCAATCGGGCACCGGCACGCAGCACCAACCCACAGGATGTGCCGGTGCCGAAAGATCCTGCCGCCTGCTGGTGATCTCTGCTGGCCTTGAGCATCTTCGCATGCTCAAGGCCTTCTGGCTCCCGCTTTCTTTGAGATCACTGGCAGACAGCAGGCTCTTTCAGCACCGGCACATCCTGTGGGTTGGTGCTGCGTGCCGGTGCCTGATCGTGGTAAGGGTTTGGGAGGACAATGCCGGTTCTTGGGGGTGGGGGCTCGCATATCAAGTCAACGCTTGGTTTGCGAGGCAAGATTTGCGAGAATGTTTTGCTCATCTTCAAAACACTCGCAAACCGAGGTTTGATTGTAATTTGACTTCAGTTTTCTCAATAGTGGAGGAGATATTTGTGAGGAGGAGGAGAGTGGAGACTGGTTTTGTTGATCCTTGCTCTGTATTTGTAATTTATAAAATGACAATTGTACAGAATATTTTTTCTTTCTATACTTTAATAAAATTAATTTAATATAAAATCCTATTTGAGGCTTGTGCGGATGGAATCGGACGGTTTGCGGGGATGGGACAGGGACTGAGCTTGCGAGGGAAGGGGACAAATGTTTTCCCCGCATCATTCTCTTCTGCTTTTAGCACAACCTTCAGTGCCGACCAACAGCGAAAGTTTGTAGTGCCTGAACAGGAGAGAAAATAAGGTGATGCTGGGCCCAAAAAAAAAGAGAAAAGGGGTTTTGAGGAACCTAGATGCTGGACCGTGAAGTGAAGAAATCCTAGAGTGAAAGGGAAGGTGAGATAAAATGCTACAGTGGAAGGGAAGGGTAGAGGGCAAAATGTTGTATATGGAAAAGAGGAGGAAAGGAAATTTTAAAGTGTGGAGGAGCAGAGAGGAAGCAATGCTATATAAAGGAAGGAAGGGATGGGGAGAAATGGAGAGAGGAAGCAATGCTGTATAAGGAAGGGAGAGGGGAGAAATTCTGCGAATGGAGAGGGGGAAGTGCTGCAGTGGAGAGGAAGGGAGAGGGGAGGAATGCTTTATAGAGAAGGGAAGAGAACAGGGGGGGAATGAACATGGGGGGGGAAGAGGTTGGAAAACTAATTCTGAGAAGGAGGCAGAAGAATGGAAGAAAGCTGACTGTGAAAGATCAGTACTAAAGATGGATGTAGGGCAGGGTGTGAGGAAGAAAGGAGTTGAGAAAAGAAATAGCACATGAATAGGAGGCCCTGAAAAGAGAGATGACTGGGAACAAGATGATTAGAACAATAAAATCACTAGATGACAAAGGTAGGAAAAATCTATTTTATTTTCAATTTAGTGATTGAATTATGTCAGTTTTGAGAATTTGCATGTTGGTATTTTTATATTGCATTTTTTTTTGTGTGTGTGTGTGTGTTGGTCTCCATTCTGAGGGCCAGATTTTCAAAACGTACCGTGCCTTTAACGATGGTCTCAAAACTGGTTCCAACCTGTAACTTATCGCCTGATTATCAGAATGGTTCACCACGGTCTTTTCCAATTTTCCTAGTAGGTCATTACTATTAAAATGGTAGTAAAATGGACTCATCGCTCCGGTCGATTATCATCGTGGGGTTATTCTCCAAGTGAAGTGCCTTCTTTAATGGCCCAAAATTACTGGCTTGTCCAGGGGTGCTGGTACTGTGAAAAGTGTGTCTCGGACTTTGGCTCATGATAAAAAGTGATTTTTTTAAAAACATACTATTCACATAAATTATAGTAATATAGTGTTGGGGGAAAAAAATCTCAAAAAGCACATATCTCAAGCACATGTATTATAGGCATGTATTAAAAGCTTGTTGAAAGTCGACAATTGCCCCTACCCTCTCTTCCCCTCCATCCAATAGCACTGGCACGCCTGTGATTGACACAATTTTATAACATTGTTGGTAGTTTTCTGCCCCTCCTATCTACACAAAACTCTTTCCATGGATTATTCTACACATGTACCGATCGCTATCTCCAGCGACTGATCTCATGTAAATTTGGTGTACTTCCGCGAACCTCATTTGACTGTGCAGTTCTTTAAGAATGACTCGTCTTTTTTGAATCGCTACATTTATGGTCGGCATAGCAACCAGCCAGATTTTACTGGCAATATTAGAAAATTCAGCACTGAGTCTGGTATTGTTCAATTTTTGTGTACATTTAGTATTTTGTTTGTTGTGTATCCTGTATTTGAACATGGGTTGTCTGTTTACTGCATGTGTGACAGAGGCCAGGAAGGGGTGCTGTGGAAGAATATGGGAAAGGAAGAAGAGAGGTGTCTGAAAGAGGTTAAGAACATAAAAATAGCCTTACTGGGTCAGACCAATGGTCCATCAAGCACAGTAGCCTGTTCTCATGGTGGCCAATCCAGGTCACTAGTACCTGGCCAAAACCCAATGAGTAGCAATATTCCAGTGGTCTCAAACACGTGGCCCGGGGGCCACATGTGGCCCGCCAGGTACTATTTTGAGGCCCTCAGTATGTTTATCATAATCACAAAAGTAAAATAAAACAGTTTCTTGATCATATGTCTCTTTAGCTATAAATGACAATATTATTATTGGAGACTTGGCCAAAAGGAAAGATTTATAAACTATGAAGAGTTTTACCTCATGCAAAATTGTCATTTCTTTAATAAGACATTAACTATTTTTTCTGCGGCCCTCCAAGTACCTACAAATCCAAAATGTGGCCCTTCAGAGGGTTTGAGTTTGAGACCACTGCAATATTCCGTACTACCAATCCAGGGCAAATAGTGGCTTCCCCCTTGTCTTTCTCAATAATAGTCTATGGACTTTTCCTTTAGGAACTTGTCCAAACCTTTCTTAAAACCAGCTACGCTATCCGTTCTTACCACAACCTCTGGCAATGCGCTCCAGAGCTTAACTATTCTTTGAGTGAAAAAAAAAAATTTCCTCCTATTGGTTTTAAAAGTATTTCCCTGTAATTTAATCGAGTGTCCCCTAGTCTTTGTAATTTTTGACAGAGTGAAAAATCGATCCACTTGTAACTGTTCTACTCTAGTCAGGATTTTGTAGACTTCAATCATATCTCCCTTCAGCCGTCTCTTTTCCAAGCTGAAGAGCCCTAACCGGTTTTAGTCTTTCCTCATACGAGAGGAGTTCCATCCACTTTATCATCTTGGTCGCTCTTCTTTGAACCTTTTCTAGCGCCATTTTATCTTTCTTGAGATAAGGAGACCAGAATTGAACGCAATATTCCAGATGAGGTCGCACCATGGAGCGATACAGGAGTATTATAACATTCTTAGTCTTGTTAACCATCCCTTTTTTTAATAATTCCTAGCATCATGTTTGCTTTTTTTGGCAGCTGCTGCCACACATTGAGCAGAAGGTTTCATTGTGTGAGGATGAAAATGGAGCTAACACGGAAGGAAGGAGAGACAGAAATAGAGCTGGGGCTGATGAGGGACAAAAGAGGGTAAATAAGGGTGAGTCTATAGAATGGAAGTGGGGAACTGGGAGTCGGTGAAAGAGAGAGGAAACAGCAAACCGGGGAAGGAGAAAGACGGGGGCAGTCAGGTTGGAGAGGGGACAGCAAGCTGGGGAAAGAGAAAGACATGGGGGGCAATGAGGTTGGAGAGGGGATGAAAAGGAGATTAGAGAGGCTGATAAATAGATGGGGTAAAAAGGAGACTTAGGACTGGAGGGTGACGGGGGGAATGAGGAATCAAAATCATGTATGGATGGATATAGAGGCAGAGAAAAGAGTGAAAAAGAAACAAAACCAAATAAGTGCCTGGTAGATATAAAGAGGATGGCAAGAAAAGAGAGAGAAATGGAAAGGCAAACCTGGAAAAGAGAAGACAACATAAAAAGAGAACATATTGGAACCACCCAAATAGAAAAGTACTCAGACAACCAAGGTGGTTGGTTGATAATTTTTAAGGATTGGAATGTGTCTACTTTGGGGAAAAGTACATCTTTTCTATTTTTTGTATTTAGCAGAGTACAGGAGAAAATGCATTTCTGTGTCTCTTACCAGTAGAGTCAGACTTTCTTGGGCGTCTTCATTTCAGGTTGCATTTTTTTGTGTAGTTTTCTACTTTGTATCAGGTGAGGGTCTGTCTGTGACAGTCCAGCTTCTTCCAGTTTCCCAATAGCAAGCATATTGGTGTGCTAGGGCCCAGTGCAATATTTATAACAGTAATTTCATAGGTGGGTCACAGGTGTTATGGTTTAGGAATTTATTTATTTTTTTCTGATGTAGATTTGAGTCTATTTTACAAGGTTTTGCATTATTTTGCAAAGTGACTAGCCTGTTTGAGAGCAGGTTCCTGGGCAATGTCAACTAAAATTAAAGGACCCAGGACTAGTTTATTCTGTTCTCTATAGTAGATGTACTCAACAGTTGGTAGATTTTTAAATATTGCAGCTGGAGGTGAAGATTTGAAGAACAGAAGCTTTGTGGCAAAGGTGAGAGAATAGTTAGATAGTAAGGTATTCCAAGTACCAGGGATGAAATGCCAAATTATTCATACGTGTGGTCAGATGGCTTCAGGTAAAAAAGGAGGTATGAGGTCTTGAGGAGAGGAAGCATACAGTAGGCTGAAAGAAGGGAAGAAATATTGGATGCACAGTCAGAAGAAAGTGCAACCAGAGACTCATGAGATCACCAGACAACAAAGGTAGGAAAACTGATTGGGGGTTGGGTAATGGGGTCTGAGTTCTCTGTGGTCTGGTTGCGTTGTTTCGGGTAAGGCAGTTGTTCAGGTATGTGGGAGCGGTGCTATTTAGGGCTTTGAATAGTAGACAATAAAATTTGAATAATATGCGTGCTTGTATTGGGAGCTAATGTGTGTCTAGGTATGCGTTGATGATGTGATCATATTTGCTTAGTGAGTAGATCAGTCTAAGGGCTGTGTTTTGTACAGACTGTAATTGTTTTATCATTCCCGCTGGGCATGGTAGGTAAAGGATGTTGCATATTCCACACACAGCTGGCAGGATCGCGGCGGAGCAAACAGCTTAAAGCAGTTTGCAAAGATGCTATAACTGCGATCTTCTCTACAGGCTGCACCTATAAGGTAAACGGTGCGGGAAGGCCAGGGGAGGAAGCCGTACAGCAGCACTTCCTGACTCACTCTCCCTCCTCGCCCTCTAAAGCAGGTGCAGCAGTGGCCAGCCAGCAAGAGCAGCGCTGCCGCTCCTGCTTTAGGGGGCGAGGGTCCGAATCGGGAAGCCGATATTTTTTTTTAATTGATTTGAATCGATTCACCTGAAGTTAATCGGTGAACCAATTCAAATCGTGAATCGGGCAGCACTAGTCCATAGGTGTCAAAAGCTTGAAGAACACTGTTCTAGACTATACATTAAGATAATGGCATCTGAATATTTCAGTTTGGGATAATAGAATATTTAGGAACTTACATAAAATATTTGTAATTTTAGCTCAGGTATCTGCATCAATCACATTGTTAGCAGAGAGAAAAGTTAAAGCAAATGTTGATAGAATGTGAATATCTGTGTTAAAATCCAAGCTTATGTATCTTCTCTTGAATATATATATGTATGTGTGTATGTGTATATAATTCTAACACCTAATAACCAAGTACAAAAAATATAAATGTTATTTTAAATTCATACACTTAATTATATTCTAAGATCTAAGGAGCTGATAGGAAACAGTAGATAAAACTTTTCTGTTAAAAGATTTAAAATATAATCAGCAAGTATTGCAATTGTATTAAATTCAAAAACTACAACTAAAATATAAAATGAAATAATTAAAATCCAGTCAAGTTTGAAAATTAGTTTTGTAGTCTGCAGTAATAACATAATGTTCCATTTTTGAGTTATATATGTAGTGCTTTAAGCCCTTAGTGGTAAGCAGGGTATAAGTTGTTGGGGTTTTTAAAAAATAAATAAATAAATAAAAAATACAACCGCAACTTATTTCTACAGCACTACCAGATGCATGGAGCGCTGTATATTAAACACACAAGAGACAGTTCCTCTCTGATAGAGCTTACAATCTAAATAATAATTGTGCTCACTGGTGCTAAAACAATATTCAAAAAACCATCAATATAACATAGTAGATGACGGCAGATAAAGACCCGAATGGACCATTCAGTCTGCCCAAACTGATTCAATTTAAATTTTTTAAAATTTTTTCTTCTTAGCTATTTCTGGGCACTGTGCTTGGGTTCCCACTGCTGAAATCTCCATCAAAACCTACTCCAGCCCATCTACACCCTCCCAGCCATTGTAGCCCTCTCCAGCCCATCCTTCCCCAAACGGCCATATACAGACCGTGCAAGTCTGCCCAGTACTGGCCTTAGTTCAATATTTAATATTATTTTCTGATTCTAGATCCTCTGTGTTCATCCCACGCTTCTTTGAACTCCATCACTGTTTTCTTCTACACCACCTCTCTCGGGAGCGCATTCCAGGCATCCATCACCCTCTCTCCGTAAAGTAGAATTTCCTAACATTGCTCTTGAATCTACCACCCCTCATCCGTAGTCATCTGTTGATGCTATGTGCACAATCTGTACCAAAACAGTCCCTTTTTACTAAAGTTTAGCATGCAATAAATGCTGCCTGTCCTACTTTACAATTCTAGGCCACCTGGTATTCACTGCTCACTAATGTCCATTAGCTTACACTTAGGTTTAGTAAAAGGGCCTCAAAGTCAATTTGTGTCTGCATATTTCTGTATTTATTTAAGCTGTATTTGTTTTGCATATGTGACAAAGGTATAGTATTCTACTATAGAGAGATCGATAATAGTGCTAATTGTTCTCAGTAAGAAGTGTGTTGGTATTCTACAGACTGCTATAATATATTTGGAAAACTCTCTCCTCATAGGTGGTGCAGCCAGTTGCAAGGGACATATCTAGTCCTGGCCCTCTTCCCTTTAAGGTCAGCCCTGCATAAATACTGGTTCCCTTTTTATAGAAATATAAACATCACTTCTTTGAACTATATAATAAACTGATCTTTGGAACAGGGAGACAAAATAGGAGCTTTGCTAATTTCATTCCATGCATCATTGTGGTGGTGGTGTACTACTAGAAAGGTGCACTTCCATTTTGGGAAAATATTAATTGGTAATAACAGAGTATGTAGTAAAAAAAAGTTATTTGCACGCTTGATCAACAAAGCATTAAAATTAAATGTTATGTCTTTTTTTATTTTTTTTCCCCCCATTAAAAATCATGTACCATATTGTATTGGCTGCTATTCAATTCCTGATATCAAATAGACACAAAAATGCCAAGAAAGCTAGTAAAAATAAGCTGGTGATACCTTAGTCTTAATAATTTGAGATGTGAGCTATTGAGGAAGTATACAATTGTTCAGAAACCTAGGCTTAGCTTGAGTCATTTCCCAAACAAAAAGATCTTGAAGATGTATATCTTGCTGACACATTGTCTTATGCAAATATATAATGTGCATGGAATTATGGGAAATGGTATGTAGTGACTGAGATGCAGTTTAATTGTTGACTACTTTTTAAGTACTAGCAACAACTTCGCTGCACAAATTTGTGTGTGTTTAAATTGTTCTAGTTTGAATAGGCTGATTTTATAACAACATTTAGCATTGCATACCCTGTGTTTACAGTGCTGGCTGGAAGGGGACATGGAACACGTCTATAAAGCAAGTCATACTTACCTGGCAGAGGAGACACCATGATCAGGAAGGTGGTTCTCCCAGGATGAGGCTCACCCATTGCACTTCGGTTGGGCTGACCCCTGCGATTTCCTCAAATGTGGGAAACTCGACTGCATAATTTCTGGTAGTGGGGGACTGCGTTCGCGCTTTCCCCTGGTTTTATTGTGAAAAGTATAGAGTGCTTATTTATTTTTATTGATGATGCTCTGTTAAAGCATCATCCAGGATACTCTAAAGAAGTTTCTTATTACAATAGTAGTCATTCTTGGTAGTTTCAGTTTGAGCTGATTTATTGTAATCTGCGCAGTTGCTTGCAGAATAAACTAAACTAAACCTTGGGTTTATATACCGCACCATCTCCACGAATGCGGAGCTCGGCAGGTTTACAGGAAGAAAGATGAGAGAGGAACTACAGTGGAGAGATTAAAGAGTTAGGTATAAAGGGGGAAGGTGAGAGGCCTAAGAGGGGGGAAGTGTTACAGTTTTGAGAATAGCCAGGTTTTTAGGTGTTTGCGGAAGAGTTGGAGGGAGCTTGAGGTTCCAGATCTCAGTGATTCTAAAGGGGAGGGATGACCCAAGTTTGCCTACATGGGAAATACCTTTTATGGAAGGGAAGGATAGTTTAAAAATTTGGGAGGATCTGGAGGAAGTAGGGGTTGGGGAGTTCCAGGATAGAGGGATAACGGCAGGAAGGATGCCATGTAGGATCTTGTAGGCCAGACACGCACATTTGAAGTGGATCCTGGGGATTACTGGGAGCCAATGGAGCTTAGACAGGAGTGGTGAGACGTGATCAAATTTGCTTTTCGCGAAAACAAGCTTAGCTGCGGCGTTCTGAATCCGCTGAAGTCTGTGGAGGCTTTTCTTGGTTAGGCTGAGGTAGATAGAATTGCAATAATCCAATCTGGAGAGGATGATGGATTGTACTAGGACTACGAAGTGTTTTTGGTGAAAATAGGGTCTGACTTTCCTTAGCATGTGAAGGCTGAAGAAGCATTTCTTCACCAGGGATTGGAGATGTTCGTTGAAGGATAGAGAAGAGTCTAAGGTGACACCCAGAACTTTGCTTGAGAATACTGTTAATCATTTAACTCCACCTCCATTCCAAGGAGCTGCTTCTGCCCCCTCAGGTTTTTTTTCTTCAATCAAATTGCTCAGATGGGTTTTTGATCTGCTCTGCATTTAATTATTTTGGGGTATTTTTTCTAAGTATTCAGTTGGAGGCTTGGTGCCGAGGTTCCCACTTGAAAAAACGCACTCATGCTGTGGAAGTCTGCCGCTAGCAGAATTAGCCCTCGGGTTCATATAGCTGTAACATCACCTTTTTACTCCCTGGGCCCCTCCCCCCAACACCATTTTTGCGAGTACTGGGGCAAAAATAGTCGGAAGACCTCCTTCAGAGATCGAAGGCATAGAGTCTAGACAAGTCTTGCCCCCTTTGTGGGTTGCAGTGCACTCGACAGCTATCCACTGCAAGTAAGTCATATCCTGCCCTGGGAAGTCCATCAGAGTGGTTTTCTTGCAAAAACTAAGCTTGCAAGTGCTAAAAATAACTTTAAAACAAAATCGGGAAAATCCAGGATGGCCCAGGAAAAACACAGGGAGCCCTCAAAAACGGCGATTTTAGGGTTAGCGTTAGAAAAACACTGCTGAAAGAGCTGATAAAGCCTCCAGGGAGATTCTCTGCCTTAGGAAGCAAGAATGCTGGATTTCCCCAATGGCTGGGTACCTCCACCGCCCTCGGACATGGCACACAGACGCCTGGCAGAGAAATGCAGTCTGGCCTCGATCCTGGGTGTGCCTCCACAGAGCCACGCAGCCTGCACTCGACCCACTAGTGGATGAACCTGGGTTGAGCAAGCTCCCAAGGGAACAGTCCCTGAACCCCGATCTGAAGTGCAGGCTGTCCAGCGGGTGTACTGACAGGCAGTGAACCCCCTGGAAGCAGACTTTTCAAAAGGTTTGCGATCTCCCACAGTCAGAGCTGTCCCTACAGGGAACTTCTGCAGCACGAGAGCAAAAACCGCAACAAAAAGACTGAACTCACACAAAATATAACACAAGCAGAAAAGACAAGCTTCTACAGTCTGGCTTGTAGGAAGGAAAACTGATTCAGGAGGGATCAGTGCTGAGGGGTGGAGCTTAAGTCTCTGGAATTTGAGGCATCCTACAAAGTCCTGGTGGGTATATGTAATTAACCCAATCATCCCAGAATAAAGTGTGGTTTTACAAGAAAGAAGATTAATAAAAGTTAGAACCTTATATTTTGCTTGTACGGCAAACCTATGAGGTAAAGTTCTTTTTCATTTATTCCAGCTGCATTCCTAAGCTGCAGCAGGTAGGCACATAGAATCATAAATAAGGCTATTATAACCAATGGGGAAAATTGGTGTGGGGGGGGGGGTCTCCAAAAGTGAAACTTAAAAAGTTTTTGCAGCCAGACCTAAGATTCCACCAAACTCAAACTTTTTTTCTGCAATTTTTGTACTGCAGAGAAGTCCTTGTGAGTTTTTGGCACAATTTTACCTGCAGTGGCCATCTTGGATTTTAAGCAATCTTTTTTTCTAAAGCCTCCATCTGCCTCAAAACCCCTCAGTTTTACTTAAAATCAATAGGGATGGACCCTTCAGGCCTTTCTACCCCTTTATCATGCCAGGTTTGCACTCGATGGCCGGCCGAATAGTGTCCATGTCCCACATGAGGTGGAGGGGCAGAAGCCTTGGCCTCAGTTTCCAAGTCCTCCAAGGCTGGGAATCAGCAGGAGGTGCTTTCCCAAGGGAAGAGACCCTTTCCAGAACCCTCCAAAAGTACATTAGCTAAGCACAGATGCACGGTGGCCGCAGAGCCCAGGAGGACCGGTAGGGGGTCTCTGCTGTGGTCCTCAAGACCCCCAGTTCTAAGACTTCACCCTGGGTTTTGTGAGCCTTATGTAGAATGCCTATTTGAACTGCTGAGAGTCCCTCCTCAAGCCCAGGTGTGGGTCAATAGCTTTTCCTCTTCGCGGTTTCTGATTGAACGCGGCACTAGACAAGGTTGTCCTTTATCCCCCCCCTTCTGTTTGTGTTAACTTTGGACCCCCTTATCCGTGACATTCTATCTAATCTGGAGATTAAGGAGATTCGGATTGGAGACCAAGAATTTATCATATTGGCATTTGCGGTTGATCTCTTGGTTCATCTCAGGAACCTGTCTACTTCGTTCCCGGTTCTTATGGAAAGCATCTGCGAGTATGGTGATTTCTCCAGATTTCGTTTAAATCTGGATAAATCTTTGGCATTAGCTCCCTTGCCACACGTTTGATTACACTGGGTGGAGCTTTTCCCACTTCATTGGGCTGCCACCTCTTTCCGTTATTTAGAAATTCAATTAACCTCATCCATATCCACTTTATATAGAACAAATATGGATGCCTTATTGTGATATACTGAAGATTGTTTGTCTCGGAGCGCCCTACCGCTTTCTGTTCACGGCTGTATCCATCTTTTCGCCATGATGCTATTTCCAAAGTGGCTCTATACTTTGCAGTTGCTACCCTTTTGGTTTTTGAAAAAGGGCTTGCGCAAATTATCTTCCCTTTTTTCTAAATATTGTTAGAATCATTGTAAACCTAAAGTGGCGCTTAAAATTGTATTGGGGAACTGGTCACAGGGAGGCATGGGCATCCCTAATCTCCGTCTCTATAATTTGGCTTGCTTAATGCGTGTTCTGGGTGAATGGTTTTCTGATAGACAAGATTTTACCCCGAAGTCTCTTGAATTGGACGCCTTGTAGTCTGCTTTCCTTATTGCATGTTCCGTCTTCGCTGCTCCCCCAGTTTGCTGAAACTAGTTTACTTATCCAATCGCTTCAGATAGCTTGGATGGAATTGTTGAAGTTATGGCAGGGTAACTGTCGTTCCTCTAGTATATTGCCACTGGTTGGAAATTTGCAATTCTTGCCAGAGTCTGAGAATGCTACTTTTTGCAAAATTGTAAGGAGGGGGGCGAGTTTGCTGTCTCATGTTCTTCGGAAGGACAGGACTTTGCAGTCTTGGGAAGAGCTCTGGGGTACTTATGATCTGCAACTCGGGGACTTTCTTGCTTAAAAACAATTACAACATTATGTAGGCTCTTTGAATCAGGTTGATCTAGTTTTTCCCATCGAGGTGAGATTTAGGAAGTTGGTGGATCAGTTTCAGGAATTACAATTGTTGGTTGCCCCGGCTGATAGAGCTTTGTTGTGTCGTAAATGGAGCCAGGATGCACAAATTCCTGAACTTTCCTTAAACTTAGATGCTCTGATAAGGCATATTCCAGGCATATCGGTCAGTGCTAATCTGAGAGAATGTCAATTTCGAGTGCTCCATTGTGCATATTTTACCCGGGATCAGCTGCATAAATCTGGATATAGTGAATCTTCGGATTGTCAAAAATGTTTTCAGCACATCCATTCTTTTATTCATGCTTTTTCGTCATGCCCTAAAATAAGGTTTTTTTGGAGGAAAATTGTGAATTATGTGGCGCGTCTTTTACAGAATCCTATCCCTATGTCCATGGCCGGTTTGTTATTAGATAAATATGAAGCTTTTTGTCTTCCTCAGAGGGAAGTCCATTTCTTTATGAGGAAGGTGGCCATACTTGGGAAGAAGGAAATATTAGTAGTTTGGGTAGGGGAGACTCGGCCGCTTTTTTGGGCATGGAGGAACTGTTTGCATGCTTTGTTGCTACTTGAATGTCGGCTGGATCTACCCCAAAGCAGAAGAAGCACTTCCTTCAAACCTGGAAGCCATTTATATCATCTCTGTCAAAGCTCGCAGTGATATTTTGAATGGATTGTATGGATAGCTTTTAAGATCTGTAGATGTTTGGTGTTAAGAACATAAGATTTGCCGCTGCTGGGTCAGACCAGTGGTCCATCATGCCCAGCAGTCCACTCATGCGGTGGCCCTTAGGTCAAAGACCAGTGCTCTATTTGAGTCTAGCCTTACCTGCGTATGTTCAGTTCCAGTAGGAATTTATCTAACCTTTTCTTGAATCCCTTAAGGGTGCTTTCCCCTATAACAGCCTCCGGAAGAGTGTTCCATATTTCTACCACTCTCTGGGTGAAGAAGAACTTCCTTACGTTTGTACGGAATCAATTCCCTTCTAACTTTCTCTTCACCTTGGAGAGGTAAACAATCTCTCTTTCTCTACTAAGTCAATTCTCTCCAATATCTTGAATGTTTCGATCATGTCCCCTCTCAGTCTCCTCTTTTCAAGGGAGAAGAGGCCCAGTTTCTCTAGCCTCTCATTGTTCGTCAACTCCCCCAGTCCCTTAATCATTTTTGCCGCTCTTCTCTGGACCCTTTCGAGTAGTACTATGTCCTTTTTCATGTACGGTGACCAGTGTTCAACTGTGAGTCTCATCTACTGCCCTTTTTTTCTCTCTCTTTTTCTCTTCTTTCTCTTTTTTTTCCTTTTCTCTCATTCTCTTCTGAGGGTTTGGGGGTACTTGGGGTGGATATTGGGGAGCTGGGGGGGTTCGCTATTATTGTTAATTTCTGCTTACTTACCTAAGGTATCCTGTTCAGGTTCTCTGATTTGTTGCTTTTGGGGGGCTTGCCTTGTGGTCTCCACTGCAGGGGTTGGGTTGGGTGGGGGTTTGGATTAGTTTTTTAATTATACTGTGCTGATTTTCTGTAATATTTTTTCGGGGGTGTCTTTCTTGTGCATTTGGTTCCTGGTGGAGTTGCGGTTCTTTTGCAAATGTTTATTGTTTTTGGGAGGGGGGTATGGGGTGAAAACACAAATTGTGGGGCATGTGTTCATCTCTGTATTGCTTTGTTTATTGTTGTTCTTGTGATGTCCTCAATAAAAACTTTTTGAACATGAACTGATGAGAGTCTTCGGCATCTGCATTCAGCTGACTGAGGCATTGGCATAGGGGATCTTCTCTCAGCATAGCATAGCATGTGCTCCAACCAGACAAGGACAGAAAGCTATACCAGGAGGTTCAATCAAAAGGTAGGCCAGTTGATATAGTGTATCTAGATTTTCAGAAAGCTTTTGACAAAATTTCTCATGAGAGGCTCCTGAGAAAATTAAAGAGTCATGGGATAGGAGACAAAGTTCATTTGTGGATTAGGAATTGGTTATCAGATAGAAAACAGAGGGTAGGGTTAAATGGTCATTTTTCTCAATGGAGGAGAGTAAATGAGTGCCGCAGAGATCTGTACTGGGACCAGTGCTATTTAATTTACTTATAAATGATCTAGAAATTGGAACGACGAGTAAGGTAATTAAATTTGCAGATGACACCAAACTGTTCAAAGTTGTTAAAATGCATGTGGATTATGAAAATTGCAGCAGACCTTAGGAAATTGGAAGATGGGGCGTCCAAGTGGCAGATGAAATTTAATGTGGACAAATGCAAAGTGATGCATATTGGAAAGAATAACCCAAATCACAGTTATCAAATGCTAGGGTCCACCTTGGGGGTTAGTGCCCAAGAAAGGGATCTTGGTGGTGGTGTTGTAGACAATATGATGAAATCTTCCGCCCAATGTGTGGCGGCAGCCAAAAAAGCAAACAAGATGCTATGAATTATTAAAAAAGGGATGGTTAACAAGACTAAAGATATTATAATGCCTCGGTATTGCTTCATGGTGCGACCTCACCTGGAGTATTGCATCCAGTTCTGGTCTCCTTATCTCAAGAAAGATATAGCGGTACTAGAAAAGGTTCAAAGAAGAGTGACCAAGATGATAAAGGGGATAGAACTCCTCTTGTATGAGGAAAGACTAAAAAGGTTAGGGCTCTTCATCTTGGAAAAGGATGAAGAATATAATCCTAAAGAAGACGTGAGCATTATTATATGTATTTAAATAGGGATTTTTTTTAGTGAGAATTTATTGGACATGCTTGTTACAGCCCATCTGTCTCGAGTCGTGGCCTGGGAGGAAGATGACCACCAAATGCTCCTATCTGGGGTGAATTATATAGCGGATGCTCTGAATGGCATCATTAGAGTTATGAGCAAAGTGTCAGCCTATGCTATCTCCACCCAGCAGATGCTCTGGATCAGACAGTGGGCAGGTGATTCGGCCTCTAAAGCCACTCTGAGCAGGCTTTCCTTTCAGGGGAAGATGCTATTTGGCAAGGGTGTAGATGCCTGATAGTCAGCGTTATGGTCCATCGCCCTAAGGCCTTGCCAGATGGCTCGGGATCTGAGACGTGGGAATTTTTGAGACTCTCTATGATTCCGTCCTTATTTGGGAGATCAAGCGATACAGGTTCTTTCAGGGGTCACAGCAAGTATTTAGCTCTCGTCCCTCCCCAACCTCCAAGAAAGCACAATGATATCGGGACAGGGACTAAGCCCCCCCCCCCCCAGCAGGTTGTTGGCCTTTTGGTCAGTCTGGGTTCAGATAGGCGCAGACTGTTGAGTCCTAGAAGTTGTTTGATAACATTTCAAAATCAAGTTTTGTGTCTCTCTTCCAGACCTCTTTGTAGATTCAGCTGGCCAGAGAGAGCCTGGAGTCGGGTCACTGGTACAAAGTCTATTGAATCTTCGTGTCATAGAATTGATACTAGTCAAAAAAATCCAGCTCGTGCAGATACTCCATATAATTCATCGTGGCAAAGAAAGGCATAGATGACTGGAGACCTAGTGCCACATTTCTGCATGGAAATCTTTTAGTCAGTCATAGTGGCAGTGGTGATAGGGGAGTTTCTTGCCTTCCTTGATTTGACAGAGGCTTATCTCCACATTCCCGTTTTTCTGATCCAAAGGAGGTACTTGTGGTTTCATGTGCTGGAGCAGCATTTCCCGTTCTCCGCACTCCTTCAGCCTCACAACAGATCCTTGTACTTTTACAAATGGGATGGTTATGGTAGCAGCACACCTTGGTAAGGCAAGGATCTAGGCACAGACATATTTTGACGATTCACTAATCAGTGCCATGTTCAAGGATGAATGTGAACTGGCAGTTTTGAGAGTGATCCAACTCCTCCAGGTCTTGGGATGGATCATGCCAGCATTGCATTACTAAGTGCTGGCATTCCAGAGTGCAAGAAAAAGATTCTGGGATATTTTGGAGGTAAGAGAGAGGCATCATAGAATGGCAAATTAGCCACTGCTGTGTATAGAGCAGAAGTGAATGCCATATGGACAGGTACACAGGCTGGCTTCTATACACTTATACCTAAATAAAGACTAAAAAGTGTGGGAAATGCCAGCAGTACATTACTGTGTGCTGACATATCCAGAGTGCAAGCAAAGGATTATGGGATATTATATTAAATCTAACTCTGGGAAAGTCTGCTGACTGAATGGTTTCTGCCAAACTATGTCTTAAGCAAAATGTTTAGGAGTATCCTGCAAAGCCCTGGACTTTCAAAAGATAACGACTGGTGCTTGAATACAACAAAGGGTCCCATTCACCAGGTCTCCCCAAGTGTCACACGCCCTTGTCAATTTAAGGGCCATTGTTTCAAACAAATATCAAATTTTGACAGAGGAAGAAACTGGAAGATATTGTTTTTAGAATAAACTCAAATCTGTAAAAGTCAAGCTTCAACCCTCTGCCCTTTCTCTTCTTTTCTCTTTCTCCTCCAGCCTTTTCAAATACACAAGTGTCTCTTTCTCCAGACCCAGTTCAGCCATTTCCCAAAGGGCAGTACCAATACTATACAGAAAGACATCCTCAGGACACAGGCTCTTTTTGCTCTGCCCTCTCATAACCTCATACACACACATAATCTTCCTCAGCCGTTTTCAGAAGGGCAGCCACATATTCTTATACAAACATGGAAGCAGCTCTAACATTCGGTTCAAGGTGGTTTACATAAAAATGGCTGAGAAGAGTCAGCGAGCTACATTAAAGGAGAAGAGAACTGAGAGACTGGATGATTGCAGAGAGGGAATTAAGAGAACCTAACCGAAAAGGGAGGTTAATAAGTAAGGGAGCTCATAGTCTAAGAGTAGCAACATGGAGTTGGCAGAGTTTTTCTGGGGATTTAAGGTGGGTCTTTGGTTTTGGAGAAGAGGTACATTTGAGGAGCTTTCTGAAGTGCATGTAGGATGTGGATGTTCTGACCATTTGGCTCCATTTAGGATCCTTGGAGGTAGCTTGGTAGAGTAGGAATCTGTTGATGAATCTCTTGTGGGTGTGTCCGTTGATTGAGGGGAAGTTAAAGAATGACTGAGGTCGAGTGGATTGTCCGGGTCTGGCAAATATGAACTGATTGATGAGGTAATTAGGCAGTAGACCGCTCAGAGCTTTATAGAAGACACCTGAATTTGAAAAACATTGCTCTAAATCCAATGTATGCTCTTTATTTGTAAAAGCCTAATCCTATATAATATACTTTTTATTATATATATAATTATAAATATTTTTTTATTTATAAAAGGGATGGTTAACAAGACTAAGAGTGTTATAATGCCTCTGTGTCTCTCCATGGTGCGATCTCACCTGGAGTATTGCATTCAATTCTGGTAGTTTTAGCTCAAAAAAGATATAGTGGAACTAGAAAAGGTTCAATGAAGAGCAACCAAGATGATAAAGGGGATGGAACTCTTCTCGTATGAGGAAAGACTAAAAAGGTTAAGGCTCTTCAGCTTGGAAAAGAGATGGCTGAGGGGAGATTTGATTGAAGTCTACAAAATCCTGAGTGGTGTAGAAAGGGTCCAAATGGATCAATTTTTTTACTCAATTAAGTTAAAGGAAGAAATATTTTTTCACTCAGAATATTCTAGTTAAGTTCTGGAAAGTGTTGCCAGAGGTTGTGGTAAGAGTAGTTAACGTAGCTGGTTTTAAGAAAGGTTTGGATAGTTTCCTGGAGGAAAAGTCTGTTATTGAGAAAGACATAGGGGAAATCACTGCTTGCCCAGGATTGGTAGCATTGAATGTTGCTACTATTTGGTTTTTTGCCAGGTACTAGTGACCTGGATTGGCCACAGTATGGATGGGCTACTGGACTACATGGACTATTGGTCTGACCCAATAAGACTATTCTTAAATTCTATACCACCTGGTGGTTGTCTTGTTAATTTACTTCTCACTGCCTGAAGCTAGAACCAAGGACTCAAAATATAATAACTCAAGACAGTACAGGATAGATCTGATGGCCTCGGACGTAAATACTTTTACAGCTTAAGATATGAGCCCAGAAGCTCGGGGTTAGATGTGTTAGTCCAACTGTAGCTGGAGAAAGGGCTCTTGTATGCGTTTCCCCCATGGCCCATACTAGGTCTAGTCATTCGCAGGATTGCGAGTCATCCAGATTTGTTGGTCCTAGTGGCAGCCAATTGGTCCTGCAGACCATGGTATGCGGATCTAGTTCACTTCCAGAGGGACAAAGGTCTCAGACTGCCAGTCCAAATGGATCTTCTCATTCAGGAACCCTTCCCTTTCGAGAATCCAGAATACTTTGAGCTTACAGCATGGCTCTTGAGCGGGTGGCCCTGACAAGCAAGGGTTACTCAGATGTGGTAATTTCCATTCTGCTTTCAGCTAAGAAGCCATCAACAATAGCAGCCTATGCCAAGGTCTGGAAGTCCTTTCAACACTGGTGTGCTGTGAATGATATAGAACCCTTATGTGGTCTGATTTCGGTAGTCCTGGACATTTTTGCAAGAGGGGACTCCAGGTGGGTCTGTCGGTCGGATTGCTGAAAGTGCAGATAGTTAGGGGCTCTTAGGTTGTGCCCTCTAATACATCTCCTTTTCCCTTCCTGGAATCTTAACACCATATTACAAGGTCTTATAGAGCTCCATATGAGCCCTTATGGGGTGCTTCCCTTTTGGATCTTAGTCAAGATGGTGTTTCTGATGGCGATTATGTCGGCGAGATGAGTTTCCAAGTTACAAGTTCTGTCCATGCCTTAAGTTTATGGAAGCAGTGCTCTCCTTCTGCATGGTTCCATCTTTCTTACCAAAAGTAGTCTTGGCCTTCCACATCAATTGAGAAGTCTGTTTGCCCACTTTTCATTCTACAAGGTTTAAGATAAAGGATAAAGTGGTGCATTTGCTGGGTGTCTAAAGAGTGATTCTCTGGTACATTAAAGTTACCAATGAGTTTCACATATCTGATCACCTTTTTGTTCTGACCAGTCATGCCAAGAAAGGATGGCTGGCATTTAATACCTCATTTTCCAGATGAATTAAAATGGCCTCCGTATACTTGGGCTATGGTAAGCAGTCGCTGATCGCATTGAAAGTGCATAGAGCAGCCGTCTCAAACTCAAACCCTTTGCAGGGCCACATTTTGGATTCGTAGGTACTTGGAGGGCCTCAGAATAAAATAGTTAATGTCTTATTAAAGAAATGACAATTTTGCATGAAGTAGAACTCTTTATAGTTTATAAATCTTTCCTTTTGGCTAAGTCTTAATAATAATATTGTCATTTATAGCTAAAGAGACATATTTTACTTTTGTGATTATGATAAACATACCAAGGACCTCATAATAGTACCTGGCAGGCCATGAGTTTGAGACCACTGCACTAGAGGATTTGCTACCTCATGGGCGGAGACATGAGCAGTTTCAAGGAAATCTGTAGAGCAGCTGCTTGGTCTACCTTTCATATCTTTACAAGGTTTTATAGGGTGGATGTCGCAGCCAGGAAAGATGCCACTTTCAGATCCTCCATTGTGAAGGCAGACTCAGTAGGCCTGCTGTAGACTCTGGGAACTGCTTCAGTACATCTCTAGCATTCATGACCAGTAGACACATTGCACTAGAACAGGGGTGCCCAAAACGTCGATCGCGATCTACCGGTCGAGCGCAAAGGCAATGCCGGTAGATCGCTGAGCCAGTCTTCTCCCTAATATCTTTAGCAACTTTTAGCTGGTCGCTCTGCCCAGCTAATTTAGGTGAACGCCCGACTGTCTTGCTCAGATGACACATTTCCCTCTCAGCGTCCTCCGTTCTTCTCTCTGGACCTATCACAGTTGAAAGTTAATTACGGCAGCCTGCAGAGCAAACGTAGCAGGCTGCCGTTGGTCTCTGTACCATGTTCCCTCTGCCGTGGTCCCGCCCCTCACATTACAGGAGGTGTGGGACCGCAGCAGAGAGAACGTGCTACAGAGGCCAACTATAGCCTGCTACGTTTGCTCTGCAAGCTGCCTTAATTAACTTTCAGCTGTAGTAGTTAGGCCCAGAGGGAAGAACGGAGACAAGGACAGTTTGAAGATAAACTATGAGAGAGTAAGTATGTACCCTCATCCATCCTCTTGTTGAAACATAGCATTTAGGAAAGTACTCCTTCCAGTAAGGCCTTGTCACAAACCCTCTGCAGCGGCGGGCTGTTGTGTGACAAACACAAGGATTCTGGCGTGTCCCCTCTAACCAGGGGTACCTTCAGGACTTTTCAGGTGGCTCTAGGCGACCGCCTAGGCCTATGAGAGACAAGGCAAGCAAAGAGTTTCCAAATATCACCAGTGAAACCAAGTTCTTCAAATAGGAATATGATGTTTATTCTGACCCAGAGGTCAAAAAGATGCAGCATAAAACAAAAATCACTTTTGCATTTCATTCAAAAATAAAGTCAATTGTAAAATAAAGATATCACAAAACAGCAATCTCCTGTAGTTGATTATTCCTGAGGTCATGTGCTCTGACTCAGGATTGCTTTACACTGGTGTTCACTCATAATTCAAACTTTCTCTCAGCATTAATATCAAAGGCATGTAACAGCAGATTTCAGCAGCCAAATAAAGTTTGAAATAAACCTTTGCTGTAAATCCAAATTAAACCAAAACTCTTTAGGCAATATAGCTTTTGCAAACGGATTAGCTTTTCCCTCAGCTCCCTGTGCAGGCAAAACAAACAGCTGAGGGAGATAAGCTAATTAGCTCTTCAGGAACGGGAGCCACAGCAGGATTTCTAAAGTTCAAAACACAAACTTAAAATGTTCTATCTTGAGCTTCTTGTTTCCAAACTTGACTTTAAATCACTTCCATAGTTTAGGATTCAGGTAAGTGTTATTCTTAACCCAAAAATACTCATAAAGTCCAAACCTATCTCACATTCTTCAGACTTGTTTGCACAGCAGAAAAACATAGGCAAAAGGGAAAAAAAACACAAACCACTAATGGTTTCCCAGTTACTCACTTCATTCAGTTTCCATACATTCTGTCTGGCTCTCTAGCATAGGGCCAGCTACTTGTACCTCCATGCTTTCCACACGGTCTGGAATCTGGAAGTTTGAAGTGGGAAGGATTTCTTCCAAATCCTGCATGGGCCAATCTGGCACGGTTGTCTCTCCTGCTCTGCTCCACAGCTCCTCACCTGCCTTAGGCTGTGGGAGTGACTCACCCTGGTCACTCGCTCCTCCTCCTGCTGCTTGTCTCAGCCTGCTTTTAAACAGCTCAGAGCCAATCCCCTTCAGCCTGTAGCGGGGGATGGGCTTTGGCTCTAAAGCAGCTTTTCTCTGCCTGGGTTTATCTAATGCAGCTATATTCCTTGTGGCTTCTCTAACTGCCCTAAAGCCCGGAGGCTGCTGTTACCAGTCTGCCTTCCTCTGCTCCAGATCACTACTGCTCTGATCATAGGGGCAAGGGAGGTCAGCCTCAAGTTGAGCGCCAGAATCAATCTGATCAGCTCTTCTGCACCCGATCCTATTAGGGACCGAACTAGTGCTGGTGCTGGGTTTGTCACAGCCTCCAGAGTGCTTTCCCAGCTGCCTGTGGCATCTGTTTGTTGAGCACTTTGAAATGTATTCATTTTAAGTTTGATACTGTTTTCTCTAGTTTCAGAGGCATAAAGGGGAATTAGCTCAAGTTGCAATCAAGAGGTAAGGCTGTGCCCATCGTGAGGGCCCCGGTGGGATGGGGGTTGCCTTAGAGATGCTGGATCGGGGGAGGGAGACAAAAGGACCTGAAGGAGGGGAGGCGGAAAGCAGCTTTGAACCAAAAGGGAGGGGGAAGACAGGGCAGATCCTGGACTATTAGATTGGTTAGAGAAGGGAAACACCCCAAACCGAGGAAAGAGAGGTGCCAGACCCTGGGGAGGGGGAAGACAGAGTGAGAGAGAGAAAGATCTGGACCAAAGGTGGGAGAACTCAAAATGTTAGCAGAAGGAAGATAGAGAGGAGAAACCTGAAATAAAGTGGAGACTGAAGAGAGGGGGGCAGATGTTAGCTATGGAAGGTGCAGACAGAGGGGGAGAGACCCTGAGGAAGAACAGAGAGATTCACCATCATAACAGAGGAGGGAGAGAAAGGGAGACATGTTGCCAATAGAGGTGGAGGAGAGAGGAAGAAAAGTTGGACTCCTGCAGGGACAGAGAGAGATGTTGATTGGGGAATGGAACGAGGTCTGGAGGACAGAAGAGGTGCACACAGTATATATAAAAAATAAATATGGGAGGTCAGTGTTCTCATAAATATCTCAAACACAACCCCACACAGAACAAACGAACCTGCTCAGCAACGCTACAAGGCTTAAACATACATACACCCAACCATCCACAGCAGGAGAAACACTCAATCAAACAGAAAACAAAAAAAGAAGTGGAGAAAAAGCCTCAGTTCAGCTTCATTTGGCAAAAAACTCCACTTCACATACACTCCTACACAAACAAACCGGTAGGGTGAAGAAAGCACTGTAATAGCTTGCAAAGTCAATGTTCAAAAGCACCAGGGGTACATAACCCCACACGTGAAAAAAATGTGGCAACAGGGCCCAAAGGCACAGTGATCCGAAATCATAGCATTAGGCCCAAAAAAAACCACTTAGCTGCTAAAGTCCATCAGATATGTTTCAATCCAGCGTAGTAACACAGCAGCTAGAGTACCCACACGTGAAAAAAATGTGGCAACAGGACCCAAAGGCACAGTGATCCGAAATCATAGCATTAGGCCCAAAAAAACCACTTAGCTGCTAAAGTCCATCAGATATGTCTCAATCCAGCATAGTAACACAGCAGCTAGAGTACCCAAAAGCTAGAGGCTTTTTCTCCACTTCTTTTTTTGTTTTCTGTTTGATTGAGTGTTTCTCCTGCTGTGGATGGTTGGGTGTATGTATGTTTGAGCCTTGTAGCGTTGCTGAGCAGGTTCGTTTGTTCTGTGTGGGGTTGTGTTTGAGATATTTATGAGATTTAAATCGCCTTTCTTTCCTTAGTTTACATAATTTAGGTCAGTGTTCTCCCCAGAAATTTTTTCCAGCCGGGTGGCATGAAAAAGTAGCCGGGTGGGGCGGGATGGGGAAATTTGGTGGTGGGTAAAATTAACCCCCTCTTTTACTAAGGTGCGCTAGCATTTTTAGCGCGCGCAAACCCCATGCGCTACCTGGGAAAACTAACGCCAGCTCAATGCTGGCATTAGCATCTAGCACGCATGGCAATTCCTCTGCACACTAAGCGCACGCTAAAACCACTATCGTAACTTAGTAAAAGGAGCCCTAAATGTGTACTATTTTTATTAGTTAATTATTATTATTATTTTCCAATGCTCAATATGACTTCCTTTTTTAAGGTTTGACACTTGTGCCAGAATATTTTTACTAAATTTAAGAAGTATTTGCCCTCTTTCAAATGGTATAGAGGTTAAAAAAAGGGAAAGGCGTTAATAAAGTCATTAGGTTCAATCTAGCCATTTATTTCTGCATGAATTTAAACAAACAAAAAAAGATAAATATAGCTCATCCAGTCATACAAGAAATGGCTCTACAGCAGGGGTGCCCACACTTTTTGGACTTGCGAGCTACTTTTAAAATGACCAAGTCAAAATGATCTACCAACAATAAAATTTTTTTTAAAACACACTGTACGCAGAGAAAATGTTAATTATCATTTATATTCTGCGGGTTTCCAAAGAGGTCAAGGCAGACGATTCTATGCAATGTCACCTCAGGAACAACTATACAAAAATAGACAAATATACCCCCTCCCTTTTTACTAAATCGCAATAGCGGTTTTTAGAGCAGGGAGTTGCACTGAATGCCCTGTACCGCTCTCGATGCTCATAAGCTCCCTGCGCTAAAAACCGCTATTGCGGTTTAGTAAAAGGGGGCCATAGTTCAAAATATAGACAGCAGATATAAATTCTCAAAACAGACACATTTTGATCACTAAACTGAAAATAAAATAATTTTTCCTACCTTTTTGTCTGGTGATTTCATGAGTCTCTGTTTGCACTTCCTTCTTCTGACTATAAATCCAATATTTTTTTCTTTCTGCCCCTCTTTCTTTCTCTCTTCCCCTGCCCCCCCAAGCCATCGCGCCAATTTCTCCATTTCCCCGATTCTTTCCCTATCCCCTAAGCCACCATGCCGATTTCTCCCTGCTTCCACAAGCCAGGCCAGGAATGTACAAGCGCCAGACTCACAAGACTTCACCTCTGATGTAAATTCTAACGTCGGAGAGGAAGTTCCAGGCCAGCCAGGCAGCGATTGGCTGGCCCAGAACTTCCTCTCTGACGTCAGAATTGAAGTCGGAGGTGAAGTCTTGTGAGTCTGGCGCTTGTACACGCCTGGCCTGGCTCAGGGAGGCAGGAAGAAAAAGATTGCCAAGGCAACGTGATCGACTCACATTGCCTTTGCGATCTACTGGTCGATCGCGCGTGACCATTTGGGCACCCCTGCTGTTATGGTATCCTGTCCTGACCTGAGGAAAGGGGTTTAGTCCCCCAAAAACTGCCTTATTTCCATTTCCTATTTATAAACTTTAATCAATAGATACAATACTACTTGATTCTACATAAAGCAACAAAATTTTTTCTACCTTTTGTCATTTCTGCTTTAATCATCTTGTCTTCACTCTTCTTTCTAGCCAGCATCTGTCCACTCTGTCTTCCATGCAGCATCAGCCCCTTCCATCCACTGTCCGCCCTCTCCCCGTTCCATATGGCATCTTCCCTCTTTTTATGCTCCTTCAATAAACTGTCTATCCTGTGCCCCTTCTCTTCTCCTTTGTACATGATTGATTTCAGCTCTACCACCTCTCCATTTTTCTCTCTCTGTCACCACCCCGTCCCCTATGCTCTGGCATCTCTCTCTTCTCCTTTCTTTCCTTTGCACCTCACAGTCTGGTATCTTCCCTTCCCTGATTCTCTGGCATCTCACTCCTTTTCTTTTCTTCCATCTCTCCCTCCCCCTCCATGCTCTGACATCTCCTCCTTCCTTTCCCCCTTCCTTTTCCCTTGGTCTTGCATACTTTCCTCCTTCCCTCCATGTCCTGGCATCTCTTCCTCCCTCCCTTCCCTCCAATCCCTGGCATCTCATTTCATTCCCTCCCTCATCTTCTTTCTCCCTCCAGTTGGGTGCAGCAAGTCTCTCCCCCTCTGCTCCCTTTCCTCCTTCTGTCACCCAAGGCCTGGCGTCATGAACTTCTTCAGGCAACAGCATTCACAATTCACTGCTGTTGCCAGCTTCGGGCCTTTTCTCTGTCGGGTCCTGCCTTCATGGAAACAGAAGTAGGCAGGACCCGGCAGAGAGGAAGGCCTGAAGCTGGCAACAGCAGTGAATTGTAAATGCTGTTGCTAGCCGAAGAAGTTCATGATGCAAGGCCGAGCACCCAGGGCAGACTGCTACTCTCCCTCCCATCACGAGACTCTAAACAGCACTGCTCTATTCTAAGCAGGCTGCTTCAGGGCTTTCTCCTGCCGTGATTCCCTCTGGCACGTCACTGATGAGGGAAGGAGGGAGAGATAGGAGTGTCGGATCAGGTTGGGGGGGCTCCCGGGATGATGATGAGGCTGCTGCCAGCGAATCCAGCAAGGGTGAGGCCCCAAAGCACAGCACTGGCGGGCCCCCCCTGATCATTTCGGGCCCAAGGCCTGTGCCTACTGGGCCTATCCTTTAATCCGGCCCTGCTTCTCCCCCCCCCCCCATATGCCCTGACATCTCTCTCTTCCACTCCATGGTATGGTATCTCCTATCTATACTATTGCCTCCTGAGGTCTCTGATCTCTGTATTTCCTCTGAATATCTACTTATTGTATTTCGCTGAATGTCCAGCACTCTTGATTGTAAACCGCCTAGAAGTCGCAAGATTGTGGCGGTATAGAAGAATAAAGTTATTATTATTATTATCTCTTTCCTCCTTTTCCTGATCTTCCTTCTCCCTCCTTCCCTTTCTCTCCCCAATTGGGTGCAGCAGCATTTCTCTTCCCCCTCCCCCCATTGGGTACAGCAGTATCATCAGCATTTCTCTCCCCCCCAATTGGGTACAGCAGAAGCAGCATTTCTCTTCACCCTCCCCCCTAATTGGGTGCAACAGCATGACTCTTCCCCCTTCCCCTATTGGGTACAGCAGCAGCATCATCAGCATTTCTCTTAACCCCCCCCCCCCCACACACACACACACACAATTGGGTACAGCAGAAGCACCAGCATTTCTCTTCCCCCTCCCCCTCTAATTGGGTACAGCAACATTTCTCCTCCCATTCCCCACCCCACCCCACCCCCGTCTCACACACCCGACAGATTCGCTACAGACAAAGGCAAGTTGCAAGTTTCCCTTCATGGCTGACCTATCTCCCAAAGGTCAGCGACAGAGGGAAGCTTACAACTTGCTGCTTTTGCTTACTTCTCGTTGTCGGGTCCTGCCTTCGTGGAAACAGAAAGTAGGCAGGACCCGGCAGCGAGAAAGGCCTGAAGTAAGCAAGAGCAAGTAAGCTTCCCTCCATGGCTGGCCTATCTCCCAAAGGTCAGAGACAGAGGGAAGCTTACAACTTGCTGCTCTTGCTTACTTCTCGTTGCCTTTCTCGTTGTCGGGTCCTGCCTTCGTGGAAACAGAAAGTAGGCAGGACCCGGCAGCGAGAAAGGCCTGAAGTAAGCAAGAGCAAGTAAGCTTCCCTCCGTGGCTGGCCTATCTCCCGCATGCTCCGGGGCTCTAATGGTCCGTGCCGGCTTCTCTTCCCTACCCCCGATGTAACTTCCGGTTTCGGAGGGAAGCCAGGTTTGAGTTGCTTGGTTTTGTTTTGTTTAAAGTCCGGCGGGAGTCTTTCGGCGGCTCTTCAGGCTGCGTGTTAAGCAGTGGCGGCAGCAGGATTTGGCAGATGACAGCCGGGCGGGCATCTAAATTTGCTGGCCGGAGCGCCCGGCTGAAAAGTGCTGGGGAGAACACTGGAAGTCTTTTACTAAGGCGTGCTAGCCGATTTAGCGAGTGCTAAATGCTAATGCGTCCAAAGAATATAATGGGTGCATTAGCACTTAGCACGCGCTAAATCAGCTAGTGCACCATAGTAAAAGAGGGGGTTATGTTTAGTGTTTTTATTGTTGGTAGATCAATTTGACTTGGTCATTTTAAAAGTAGCTCGCAAGCCCAAAAATTGTGGGCACACCTGCACTAGAAAGAAAGATTAGTTTCTTACCTCGATAATCTTCTTTCTTGTAGATGTGTCTAGTGGTCCTAAAGCCCTGTCCTGTCAGTGGGCTTCATCTGCCTTAAGATCAGGCTGAATTTGAAGAATTCTTTGTCTCAGATGAACTAAAAGAAAAACATTCAAGCACATAAAGTCTGGTTGAAATCTATGCTTGATAGCAGGATATATGAGTAGCTATGAGCTCTATAAAGATTAGTGCTGTTTACACACATTTTTGTATCTCATTTGAGCAGTTACTTGAATGTTAATTGGTAATGTTTGTTACAGAGCGGGAAGGAATTGTAATGTTGGGGACTTTTCCCCATTTTCCTCCTTCCAGTTATGTGTTTCATTACAGTGCTACTTGATTGCTTTCTACAATTTCAAATTCACAGAACCTCCATTAGAGTGAAAGTGGCCAACAAGCCACACAACCCTCCCCCCCCAAAAAAAAAAACAACAAACACCACTCTTATCTATCTATCTATATATAACTAGTCTTTAAGCCCGTTACATTAACGGGTGCTAGAATAGATGTGTGTGTCTGTCTTTCTTTCTTTCTCTCTCTCCCCTTGGCCGCTGTCTGTCTATGTTTATTTGTTTTTCTCTCCTTGGACACTGGCTGTCTCTCCTTGGACGCTGCCTGAATGTCTTCCTTTCTGTCTGTCTCACTGGCCCCCTGTGTGTCATTCTTTGTGTCATTCCCCCGCCCCCCCAGAGCAAAGCTGTCTGCCCCCAGCATACCCCTTTCCCTCTCCCTGACCCCCTTGTGTCTTCCCCCTCCCCCCCCGAGCAAAGCTGTCTACCCCCCAGCACACCTCTGCAACAAAAGCATCCCCCTGTACCTGCAGCACTGACATGACACCCTTCAGCCAATTGTGAGTGCTCAGAGCGCGACAGGGAGCGGGGCCTGCAGCTTCTTCGGCGTCGGTGAGGAAGGAGAGGTTGGCCCAACTCTCCGCAGGGGCTTTGGGAACAGTCTTCTGCAGCTCGAAGTCCTCCTCCCAGCAGCACTCCGTACTGCCTTCCTCCCGCCGCCCAGAATAGATGTCTGTATGTCTGGGGGTTTTTTGTTTGTCTCTCTCTCCTTTGACGCTGTCTGTCATTCTTTGTGTCTGTGTCTCTCCCTGGTCCCCTGTCTGTCCGTCTTTCTTTCTGTCTCCCTGGCACCCCTGCTTGCCAAAGCGATCACGTCAGAGGGAACGTGCTACCATGTGGAGAGCGGCCTGCGAGGTTCGCTATAGCCGGCCACGAACCTCAGCAGGCCATTTTAAATAGGAATGGCAGCGGTGACTGGAGGGAGGGGAAGAACAGGAGCGGTAGCGGTTGTTGCGGGAGGGGGGGAGTCGGCGACGTGCAGGCCGCTGTGAACATGAGCGGCAGCGGCGGCAGGACCATGAGCCCTCCTCCCGCCATCCGCAGCCAGAGCCGCTCCTGTCGCCCGATGCAGCTAACTGGCACATACGCCTCAAGCCACGGTCAAGGCTGGGGACTCGCGCATGCGCACTCCTTCGGCCACAGACCTACACGCACGGAACATGCAAATAGGAGTGCGCATGCGCGGCTAGCTCTTTATTATATTAGATGATACAGACTGCAAAGTTGGAAAAATGAAAGTTGAATGCTAGTGAAGATTTAGTGTAAAAATAAATGTTATTTATGAAGACGGGAAGGCAGGCAGGCAGATGGAAGAATTTTTTACTGGTGCACTTTTCCAGGTACATAATTCCTATCGATCATTTCTTCTTGTAAGAATATGTGAAGACAATGCTCATTCTGTGTCAGAAGATGCCCAGCTATCCCTCATGCGGACCTCGTAGGTGGTGAAGCGGTTGCGGCCAACACCCACTGTCTGTGGGTTGAAGATATCGATCTCCAGGAAGTTGCTAGGTGGCCCATAGATGTCCGTCAGGTCCTGCGACTTTGAGTCCAGCCTCTGCGTATCAGTCACCACTGCGTCCGCCATCCTTCTACCCAGAGTGGAGACCCAAGAGCATCTGTGCGCCCAGCCCCATCGCACACTGCTGACTTCCGCAAAACCCAAGCAAACCCCCCACTCCTATCGTTCCCCCCCCAAATGACCGGCACTCCTATTCTCCATTACCCGTTCCCCCCCCCCCCGTCCCAGACTGACATCACACTTATAGTCCCGATGCTCTGGAAGCCGACGCCAATGCTCTGTGTTGTTTGTTTATTCATTTATTTCCCGCCCTTACCTAGGGCGGGTTACAAACTCATACAAAACTATAACATTACATTAAAAAAAATACATACACCATCAACAATAAATACTCCCACAATACAAAACAAAAAATGCAAATCATAAAATACAGGTGACCAGCACCTACTATCATTTTCTCCTTTTCATTAATAACATAGTCTCAGACCTTATATTATGTCTGGCAGAAAAGATGCCGCTTAAACAGTTTTTTTAAAAAGTTTTGTATATTCTGCTGCCGTTGAATATACTCGGGAAGACTATTCCATTCCCTAGGCCTTATACAATGGAATACACTGTGGGATGAAGGGCCTTGAGCATCTGCGCATGCTTAAGTCCTTCTGGCTTTTGCCCTCTCTGGGATTCCAGCAAGTCTTGAACATGTGCAGACTCTCAAGGCTCTTCACCAGCCCAGGTAGGTTAAGGATTGAAAAAAATGTAGCTTGTAAGTAGATGGGAATGTTTATTCATATCCCCATGATCATCCCCCCCCAATCATGAGTGAGAGTAGGGGGGGATCAGTTGGGACACACTTTAAGGATAAAATCAGCAATTTGAATAAGTGAGTTCTGTAACCTGCTGTATATAAAAAAAACTGATCTCTGGATAAATGTGAGTTTTTTATTTTCAAGCCAACATAAGAATTTTTTTTTCACTGAATATAATATACCATAATGGCTAAATAGGCAGGCTGTTTCCTGTATGAACTAATTTTAAAAAATTACAGATCTAAACAGCATTTGGAACTCACCTCTTCAGTTTTTAGAAGGAAAAAATTTGGGGAGTGGGAGAGAGAGAAAATGAAATAGTGTAGTTGGAGGGAGCTTGCTTAGAGCATCACAACTTTTTGATTTAAAAAACTGTTTGGCTGGTAAAGGGTTGACACTAGGGTAAATAGAAACCAGGCAAATGTTTCACAGTGCCTCATCAGTTAGATTAGCTTGTGGGGGAGGGGCACTGTGAAACATTTGTCTGGGTTCTGTTTACATTTCTGTTGTGTTCACTGTATTCATGGAACAAACTGCCTGAGTCATTACATGAGGTGCTGTCTCTAGCAGTATTCAAATCCCAATCTAAAAGCCCACATTTTTTATGCTGCCTTAAACTCCTTAACTCACATTCGCCATAAAATTACCTATGTCCATCCTATCATTCTCTCTGCAAGAAACTCCCTAACCTCTATATGTCCTGTCTGCCTTGTTCAGCTAGATTGCAAGCTCTTCTACACAGCGCTAAGTACGCTTTTTAGGGCTATAAAAATGATACACAGTAGTAGAATCCTTCAGGGGGTTTGCAAAAACAAAATCATTACTCTTCCATTGCAGAAACACTCCTGATTAGCCTCAGCACTGAATGGGTTTTGTGCCTAACATGAAAGTGCCGGTATTACTTTGTGGAGGAGTAGTATTTATATTGTAGGAGTAGTATTATATTGAAGTGATCCTCATAAAAACATAAATTAAAGATTGAACTGCTATTGGAGAATTTGATAATATGAAAGTATGATATACCCAGAATTATGAGTTTGCTTAAAATACCATTTTGTTAGAAAGGTCTTGAAAAAGCATGCCAGCTACTGTTAGCCTGGCTCTGCTTTTATACAAAAGCATGGACAATGTATTTAATTCTAAAAGCATGTCGCCATATGCAAATGTTCAATGTGCATTGGATTCTGGGAAGTAATATGTAGTATCTGAAATACACTTTAATTGTTGTTAATTCCTAACATGTAAATAAAACCTATTTTATTATTACTGAATAGAAGTTGAAGTAGTGGTCTTATTTTAACAGATTTATGTTGAGCAAGCTGTGAAATTACCTCCCTTATGCATACAGTGTTGGCTGATGGGGGACATGGCAGATCCCTGCGAAGGAGCTCATACTTACCTGGCAGGGGAGATACCATGATCAGGAAGGTGGTTCTCCCAGGGTGAGGCTCATCCATTGCACTCTGGTTGGGTTGACCCCTGCGATTTCCCCAAATGCGGGAAACTCGACTGCATAATTTCTGGTAGTGGGGGACTGCGTTCGCGCTTTCCCCTGATAAATTGGTTAAAAATAAGAATTTACTTTTTTTTATAGTGTATTAACTAGACCAGTGTTTTTTACAAAACTTCTTTAAGCCAAGCCTAACAGATAGCAACCATGTACCCCTATCCAAGCTCCACCCCTGATTCCCTCCCAACCATCCTTAGTACTAACTGTAACACAAATTCTTCCATCCATTTTTCATATACACACAATATAATCTTAATACATATTGGTAACCACAAAATTTAAAAAACACAAAGCACACCGTACGCAGAGAAAATGTTAATTATCATTTATATTTGGGGGTTTGTTTTTTTTCAAAGAGGTGCTGTCTCTAGCAGTATTCAGCAGATGACTTTAAAATATACAATCAGTAACAACTATAGAGAAATAAAGAGCAAAATATAGACAGCAAATATAAATTCACAAAATTGACACATTTTGATCACTAAATTGAAAATAAAATTATTTTTCCTACCTTTGTTGTCTGGTGATTTCATGAGTCTCTGGTTGCATTTCCAATATTTATTTCTGCCTCCTGCATGCTTCCTCTCCTCCATATCCCATTCCCTTCCCAAACAACATGAGTCCAACTTTTCTTCTTCTTTCCTCCACCCCTATTAGCAATATGTCTCCCTCTTTCTCTCTCTGTCCATCTGTCTTAAGAGATTCCATCCCTTCTACTGCCACATCCAACATTTCTCCCTCTCTCATCCTCTGGATCATTTACAGCGTTTTTCACCACTGCCCATTAGCCCCATGCTCATTTCTCCCTCCATTACTATGTCCAACATTCCTCCCCCTTGCATCCCCTTCAATCTGCCCTCTCCACCACCATATCATCCTTCTATTCCCTAATCATCTCTACCTCATTCCTCTATCTATGCCCAATTTTCCTTTCCCCATGTGCACATCTTTCACTCACACACATCAGTTCTTTCTATTCCCTTCCTCCTATGTCCCAAGTTAGTGCTCCCATGTTCATGCCCCTTCCCTTCCTTCTGTGTCAAGTACCCCCTTTCCCTGAAGCTGATCTGTGCACAGAAGCTGCAGGCGCTGCTAGGGATCCCTGCCTGCCCCCCTCCTGCTGAAGCTGCTGCTGGGGATGCCTCCTTGTCTGCCCGCCTACTGCACCACCCCCAAAGCCGACCCTGCCACATTGCCGGAGATGACACACTCCATCCCCCTCCCTAGCAGCAATTCCACCCAGGTTTGGGCCATGGCACATGCAGAGCGACTCACATGCACACGGCCAACCCATAAGCCTTTCCCCTGACGCAATTCTGACAACGGAGAGAAGGTTCCATGCCAGCTAATTGCTGCTTGGCTGGCCCGGAACTTTCCATCGGGGGGGGGGGGGGGGGGAAGAGAGAAGGCTTGTTGAGGGATTTGGACTTGTATACTGCCTTTTTGTAGTTTTACAATCATTCTCAAAGCAGTTTGCATACAGGTGCTTCAAGCATTTTCCCTGTCTGTCCTGGAGGATTAAATGATTTGCCCAGGGTCACAAGAAGCCATCACCAGGGTTTGAGCCCACAACATCAGGGGTGTTAGGGCTATAGCTCTAACCACTACAACACATTCTCCTCCTGAAAACCACTGAACTAGACTATTTCAGGGATGTGGACTTTTTTGTATCTGATAAAAGGCAGGTTTGCTTGTATATACTGCATTCATGGGGTATACCCAGAGAGAGTGTGTTTATGCTGCTTTAAAGAGAATGATGGTTGCTGTCATGGGTGAGGAATGCAGCTAGCTCTAGATTTATGTGATAGGGTTGATCTACTCTTGAGTTACCCCATTGTATGCCGGGACTTAGTTCTCATTTCCTAATGCCAAAGGAAAAGCAAGACTACATCTTTATGCATTCAGTAGGATAAACCCAAGACTAACCTACCCTGTCTTTAATAAAGAAGCCAGTTAGTGGTTCAACATGAGTTAAATTCAAGTACATTAGGTATTTCTCTGTCCCTGAAGGAATTTCAAGTCTAAGTTTAGCAACTTACTCCTAGAAGCAGGCTGACTCTACTAGTACTTATCATTTCTATAGTGCTACTAGACATACACAGTGCTGTACATAGAAGAGAGACCCTGTTTAAAAGAGCTTACAATCTAGTCAAGACAAATTGGACAAGAAGATGCATCTATACACAATGCTCAGGTGGAGGAATTAACTTCCTCAACATTGAAGTAAAAGGCTGTTTACTTTACCTCACTGGGGATCCGTCCTGAAGGAAAAATATAAAAATAAAACCCACAAGATTGCATTGTATATTCCAAAGCAAATAACTTTTTATTCTAGTAATTAGTATTATAGCAGCATTTGTCAAATCAGAAATAAATCAATTTGGACATATACAATGGAGAGAAAAAAACCTCATACAAACAGTGCCAGCATATTTCTGTAAGTATGGCGCAGCTTCTCTAAATAAACTCTGCCCGAGCATGGGAGTTTTATGAAAAGTAATTTTTATTCAACCAATAAAAAAAACACAATAATATAGTAATCAAATAAGGTTGGGTATATCAGAACACAACTCCAAAACCCAACCCATATCCCCCCCATCCCCCCCCACCCCTTCTGGGCAGCAGCAGCACAAGAAACACAATCAACCATAGCACTGTAGTATGGGAATGATATTCAAATCAGTCTATCCAAAGGTGTTGTTGAACAAAAGGAGTCAGGGTCAGGCTAAAAGGATACCAGCAAAGACGAAACAACCGACCCTTTTTTGCGGTCAGATCCGTAATGGCCTTTCGTTCCAATAGCATCTGTTGTATCATTAATAGTCTCCACTGCTGGAAAGTCGGCGGTTGAGGGGAAAGCCACCGAGTAAGAATACATTTCTGGCCCATAAGCACAGTTTTCCTAATGAAATTTGCACATCCCGGTTTTGGTGGATGGAGGCGTAGGTGTAGTGTAAAAAGAAAACTAGGATGCAGCCTCCAGGAACACCCCCAAATTTGAGCCACATTGGACACCAAACTTAACCAAAATTGAGACACCAATGGACAAGTCCAAAACATGTGTCCAAAAGATGCCATAGGTTGCGCTAGCATGGGAGTTTTATACAGAAGGTGTCATAGTCTTAGACAATTCCCTTGGCTTTGAATATGTATCATCCTATTGGAGAGACCAACTGCCTATCTAACCCTCTCCTATTCCACGCTTCTATTCTTCCCTGGGGGGCCCTGGACAGGCATAGTTTCTAGAACTTTCTTCTTGAAGTTTCCATTCTTCACACGGGTACATCAATATCAGTGCCTCAGCGCATTAGCCTGGCATCACTTTATCAGTTCTTAGGTTCCCAGATGGAGTGTTCTGCTGACTTGCATTTTCTTTCAGCACTGTCAAATAGCTCATTGTCTTTCCAGCATTGGTTGGTGTCCTTGAGAAACTTCACAGCAAGAAATCCACACATTCACATGCCACACTTTAGCATCTCAGCATCTGAACTGAAACCAGTTTGTACGAGCCCGTAACTTCAGCAACTTCAACAAAATGCGGGAATAGGACTCACAACCTGTAAAAGTCTCCCATAGACTCCTGTCATCTATCTCAACATCACAGCTGACAGTTGGTAGTTAAAGTCCCAGCCTTGTCCAAAAATGTAGTAATGTAGCTTCAGTTTTCAGCATTCCTCATCCAAGGAACATAAGAACCTTGAGACAACTTTTGTATTAGGCACCTACCATACTTGTACACCTGGAATCTGACTTTTCTCTCTCTCCCTTTGCTGATAAAAACTGCAATTTAGTCTGAGGTCTCTCCCTCCCTTGTACTCCTTCCCCTTCTTGCAGGGGAGAGAGAGAGATGCTAATGAAAGACAGGTATTTTGGGTCCCTTTATCATCAACACCTTGAGTCTAATGCTTCACTTGGTCCATAGGTTAAGTCAACTTTCTCTCAGCCTCCTGCACCATCTTCCCTTGATAGTTCTTAACTCAACAAATGCCTTGCACCAGTTGCAGTCTTATACCTCAAATCTTTCTAGTTTTGTTACTCTCCCTGCCCCATTCCTGTAAGCTCTGCCTTAACTTCACAAGCCTCGAACACTTATAATTTTAGTGTTGAAACATTTTTATTGAGTTTTTACAAAAAACAGAAATACAAGTAGTTGCAGCACCAAACATAACCCCCCCCCCTTCCACCCTTCCACCATCTACTTCTTACCTGGAAGGGATAACCCAGTACCATTAAGCCCAATCAAACCAAGAAGAACTGGGAATCTCTGTTCTGATAATCCCCGAGCCCTACAGTAGTAACAGGACCAAGAGACAACCCCCCTCCCCAACCATCATAACAACCCTACACACCAATCCTCAGGTAACCCCCCCATGAATTAAAGAATCTGAAACTTATCCCATCCTACAGTACAACAAATCGTAACAGGAAAACAAACAACGCTAGCACTCACAACCCCTCCCCACTCCACATCCAGGTCACCCACCAGTATCATGCCCCACCAATCCCAGAACTCCCCTAGAACCCCCACCTCCACCCTGCTACCCCCACCCCCTCACCACAACACTCACAATTCATTCAGAATAAGACTACAGCCCTTAGGATGCAACTGCCGAAGGTACAGATCCCAACTTTGCAAAAACCTCTGCCCCCCCCTTTCCGAGAATCTTTTGCATCTCTGGCTTCCCAACAGGCCAACTGATGCACATCTACACGTCGAAGCCAAAACCCAGGAGGTTCGCCAGAGATCCAGCATTTCATAATGCCTTTTCTAGCCACCAAACTGTGTCTCCAACATAATAGTGTGCATGTCCCACCTAGAGTCCCAAAGGCCTCAGGTAGATCCAATACCAATTGCTCTGGGGTACCGGTCAGGGCAAGATGAAGCACAGTACGCATATAGTGCAGTATGTCTCTTCCAATACGATTGAATGAAACTTTACCCCCAAAGCATATTCCCAAAAGTCCCTTCCCCCGTCCTGCATTTTTGACGCATCATAGTGGCAGCTCCCCCACAGAATATTGTTTAGGCGTAAGATACGCACAATAAAGTACCCTATGGTAGAACTCCTGCAAGGCTGCACTACTGGTCAAGGAGGGAACTCCCTTAAGTTGGGCAAATATATCCCAGGCCTGCAGAGGCATTTGTAATTCTCCCATCCCCTCCAATAAATACCCATCTCTACATGGGTCCACCATTCCCAAACTTTTGTATATCATGGATACCAAAAGCTCCTCCTCGGTATCCAAGCCAAGAAAGGCGTGCAGTCTGTATCCCACATGAGTTTCCAACTGCCCATGATTCAAAGTAGCCCAAAAGTGTTTAAGCTGACAATAAAAATATTTATTGCCCCATTTATCCCCCATCCAGCTCTACAAGTCAGCGTACTCTAGCAAAGTCCCCTCCAGTGTCATTACATGCTCCAACTGCCAGACCCCCCTCCTTCTCCTAGGTAGCAAAAGCCACATTATCATTCCCTGGGGAAAAAGGGGAATGCCCATGCAACGGGATCTGGTCTGTAATATAGGGGTCGCCATCCAAATTGCGCACCAGCCAGGTCCACGCCTCCTGCATGGATATTGCCATCAAGCTCGGATGCAATCGGTCAGGGAGCATTCCTCTCGGTAAATGCAACAATGAAAATAGGTGGTGTGCAGCATAATAGGCCCGTTACATTTGCACTGGGGTAAACTTAGTGGACCCCAACATCCAGTCCCCTAAGTGGCGTAATAGGCATGCATAATTATACCCTTGCAAGTTGGGCAACCCCAAGCCCCCTGCTCCCCAACCACCCTGTAAATAAGCAATAGGCAACTTAGACTTCTTGTTCACCAAAACAAATGTACCATGCACTCTATACTAAAGTCCCACTGAAGAAGACGCAAGGGGAGGGTCTGAAACATACAGTACTCCCCTGAAATTTGCAGGGGTTCCATTCCAGGAACACCCACGAATTTCAAAAAAAACACAAATGCGGTATTTTGCCTGTCAAAAGGCAGGTGCAGAAAATCACTCGCAGTATGCTCCGACCGCCTCTTCCTGTTACTAAAGTAAGGCTACACCAATCAGGAGCTGCTTTGACACACAGCTCCTGATTGGTGTAGCCAGACTTTAGTACGGGAAGAGGCAGTCTGAGCATACCGTGAATTAGTGAGTCCGCGAACGCAAATTTGCGGGGGAACACTGTAGAGCCATTTAGGCAAGATCATCATCCGTTTCAGCTGAATCCTCTCCAACAACGATAAAGGCAATGATTGCCAACTCTTCAGCCAACGTCTCATGTCCTGTAGCATACGAGGCACATTAAGTTTATACAACATCCATGGCTATCCACACCCCTAGATAACGAAATGACCCCTTAGCCCACCGTAAAGGAAATTGAGGCCCCCACCCCTCCTGAACATCCACCAAGGAGGCCAATGCTTCAGACTTGGTCAGGTTAAGTCGCAATCCGGCATAATCACATTCCTTCATTAGGCCCAATAAGGCCAGCAACAAACACTCCGGTTCCACAATATGTACCAATAAATCATTGGCATAAGCCGCCATTTTAAACTGTTGAGTCCCCCACCTGAAACCCTGCTATCGTTGGCATCGCATACACATCCCTAATCAACGGGTCAAGAGTCAATGCAAAAAGCAGCGGCAGCAATGGACAGCCCTGCCTGGGCCCTGGAAAAAATGAAAAAAAAGGTCTGATTCCAGAAGCATTTAGTGCACGTTAATGCAGATACGAAAAAGCCCCAAGCCCATACTTGTTCAAAGTGTCAAACATAAAATCCCACTGCATCTGGTCAAAGGCTTTTTCCGCATCGAAACTTACTAAAAGTGACCATTGCTGCCAATGAACCCATAATTCCAAGGAAAGCAATAATTTGTGCATATTCCAGCCAATCGACCTACCTTTCACAAACCCGACTTGTGCCTCATGCAAAATTTGAGGCAGTACCCTCGCCAATCTATTGGCAATATTTTTACCAACAGTTTAACCTCCATGTTTAACAAGGAGATAGGTCAATAAGCCTCCAGTACCGTGGGGTCCCGCCCAGGCTTAGGGAGAATCAAAATAGGGCTATATTCAATGTCTCCAGCATCGCCTCTGCCTGAATCATAATAAATGCTTGAGCAAGTGGTTGCACTATGCCCGCACCCAAGATCTTACAGAACTCATTACGAAACCCATCCTCCCCAGGGGCCTTTAAGAAAGGACTCTGCATGATCGCCGCATACACCTCCTCTGGGGTTACCAAGGCGTCCAATTTCACATTCTCCCTCAAATTTATCCGCAGGTGGTTAACATTCTGAAGATACAGTGAGCCACTCGGACCCCTTCTTTAGGGGCAGCATATAACTGCTGATAATGTTGCTGGAAAATCTCACAGATGCCCTTATCAGTATAGTTCCGCTGTCCCTTCTTGTTCTGCAAGGCGACTATGTTCCGGTGCAATCAGACAAGCCAGCAATTTCCCATCCTTCTGGCCATAGCGATATAACTGATGTCTATAATAGGCCATGGTTTTACTTGCCCATTGATGTAACAGCTCATTGAGAACCACTTGTATTTCCAAGTACCGGGCCCTATCCGTGGCCAGATGAGTACGTCCAAAGAGACGACTCGCCTGTCTCAAATCCTTTTCCAATCTCAAAATCTCCTAGTCTCGCATCGTACGCACATGACAAGTGTAACTAATGATTGCCCCTCTCAACACTGCTTTGACGGCCTCCCAGAAAAGTACTGGGTGATCTCAATATTCTGCATTATGGTAAACATAATTCTGCCAGTGTTCGCTCAACACCTCCTAAAACTGGACATCCTTATAAAGGTAAAGAGGGAACACCCAACGTCTACAGGAGTCAGAGGCACTATCCACTGCCAGCTGCAACCATACCCAAGCGTGTTCAGATTTGACTGCCGCCCCAATTTCTGCTGTTCAGACTGACCCGAACAATGAACCAGACACCAAAAGATAATCTATGTGCAACTGTGTGTCATGTGCTCTCGATAAGTGGATATAATCCCTCTCTGCCGGATGAAAGGCCTGCCAGACATCGATCAGATCAAATAATTGACCCAAACGCTACAACCCTTGTGCTCCAGGATTCCGCCCCACACCAGCCACCCCTGAACGGCCAATACGGGGGTCCTAAACTGCATTAAAATCTCCCCCTATGAGCATTTGTTCACCCTGATATTTCAATAATATGGCCACCACCTGTTTCTGAAAGAAGGGATCATAAACATTGGGAGCATACAGACAACCGACAACCAATTATAAGCTTCTTTTTAGCAATTTGCACTCTGCTTATGACATACCGCCCTCCCTTTTCTGTATCCAACACTTCAAGATTGGTCACCACCCTCTTACAAAACAGTATGATCACCCTCTTTTTCTTTTCCACCCCATCCACAGCCACATAATCCCCCACCCACCACCTCTTAAGCTTACTGTGTTCCTTTGCATCCAGGTGAGTTTCCTGCAATAGGGCCACATCAACCGTATGTCTCTGTAAATGTTGCAAGACCCACAAGGCCCGGGTAGTGGGGCTTGCTAGTAAACCTGGTTGGACACAGCTGGGACTTCGTGGACAGCTAAGTTTTTCTTTTTTCTTTGCTCAAGTTGCAATATTTCTGACCGTGCCTCTGGACTGCAATCTTTTTTTCACACAATGTTTGTATGTGAGATTTTGGCGTGCTGGATGTGAGGTGTTTTGGGGGGGCTGCTACTGTGCCTCATTTTTTCACCACTGTTTTTGATATAGTGAAGACACATAAGTGGAGTTTTTTTTAGCCATATGAAGCTTAACTGAGGCTTTTTCTCTACTTTTTTTCTGTGTCTTCGTTTTTTCAGACTGTGGGTGTATGTGTGATGTGTGGGTGGCCTTGTAGTGTCCCATAAGACCCTTGAAAGTTCTATTTAGGGCGCATTTTGAGGTAAATGGTGAGTTAATACCTCCCCATAAGCATTGCAAATCCGCTGCACCTTCTCCCATTTCCCTACCATTCCAATCCCGAACGCAGCCAGCCCAACCTTCAGCTGCATTCTCCCCAAAACCTTCCATGCTTCACACAGGATGAGATATAGCAAACCCCAAATGTGCCCAACCTCCCACCCCATCATCCCACTCCAACCCCATAGACGGCCGAAGCCGACTAAACAAGGAAGGCCCACCAATGGCATGGTCGCAACAGATAGCCCAATCATGCTAGCGTATCGCATTCATCCCCAAGCCCCCCATGCCTCCCCACCCAACCAAGAACAGTTCAACAAATAAAACAACAGATCTAATCAAATGTCCCCACACCCCATACACACACCTGCCAGCTCCAATCCGTCTCATCCCCAGAGAGCACCCCAAAAACGCTCTCCCAAACAGTTATCAAGAAATGTAAAGCCAACAATAAGACCACAAAGCCACTTCATGCCGGGCAGCCAACTACAGATCCTGTTGTCACTCCTCTCTACTTGCCCTGCTGGCGCACTCTGCCACCATGTAGGACGATCACCATCTGCTCTCCCACCAGCCTCACTGTACACCTCCGCTGGTTGAGAGTCTCCCAACAGCTCCTTCAAAGCACTCCTGGGTTTCCATATTCAAATTTTTCCTGATGTCTCTAGGGAGACTCAAAAGAGAAGAAGGGAATTTCTAATATTGAAACCAGGTGTGACTCAAATTGGGGGTTTATTTTTCCTTAGATACCCTTGCAAATGTGTAGTGAGGTATCGTATATTAAAATATATGTTCTTTGAACCGGCTCATTTGATGGCTTTCCTCTCCACAAAGTGCCTTGAAAATGGAATAATATCTATGTCCAAGTAATTTAGCTCTATTTTAGCATCAGATAATGTGTTTTCTTGTTCATTATTATATAGTTCAATCACTCCTATTCTTTAATCATGGATCCTAATTTTGAGGACTAGTGTGTGATTAAGTAGAGAAATAATTTCCTATTATAGTTTGATTTATTTTCTGGATGGAAAGTAATTTAAATATTATGTTATCTTAATTACACTTTCTGTACAAGATGATATGCTTGTTAAATAATGTGAAAAATTTATAAATAAATTAAAAAAGCACTCCACACCTCTGTAGGTTTTATCCTCTTATGTACAGTCCCGATGGCCATCAGCAAATGGGAACTGCCATCTATATTTGTAGCCAGCCTATCTCAGATAGGTTAACCCCTGAAAATTCCTTCGTTTCTTCAGGGTGAGTGCCGCTAAGCCCTGATATACAGTAAATCAGCAGCCCATTCCATTTATAGTCACTGGGCTGTTTGCAGAATAGTTTCCTTAACTCCATAAGAGGTCAAACAAATCACAATATCTCTGGGAAGGTTCCCCTGCGCCTGGCCCAAAGCACGATGCGCTTGTTTTATGTACATACCAGGGCCACTGATGGCCTCACCCTGAGCCAGGCGTAACAGGTCCTCGCAGATATCTTGTGCTACCTGTCGCACATCCTTGTAAGTTTTTGTTTCTGGCTGGGCAGCTCACGTCAGAGGAGAAGCTTCTGGCAGTTGCACGGGACATGTGAGAACAATGCCACATCTGGATACCTCAGAAAGAGAAAACTGAAAAATGCCTGCAGAGGTGAGGGGAAGGGAGGGAGATGGCCCGACGAGGGGAAGAGATGCCCGGACCATAGATCCCAGGGCAGCTGCCCTGTCTGTCCTCCCCTAACATCAGCCCTGCCTAGGTTGGTCCCTTCACAGTTCCTTGGGCAGGTACTACCAGCCTCTTCAAAGCTACATCAGAAGGGGGGACTTCGAAGCAGCCTTGCTTGCAGGAAGCTTTGAAGAGGCTGGTAGGCCCGATCCTGGAGATGCGAAGGTTGCAGCTTTGTTGGGATATTTTTTTGCCGCTGGCGATCAGGAGGGAGCAAGTGTCACGATTGCGAGAGGGGGCTGCTGACCAGGAGAGGTGGGAAGGGAGACAACGTAGCAGATACTTTACTGTGGGGCAAGGCCGTTCACCGCTCCACAGTCTGGTGAATGGCCTTGTCCTCATACCCATGGCAACCAGTCTTTTTCCTCCACATTCCTGTGGGTTACCTGCAGCTAGCCGCAGGTAGCAGTCACCGTGTCATTGTCTACTCTGGATCTCTGTGATAGACCCAAGTTTCATCTCCATTCACCAAACAATGAAAAAAAATTCACTTGGTCTTTACGGAGCATCTCCAAGATCTCCTGACAGCAATGGAGCCTCATGACCTTCTGACATGATGTCAGCATTCTTGAAACCCATCCTACATTAATCTTAGATGTGCCCCACTTTTCATGAATTATTTTCCTTACTATACCTGCCGAGATGTCCATTTCTTCAGCTATTTGTGAAATCTTAATTTGTCTGCCAAAATTAAATCCTCAATTTGTACATTCTGTGGAAGTTGCATCCACGAGTTGTCCGGTGTGAGGGTCATCTTCAATGGATTCTTTAAGGCCCAGATTCATTAAGGCCACGGATCCAATCCGTAGCCGGGGGGCTGATTCACGAATTGCCCTCATGCAAAATAAGGGTGATCGGAATCACGTCCCCAACTGACTCTCCGGATCGCTCTACAGCTCTACCAGCAGGAATCTTTACCTTTTTTTTTTCTTCACAAGCCCATAGTTTTAACCTGCTTTAAACCTGCGGGTTAAAACCACGGGTTTGCACTGTGGAGAAGGGCAGAGAGCAGATAAGTAGGGCAGAGAGCAGGGCGGCAGAAGGCAGGACAGTCCTCACAGTTGCATATTTTTGGATCAGTCAGCTCAGTCGGTGTCCCTCATTTTTTTTAGTGAATCGCTGCCTGCCTACATTTGGATGCCGTTCCCCCTCATTTGCATGCGTGGATCGGAGGTGAATCGGATCAGAAGGAAATCGGGTCACAAAGGGGGTCGCTAAGTGGTCGGAACTTGATCGGTGGGCTTAGTGAATCTAGCCCTAACTCACTAAAAAAAATTTTCTAAATTTTACTTTATAGGATGACTAGCTGATGCCCCGGCGTTGCACGGGTATTTAATTATAGCAATAACACTGTAAATGGATTTAAATAAAGATACTTTATAGTGGTGAATGAAATAATTTTGTTACAGCTTTATAAAAAGTAAAATATTCAAAGTATAATGTGAAATATTTGACAAAATGAATACAATTCAACTAACACAAAAATTGATTATAAACAACATTTTTAGTTTCACCTCCAGGAGCAAGAACATATAAATTCTTGGGTGAACCCACCCTTCCCACGTGTGCAGGTGGGCCGCGAGACCCCCAGAACATATCACCCCAGGTAGTGAGGGATCTGCATACCAAGTTTCGTTCAAATCGGTCCCACGGCTTCTTACATTTTTTCCATTGACTTGAATGGGTGAAATCTGATTTTCTGTTTGTAGCTCCGCCCACGTGTGCAGGTGGGCCGCGAGACCCCCAGAACATATCACCCCAGGTAGTGAGGGATCTGCATATCAAATTTCGTTCAAATCGGTCCCACAGCTTCTTACATTTTTTCCATTGACTTGAATGGGTGAAATCTGATTTTCTGTTTGTAGCTCCGCCCACGTGTGCAGGTGGGTCGCGAGACCCCCAGAACATATCACTCCCGGTAGTGAGGGATCTGCATACCAATTTTCGTTCAAATCGGTCCCACAGCTTTTTCCATTTTTTCCATTGACTTGAATGGGTGAAATCTGATTTTCTGTTTGTAGCTCCGCCCACGTGTGCATGTGGGCGGCAAGACCCCCAGAACATATCACCCCAGGTAGTGAGGGATCTGCATACCAAATTTCGTTCAAATCGGTCACACAGCTTTGTACATTTTTTCCAATGACTTGAATGGGTGAAATCTGATTTTCTGTTTGTAGCTCTGCCCACGTGTGCAGGTGGGCCGCGAGACCCCCAGAACATATCACCCCAGGTAGTGAGGGATCTGCATATCAAATTTCGTTCAAATCGGTCCCACAGCTTCTTACATTTTTTCCATTGACTTGAATGGGTGAAATCTGATTTTCTGTTTGTAGCTCCGCCCACGTGTGCAGGTGGGTCGCGAGACCCCCAGAACATATCACTCCCGGTAGTGAGGGATCTGCATACCAAATTTCGTTCAAATCAGTCACACAGCTTTGTACATTTTTTCCAATGACTTGAATAGGTGAAATCTGATTTTCTGTTTGTAGCTCTGCCCACGTGTGCAGGTGGGCCGCGAGACCCCCAGAACATATCACCCCAGGTAGTGAGGGATCTGCATATCAAATTTCGTTCAAATCGGTCCCACAGCTTCTTACATTTTTTCCATTGACTTGAATGGGTGAAATCTGATTTTCTGTTTGTAGCTCCGCCCACGTGTGCAGGTGGGTCGCGAGACCCCCAGAACATATCACTCCCGGTAGTGAGGGATCTGCATACCAATTTTCGTTCAAATCGGTCCCACAGCTTTTTACATTTTTTCCATTGACTTGAATGGGTGAAATCTGATTTTCTGTTTGTAGCCCCGCCCACGTGTGCATGTGGGCGGCAAGACCCCCAGAACATATCACCCCCAGTAGTGAGGGATCTGCATACCAATTTTCGTTCAAATCGGTCCCACAGCGTTTTACATTTTTTCCATTGACATGAATGGGTGAAATCCGATTTTCTGTTTGTAGCTCCGCCCATGTGTGCAAGTGGGCCGCGAGACCCCCAGAACATATCACCCCAGGTAGTGAGGGATCTGCATACCAAGTTTCGTTCAAATTGGTCAAGACGTTTTTGAATTACTGTGAGAATGGCAGCTTTTTACATTTTTTCCATTGACATGGATGGGTGAAATCTGATTTTCTGTTTGTAGCTCCGCCCACGTGTGCAGGAGGGCCGCGAGACCCCCAGAACATATCACCCCAGGTAGTGAGGGATCTGTATACCAAGTTTCGTTCAAATCGGTCAAGCCGTTTGTGAATTACTGTGAGAATGGCAGCTTTTTACATTTTTTCCATTGACATGAATGGGTGAAATCTGATTTTCTGTTTGTAGCTCCGCCCACGTGTGCAAGTGGGCCGCGAGACCCCCAGAACATATCACCCCAGGTAGTGAGGGATCTGCATACCAAGTTTCGTCCAAATTGGTCACAGTGAGAATGGCAGCTTTTTACATTTTTTCCATTGACATGAATGGGTGAAATCTGATGTTCTGTTTGTAGCTCCGCCCACGTGTGCAGGTGGGCCGCGAGACCCCCAGAACATATCATCCCAGGTAGTTGGAATTACTGTGAGAATGGCAGTTTTTTACATTTTTTCCATTGATATGAATGGGTGAAATCTGGTTTTCTGTTTGTAGCTCTGCCCATGTGTGCAGGTGGGCCGCGAGACCCCCAGAACATATCACCCCAGGTAGTGAGGGATCAGCATACCAAGTTTAGTTCAAATTGGTCCCACAGCTTTTTACATTTTTCCCATTGACTTGAATGGGTGAAATCTGAAGTTATGTTTGTAGCTCCGCCCACATGTGCAGTTGGGCCGCGAGACCCCCAGAACATATCATCCCGGGTAGTGAGGGATCCGCATACCAAGTTTCGTTCAAATCGGGCAAGCCGGTTTTGCGGAGGCAGTTTTTACATTTTTTCCATTGACATGAATGGGTGAAATCTGATTTTCTGTTTGTAGCTCCGCCCAGGTGTGCAGGTTGGCCGCGATACCCCCAGAACATATCACCCCAGGTAGTGAGGGATCTGCATACCAAGTTTCGTTCAAATCGGGCAAGCCGTTTTTGCATTGGCAGCTGTTTTACATTTTTTCCATTGACATGAATGGGTGAAATCTGATTTTCTGTTTGTAGCTCCGCCCAGGTGTGCAGGTTGGCCGCGATACCCCCAGAACATATCACCCCCAGGTAGTGAGGGATCTGCATACCAAGTTTCGTTCAAATCGGGCAAGCCGTTTTTGCGTTGGCAGCTGTTTTACATTTTTTCCATTGACATGAATGGGTGAAATCTGATTTTATGTTTGTAGCTCCGCCCACATGTGCAGGTGGGCCGTGAGACCCCCAGAACATATCACCCCGGGTAGTGAGGGATCCGCATACCAAGTTTCGTTCAAATCGGGCAAGCCGGTTTTGCGGAGGCAGTTTTTACATTTTTTCCATTGACATGAATGGGTGAAATCTGATTTTCTGTTTGTAGCTCCGCCCAGGTGTGCAGGTTGGCCGCGATACCCCCAGAACATATCACCCCCAGGTAGTGAGGGATCTGCATACCAAGTTTCGTTCAAATCGGGCAAGCCGTTTTTGCGTTGGCAGCTGTTTTACATTTTTTCCATTGACATGAATGGGTGAAATCTGATTTTATGTTTGTAGCTCCGCCCACATGTGCAGGTGGGCCGTGAGACCCCCAGAACATATCACCCCGGGTAGTGAGGGATCCGCATACCAAGTTTCGTTCAAATCGGGCAAGCCGGTTTTGCGGTGGCAGTTTTTACATTTTTTCCATTGACATGAATGGGTGAAATCTGATTTTCTGTTTGTAGCTCCGCCCAGGTGTGCAGGTTGGCCGCGATACCCCCAGAACATATCACCCCAGGTAGTAAGGGATCTGCATACCAAGTTTCGTTCAAATCGGGCAAGCCGTTTTTGCGTGATCGCAGCACATACATACATACATCCGATTTTATATATATAGATAGGGCAGATTCACCATAAACTGCAGTCATGTGTTCATGGATCTTCTTTGGCTTTCTCCCTTCTTTTATGAGGAATTTTATCACTGATCAGTGCTCGAAATCTAGTAGCTTATCACAGGAGGACTCTCGTGATACCCTGTCTCTTGAATTTAGAAGGTAGCACACAAAATAATTTATAAATTCACTAACAATAACACCCATAAATCTGTCTTTTAACTGAAAGTTACAGGGGAAAGCGCGAACGCAGTCCCCCACTACCAGAAATTATGCAGTCGACTTTCCCACATTTGGGGAAATCGCAGGGGTCAACCCACCCGAAGTGCAATGGATGAGCCTCACCCTGGGAGAACCACCTTCCTGATCATGGTATCTCCCCTGCCAGGTAAGTATGAGTTGTAGTGCAGACATCAGCCAGGTCCCCTTTCAATAAGCACTGTACACACAGGGGAGATATTATCACTGTCTGCTAAAAATCAACTAATTCAAAGAAAACTGTTACTCTGAATTCTGCATATAATATAAAACATTATTATCTTCATTTAACAAATCCTTAAAAGAATTAAATTATACTCCAGATATAATATGTACTACTTCCCAGAGTCCTGTGCTGTTTTAACATTTGCATATTCTGAACTATCTGCTTGCAAGATGACACCCATCTTTCAGTTCTTTGTATGTGAAGCTCTAGCTAGCTACTGCTAGTTATTTGCTTTAGCTTTTCTTAATCTATAGTTTTTTTTTGTTTTAATTACAACCATTGAATAATTTTCTGTTCTATTTAAGAACCGAAGGTTTTAGTAGGAAAGGCAAAATCTCTGACCATTTTACAGGTTTGCGAGATGATGTGATGTCCTGTAGTTTATTGTAAAGTCATGGGGATTGTTTCTTCTGCATTAGAGCAGAAGGGCAAAAGCTGAGTCCTGATAAGGGATATTCTGAGAGCCAGGGAAGCCAGTTTCAAATCCTACAACTTACTGTTCTGTGATTTTTAGACAAGGCACTTAACCCAATGCTTTAGGTACAAACTTCTGGACAGATACAGAAAGCTAATAATTTTCACTTTTATATATTATTTTTAGTAAGAAATTTACTGTATATAATATTTATCCACTTTGAACTTGGAGGTTAATTGGGATAGAAATCCTAAAATTAAATTAGAATTCCTTTTTTTAAAATGTAGGATGCATAAAAGGATTTTGTGCCAAGCTAACCTTGCACAAAACCTTTGTGTTAAAGACACCAGCACACAGCATGAAAATTATTGAGCAGAATCCAATTTATGGGAAAAACTCATCTGAATTAACATCTGCCATTCAGGTCATGCACTCCTACAAATTAAGAATGGCCCTCTCCATCTCAAATCCAGAAAAAAAATCACTTTTTGAGTCTACCTTCGCATTACAAAGTCACAAGATTTGGAGTTGCCTTCCAGCCTGCTTGTGACAGATCCTTTCCTATCTTCAATTCAGGAAATCACTAAAGAGGCATCTTTACTCGCTGTAACCAAGACTTGATCTCAATATTCTCTATGATATTACCGTTATGAATCCTTATTAATCTTATGGTGAGCTGCAATGATTTCTTGCTGTTAATTGCAGGGTATAAGAAATGGTAATGAACCTATTGGCTATTCTGCACTGATACAGATAGCTGAGTAGAAGAATTTAAGGCAAGCACAGTATAGGAATTTGAATGCCAAGTCTGAGAAGATATAGAAGGGTTAGCTCATTCTTCGGGAGTAGCATCGGTGAATATTTAATGCCTGTCTATATATATTTTTAAAAATTTAATTTTGTTGTGATTTTCTCCCTTAGACTCCCCCATTCCTAACTCCAAATACAGCCCACCTCAATCCCTGAAATAACCATACTGACAACTGATACCATTTTTAAAAAATTTCCTGGTGGCCTAGCTAGCCCCTGGACTTCTAATGCAGCTTTAGCAGAGAGCAGGAGTAATACCCATTTGTTCCTATCTCTGCCACCATCTTCCAAAATGGCACAACCTGGTGATGTATGCACCATGCATGGAGTTGGTCTCCCAAATAAGGTTATTTTTGCTTTATTTCGTAAACTCCACTGAGGCTTACTAAATAAGGGGAAAATTCCCCTATTTGGCAGGCTGATCTGCTCAATGCATCCCATTAGAAGCATGTTGGAATGTGGATCCCATCTTATTGCGGAGTACCTCTATATCAGTTGTATTAAGGGCACCCAGTGCAGTCCTTGTGCCACCTAAAATGGTATCCAATAATTCACACTTGTGTCTAAGTGGCTTTGTTTGAGGTGTAGCTGACTTCATATGTATGTAGTTAGCAACAAAGCAACTTAGGTATCTGATGTCCTGTTATGTTTGTTTACTAATTTATGCATATATATTTTTGTGATATGCGGGATATAATGAAATAAATCTGAGTAAAAACAATTTTGGAAATAAATGCCAAGTAAGGATATGGTACTTACATCATATAAAACATCATGTTTAATCTGTAAGGGTTTTCCTTTCGTATCAGAAAGGTAGATTACAGGAGGTGCTGAGAGAGATGGGAGGAGGGGGAGTAGTAGAAAATCAAGATCCATCAATAAAGAAAGAAATCTGTTATGTTGTTGATTACTCTGGACCCATGTATAAGAAATCTTTCAGTATTTTTATCCTAACGGCCAATATTATACAGAATCAAGACAGGGGGGGCCTAGAAAGTAATACTCTTGGGATGCTTTCAATTCTTGTGAACTTTCTAGAGAAGTGATGACAGGAGGTGTCCGCTGTACTTGGGTAATATTTAATGAGTAGAACACTGGAAAAGGGGGGGGGGGTATTTCTTGATAGCGATATACCTCATCTGTGAAATTATCCCAACCAATCGTGCACATTTGGATGATAGTTCCTGTAATGAAACTTAGGTAAGTAAAGGAGAGCAGATACAAGACCAAAAGGGAACTGTGACATAATAAAAAACTAACCCACTATTTTAATGAAACAAATTAACTTGTGCTTACTGCTTATATAATTCAATAACAGAAATGTTTACTGTTTATTTACTTAACTATTACACACCTGTCCTGTAGATAGTTCTCAACTATACAGCAGGAGTAAATAATATAGTTACCATCACAATCTCCTAGTGCCTTATCTTCAGAAATCAACTGTCCATATTGTCTTCAGGTGATTTTTGAAAACAAAGACTGATAAATACATATTACCCATAGGATTTCAACTCAGTGATGTGTTTCCAACAGTGCCAGTTGTTTGGCATTAGGATTTGGTATAGGCTTGAGCCTAGGGCATCAGTTACCAAGTATGGTTAGGTCTGGGGGGTTTAATATTATGAATTTATTACTGACCATGAGGGGCCTGTACATCCTGCAAATAATCCCTAGACTCTTCTCTGTTAGTCAGCCCAGTGGTCTGTATTTCTTTTAGATGTTTTTGCAAGGATTTCATCCACTCATTGGGCAAGAATGGTCTTGTCCTCTGGACGAAAAGGATTCAGCATAAGAATTGCCGCTGCTGGGTCAGACCAGCGGTCCATCATGCCCAGCAGTCCGCTCACGCGGCAGTCCATAGAAACATAGAAAAAGACGGCAGATAAGGGCCGCGGCCCATCTAGTCTGCCCACCCTAATGACCCTCCCCTATTTAACTCTGTGTAGAGATCCCAAGTGACGATCCCATTTCTTCTTAAAATCAGGAACGCTGCTTGCTTCGATCACCTGAAGTGGAAGTTTATTCCAGCGATCAACCACTCTTTCGGTGAAAAAGTATTTCCTGGTGTTGCCATGCAATTTCCCGCCCCTGATTTTCCATGGATGTCCTCTTGTCGCCGTCGGACCTTTGAAAAAGAAGATATCCTCTTCTACCTCTATACGGCCCGGGAGGTATTTGAACGTCTCGATCATGTTTCCCCTCTCTCTGCGTTCCTCAAGTGAGTATAGGCGTAATTTATCCAGCCGTTCCTTGTACGGGAGATCCTTGAGTCCCGAGACCATCCGGGTGGCCATTCGCTGGACTGACTCAAGCCTCAGTATATCCTTGCAGTAATGAGGCCTCCAGAATTGTACGCAGTACTCCAGATGGGGCCTCACCATGGATCTATACAACGGCATAATGACTTCAGGCTTACGGCTGACGAAACTCCTACGTATACATCCTATGATCTGCCTAGCCTTAGATGAAGCCTGCTCCACTTGATTGGCAGTCTTCATGTCTTCACTGATGATTACCCCTAAGTCCCGTTCTGCAACAGTCCTTGCTAGGATCTCGCCATTTAGGGTGTAAGTCTCGCATGGATTTTGACTGCCAAGGTGCATGACTTTGCATTTTTTGGCATTGAAACTCAGTTGCCAGGTCCTAGACCATTGCTCCAATAGGAGTAGGTCGTGTATCATATTGTCCGTTGTGCTCTTACCTATTATATTACATAGTTTGGCGTCATCGGCGAATAACGTTATTTTACCCCTCAGCCAAGTCCCTTATAAAGATATTGAAAAGGATCGGGCCCAAGACCGAGCCCTGCGGCACTCCGCTGATCACTGCCGTCATTACGGAGGGGGTGCCGTTCACCACCACCCTCTGAAGCCTACCACCAAGCCAGTCTCCAACCCATTTTGTCAAAGTGTCACCTAATCCTATAGAACTCATTTTGCACAACAACCTGCGGTGTGGGACACTAACAAATGCTTTGCTGAAGTCCAAGTATACAATGTCCAAGGACTCTCCAACATCGAGCTTCCCCGTCACCCAGTCAAAGAAGCTGATCAAGTTGGATTGGCAGGATTTCCCCTTGGTAAATCCATGTTGACGGGGATCCCGTAGATTCTCCACGTCCAGGATCTTATCTAATTGGTGTTTGATTAGAGTTTCCATTAGTTTGCTCACTATTGATGTGAGACTCACTGGTCTGTAGTTCTCAGCCTCCGTCCTGCAACCTTTTTTGTGGAGTGGAATGACGTTAGCCGTTTTCCAGTCCAACGGGACTCTACCTTTACTAAGGGAGAGATTGAAGAGCGCGGATAGTGGTTCCACCAGGACGTCCCTTAACTCCCTGAGCACCCTGGGGTGTAGGTTGTCTGGCCCCATTGCTTTGTTAACCTTGAGTTTTGACAGCTCACAGTAGACACTGCTTGTTGTAAACTTGAAATTACTAAACGGGTCTACTGAGCCATCCTTTTTCTGTAGCTGAGGGCCAGAACCCGGCGCCTCGCGGGTGAAGACCGAACAGAAGTATTTGTTTAACAATTCAGCTTTTTCCGAGTCAGCTTCTACATAGTTCCCGTCTGGTTTCCTAAGGCGTACTATACCGCTTGTGTTTCGGTTTCTGTCGCTAATATACCTGAAGAAGGATTTATCGCCCTTCTTGATGTTCTTTGCTAAAGTTTCCTCCATTCAGAATTTGGCCTCTCTAATTGCTGTTTTGACGGCTCTTGTCCTAGTCAATAGACTTCTCTAGAGTCCTGAGATCCTGTATGTTTGTAAGAGATGAACGCTTTTTTCTTCTCTTTTATGAGGTCCGAGATCTCCGCAGAGAACCATTGTGGCTTATTGTTCCTGCGCCATTTACTCACTGATTTTATATAGCGGTTGGTTGCCTCCTGAATGGTAGCTTTCAGAGTTGACCACAGTTCTTCTACGTTATCTGTTCCTGCTCGGTTTTGTAGCGCTTGATGGATGAAATCCCCCATACCCTCAAAGTTGACGTTCTTGAAGCTAAGGACCTTGGTCAATGTGTTAGTTTTGGCAAAACTTTTCCTGAGATTGAACCATACCATGTTGTGGTCACTGGAGGCCAACTTGTTGCCCACTGAGATCCCAGTGACACTTTCGCCATTGGTAAGTAATAGGTCCAGTATTGCCTGTTCCCTTGTTGGCTCCAATACCAGTTGCCTCAGTTTAGCTCCCTTCATAGAGTTCAATAGTCTCCTGCTGCTGCTGGATGCAGAGGAAAGTGTGCTCCAATCCACATCAGGCATATTGAAGTCTCCTAATAACACTGTATCCCCACATAAGGTGATATTCTCTATGTCACCAATTAATTCCATATCCAGGTCATCCTGTTGCCTTGGGGGTCTGTATATTATGCCAAGATACAGGCATTTGTCATTCCCCCTGGCCAAATTTACCCAAAGGGATTCCCCTGTGTACCTGATATCTGTAATTCTGGTGACTTTAATATCATCCTTAGTGTATATTGCTACACCTCCTCCCATTCTGCCCTCCCTGTCTTGGCAAAGTAGGTTGTATCCTGGTATGACCATGTCCCACCCGTGGGAGTCTGTGAGCCAGGTCTCAGATATCGCCACCACATCCAGGTCAGCGTTCCTCATTTCAGTCTCTAGTTCCAGGATCTTGTTACCCAAACTGGGGCGTTGACGTACATAGCCCTCCATGTAGTATGTTTGCTATGCCTCCCTGGGGCTGTTCCTGCTTGAGCTACATGGACCTTTTCAGTACTAATTGTAGTTTGTGTACTTTCCCTAGACCCAGTATTACAATGTGTACCTACCCCAGATTCGGAAGTGTGTGTACTCTGTGGGGGAATAACCGCTTGAGCTACTTTAATTCTTTTAATACAGCTTGCAATGTGTGTACCCTCCCTAGACCTAGAATTACAATGTGAACCTACCCCAGACTTAGAATTGTGTGTACTCGCCCCATACTTAGAAATGTGTGTACTCGCCCCAGTCCCAGACCCAGAATTGCGGTGTTTGCCTACCTCAGTCTCAGAAAAGTATTGGCAACATAGCTCGTCAGATAGGTTGTTTGTGCTTGTACCCTCCCCCAACATATCTAGTTTAAAGCCTTGTGAAGTAGGCGGGCCAGTCGGTGTCCAAGGACGTTCTTCCCTCTTCTAGTCAAGTGTAGCCCGTAAGGTCCCTGTAGTCCTAGTAGTGTCTCTCCATGTTGCAGGAACCTAAAGTTCATCTCCTTGCACCAATCTCGCAGCCAGTCGTTAGCCCTCTGGATGCGATCCTCCCTGGCTCTGCCCCTGCCCTATTTGAGTCTAGCCTTATTTGCGTATGTTCTGTTCCAGTAGGAACTTATCCAATTTTGTCTTGAATCCCTGAAGGGTGCTTTCTCATATAACAGTCTTTGGAAAAGCGTTCCAGATTTCTACCACTCTCTGGATGAAGAAGAACTTCCTTACATTTGTACAGAATCTTTTCCCTTTTAACTTTAGCAAGTGCCCTCTCGTTCTCTTCACCTTGGAAAGAGTGAACAGTCTCTCTTTTTCCACTAAGTCAATTCCCTTCAATATCTTGAATGTTTCAATCATGTCCCTCTCAGCCTTCTCTTCTCAAAGGAGAAGAGGCTCAGTTTCTCTAGCCTCTCGTTGTATGGCAACTTCCCCAGTCCCTTAACCATTTTTGTCGCTCTTCTCTGTACCCATTTGAGTAGTACTATGTCCTTTTTCATGTACGGTGACCAGTGTTGGATGCAGTATTCCAGATGGGGGCATACTACGGCATGATAACCTATTCAGATCTGTTTGTGATCCCCTTCTTTTTTTTTTTTTTTTATTTTATATTTATCAAATTTTACATTTTATAAATCAAGTATCCACTTGTACAGAAAGTTGAAGAAAAGCAGAAAAATAATACTCATAGGTAAAATACATAATAATCAACTAAATAAAATAAATGTTTAGCTTAAATTCAGCTCAAGTCCTCAAAATTAGATCCAAGATGGATGAGGCGGACATATTAACAGATGCTGACGTGGCGATGAAAAGGGCAAACAGAATGCTAAGAATGATTAAGAAGGGGATCACAAATATTTGATTTGTGATCCCCTTCTTAATCATTCTTAGCATTCTGTTTGCCCTTTTCATCGCCACTGAGCAATGTACAGACGGTTTCATTGACTTATCTACAAGTACTCCCAAGTCTCTTTCCTGGGGGCTCTCTCCAAGTATAGCTTCGGACATCCTGTATTCGTGCATATGATTTTTGTTACCGACATGCATCGCCTTGCACTTATCCACGTTGAACCTCTTTTGCCAGTTTGCAGCCCATTCCTCAAGCGTATTTATGTCTCTTTGTAGGTCTTCGCAATCCTTCTGCATCATCACTACTCTGAATAAGTTTGTATCGTCCGCAAATTTAATCACCTCACTCGTGCCAGTTTGTAGGTCATTTATAAATATGTTGAAGAGCACAGGCCCGAGCACCAAACCCTGCGGCACTCCACTCGTGACGTTTTCTCAGTCCGAGTATTGTCCATTCACCCCCACTCTCTGTTTCCTATCCGCCAACCAGTTTTTAATCCACATGAGTATATCCCCCTCAATTCCATGGCTTGCAATTTTTCGAAGTAGGCGTTCAAGCGGAACCTTGTTGAACGCTTTCTAAAAATCTAGATATACGATGTTGACCGGGTCAACCTTGTCTATCTGCCCATTTACTCCTTTGAAGAAGTGCAGTAAATTTGTCAAGCAAGATCTTCCTTTGCTGAAGCCGTGCTGGCTAATCCTCTTCAGTTTGTGTCCGTCAAGGGAATTGATGATGCAGTCCTTTATCAGCGCCTCTACCATCTTTCCCAGTACTGAAGTCAGACTAACTGGTCTGTAGTTTCCCAGATCTCCCTTTGAACCTTTCTTGAAGATCGGCGTAATATTTGCCACTTTCCAGTCTCCCAGATTCTTTACTGATTTGATCAACATATTGGCTATTAAGTTGGAGCAGTTCAACTATAACCCTTTTCATTTCCTTGATTACCCTCGGGTGGATGCTGTCTGGTCCCGGGGATTTATCGTTTTTAAGCCTATCAGTCTGTCTGCATACCTCTTCTAGACTGACTGTCGTCCCTGTCAGTTCACCGTCTTCATTTCCTGTGTGTAGCCTGTCTTCTTCCGGTATATTGGTTATCTCAAGACAAGCAGGCAGGTATTCTCACTAATGGGTGACGTGATCCAATGGAGCCCCGAAGCGGACGTCTCACAAGCATTTTGCTTGAAGAAACTCGAAGTTTCGAGTCGCCCACATCGCGCATGCGTGAGTGCCTTCCCGCCCAGACCAGGGCGCGTCTCCTCAGTTCTTACTTTTCCGTGGAGCCAAGAAGTCCATCTTCGACTCTCTGCGTGAAGATTTTTCACTTGTGCCTTCTAAAGTCCGCGGTTTGGGGTTATTTTTCTCTTAATCGCTGATTTTCATCGTTCTTTATTGAAAAAACAAAAAAATTCTTCCATCTGACCGGGCAGGCCACGTGGCCGCAGCCCCATGGCTTCGATCTTGCGGCGGAGCTTTTCCGGCCTATGTCCTGGCCTATCACCGGTTTTAAAAAGTGTGCCAAGTGCCAGTGCGCAATTTCGCTAACGGACCCTCATCGACGCTGTGTTCGGTGTCTCGGGCCTGAACATCTTCCAAAATCGTGCCGGCCTTGCTCCACACTCACCGCACGTTCTTTCAAGCGCCGTTGCGTCTTGTGGGAGTCGCTGTTAAGCATGGTGTCCTCGACAGAACAGTCTTCATCGAAAGGCCCCTCACCTTCGACTTCATCCGCTGCTCTCCAGCCTTCCACCTCTGCGGCGCCAAGTCTCATCAAGCCCGCCTCGACTCCAGCACCTGCTGCGATGCCTTCCTCAGTCTCTTCAGATCGGGTAGCACAGCAGCCTATTCCACCGGTAGTGCTAAAAGTACCCAAGGCTTCTAAGCCCAAGCACTCACACACTACCCCCAAAAAACGCAAGGCCCGTGCAGGCGGTCCCATTGCAGATGCGGATCCGACCTTGCCGGCCTCTTTCCAGACCTTGTTAGAGCAGCAATTCATTGAGCTCTTCACCACCATAGGGCCCAAGCTTCTCTCCCGAATCCAGCCTGGGCACGCGGAGGCCTCCCGCGAGGTTGAGCCGCCTCCGGTGCCCCAGCAATACACACACTCTCAACAGGGAGCAGAGTCTCTGCGAGTGTCTGGTCTGGCATCGATGCATGCATCGCAAGGAACAGAGTCTTTGCCCATGCCCCCGTTGAAACCGATTCACTCGATGCAAGGAGTAGAATCTTTGCGAGTGCCTCCATTGGAACCGATCCCCCTGATACCGGGACTCGAGCCTCTACGAGTCCCTCGGGGCGAGCACAGCCAACAACCACTGCTTCGATCAACCGCTTCCAGCCCCATATACTATCTGGGGGCCTCAGCGAAGATCCACTCGCCTCACTCATCGAGGCCTACTTCCAGGCACAGCTCGCACCATCGTTCGAGGCATTCATCGAGGCACTCTTCCAGGCACACCTCGCCTCATCGGAAGCAGCCTTTCCTCGAGTATTCACCACCAGCTACTTCACCTCCTCCGATGCCGGAACTCGAGGACACCCTGGGATCGTCATCACCTCCACAGTCCCCGTCCTCATTGGATCCAGAAGCCTCGAAGTCCTCGAGTCTGTCTCGGGGCCCCACACTGGCTGATCAGTTGTCCTTCTTCTCGTTCCTCCGACATCAGAAGCTTGTATCGATCGCTGCTGCTGAGTTGCCGAAGAGAGCCGCGGAGCAGGGGGTGTGGCCGGAAGCAGGTAGAAGGGAGAGGGCTGCTGGAAGAGGTAGAAGTTCCGGAGTATGACACCGATCCAGGCCAGGATGATTTCTTTTTCAGGCTGTTGCTGCTGCCGCCGCCACGCTACCATACCCCCCCCCCCCCCCCCGAAATGACAAAAACAGCCTAATGCCCGGCGTCGGCGTCCTTTGACGTTGGGGAGAGGAAGGCTGATAGGCCCGGTAGATCGGGACGGCAACACGAGTCTATCACAGAGCCCGGGATGGGCTCTGCGATCGACTCACGTTGCCTTCCTGAGCTACCGGTCGATCGCGATCGATGCATTGGGCACCCCTGCTCTAGAATATATTTAAGAAAGATTCTCTGTTCGGCTCAGTAGTGAAAATGTGCAAAAGCAGAAAAGATTGCTATTATGCAATCTGAAGGAACAGTACACCACCTATTGCAGTCAGCATGGGCCTGAAATTGGGTTCTCAAAGTTCTGTGAGCTTCAGCCACAGTGGTGTGTGTCAGTCAGTTCATCAGGTACTCATTTAGTCTGTGTCTGCACAATCCACAAGAACGTGAAACTTATGCTTTCAGCATTTGCAGTTCCAGATGACTACAAAATGTTTCTGAATAAAACTGTCTTTGATATGAACTCAAAAAAACTGCATGTTGCAGCGGTGTGAAATATGTTCTGGGCAGATCCCTCTGGAGGAATATTTTACTGAGTTCTTTGGTGAACATGATCCAGATGATATCATTGAATTTAAGCAGTGGATTCACACTGGAAACTCAACAGTTATCTATAGAGCACTTCACTTCCAAATTAATTGGAAAAATTTCTAATTTGGCCAGCCACCATTTTATTTCCAAGTACCAAAGTGCTTAGCTGAAGGAACTGAAAGCAAATATAAAGGAGGGACATGCTATTGTTTTGATGGACTGCGCTGAAAATTATTTCTTCATCATTCAGGATGCAGTACAGGGGTTTCACTGGGAAAATAACCAAGCAACATTAGACCCCTTCGTTGTCTACTTCTGCAATCCTGATATCCAAAGCCTATGCATGATCAGTGATTACTTGTGTTATGATACTATTGCTGTTCATGCATTTTTTAAAGGAAGCTTATTCTGCATCTGAAGGAAGTCTTACCTGTCTTAAGCCATATTCACTACTTTAGTGATGGTTCTGCTGCACAATATAAAAACTTCAAGAATTTCATTAACGTCTGCAGCTATGATACTGACTTTTAAATTACTGCTGAGTGGAACTTCTTTGGCTCCAGCCATGGCAAATCTCCATGTGATGGGATTGGGGGAACAGCCAAGGGTTTAGCTGCCCATGCCAGCTTACAATGCCCTCTCAATAACCAAATATTGACACCAAGGGATCCTCCCAGTGAGAGGCAAGGGCAGTGCCAGGGAGGATCGAGTCCGGAGGGTGAACGACTGGCTGCAGGAATGGTGCAAGGAGATGAACTTTGGGTTCCTGCACCACGGAGAGGCACTGCAAGGACTGCTGGGACCAGACGGGTTACACCTGACCAAGAGGGGGAAGAACGTCCTTGGACACCGTCTAGCCCGCCTACTACACAGGGCTTTAAACTAGGTAAGTTGGGGGAGGGTATGGGCTACCAATACTCTTTAGAGACTGAACTAAGTAAACACTACATTTCTGGGACACATTACAATTCTGGGTCTAGGGGGAGTACATATAGCAATTCTGGGTCTAAAGGGAGTACACACTGTAATTCTGGGACCAGCGAGAGTGCACACGCTGCAAATTGCACTAAAGGAGCTCAAGTAGCCCAAACGGGAATACCCCCACAGGGTACACACATTACCGAGTCTGGGATAGGAGCACACAGTCATGGGGAGTCCAGGATAGGTACACGCTGTAGCTCTGGGTCTAGGGAGTGTAAAAGACACGCAAAAAATACTAATGATGTCCTAGTTGATAAAGAGGGATTGTCCCCACTGAGATACAACAAACACACAACATGGAGGGCTATGTACGTCAATGCCCACAGTCTGGGAAACAAGATCCTAGACTTGGAAACAGAAATGAGGAATGCCGACCTGGATGTGGTGGCGATATCTGAGACCTGGCTCACAGACTCCCAAGGGTGGGACATGGTCATACCAGGTTACAACTTGCTTCGTCGGGACAGGGAGGGCAAAATGGGAGGTGGGGTAGCATTATATACTAAAGATGACATTAAGGTCACCAGAATCACAGATGTACAGTACACTGGGGAATCCCTTTGGGTAAATTTGGCCAGAGGGAAGGACAAATGCCTGTATCTTGGCGTAGTATACAGACCCCCAAGACATCAAGAAGACCTAGATAGGAATTAATCGGAGATATAGAGAATATCACCTTGTGGGGGGACACAGTATTGGTAGGTGACTTCAACATGCCCAATGTGGATTGGGTCACGCTTTCCTCTGCTTCCGGCAGCAGCAGGAAGCTATTAAACTCTTTGCATGGAGCAGGACTCAGGCAACTGGTATTTGAGCCAACAAGGGATCAGGCAATTTTGGACCTGGTAATTACCAATGGAGAAAGTATCACAGAGGTCTCAGTGGGTGAAACTTTGGCCTCCAGTGACCACAATATGATATGGTTCAATCTCAGGAAAGGTTTCACGAAATCTACCACACTGACCAAGGTTCTCAAGTTCAAGGACACAAACTTCCAAGACATGGAAGACTTCGTTCACCAGGCGCTACAAATCCAAGCAGACACCAACAGTGTGGAAGAAATGTGGTCAACTTTGAAAACCACCATACAGGAACCAACAAACCGCTATATTAAATCAGTAAGCAAACGGAGTAGGAACAACAAGCCACAGTGGTTCTCTACGGAGATCTCGGACTTCATCAAAGAGAAGAAAAAAGCATTCATCTCTTACAAACAATCAGGGACACAGGACTCCAGAGTAGATTATCTGACCAAGTCAAGAGCCATCAAAGCAGCAGTTAGGGAGGCCAAATTCCGCATGGAGGAGTCTCTAGCAAAGAACATCCAGAAGGGAGATAAATCCTTCTTCAGGTATATCAGTGACAGAAAAAAGAACTCGGGCAGGATAGTACGACTCAGAAAACCAGACGGAGACTATGTAGAGACGGACTCGGAAAAAGCCCAACTGTTAAATGAATACTTCTGTTCAGTCTTCACCCGCGAGGCGCCGGGAATCGGCCCTCAGTCACAGACAAGGATTAAATCAGTAGACCCGTTTAGTAATTTAAAATTTACACCCAGCAGCGTCTACTGCGAGCTGTCAAAAATCAAGGTCAACAAGGCAATGGGGCCTGACAACCTACACCCTAGGGTACTCAGGGAGTTGGGTGATGTCTTGGCGGAACCGCTATCCGCGCTCTTCAATCTCTCCCTTAGTACAGGTAACATCCCGATGGACTGGAAGACGGCTAACGTCATTCCACTACACAAGAAATGCTCCAGGATAGAGATGGCAAACTACAGACCAATGAGTCTCACTTCAATAGTGAGCAAACTAATGGAAACCCTAATCAAACGTCAATTGGATAGGATCATGGACGAGGAGAATCTACAGGATCCCCGCCAAGATGGATTCACTAAGGGGAGATCATGCCAATCCAATCTGATCAGCTTCTTTGACTGGGTGACGAGGAAGCTGGATGTTGATGAGTCCCTAGACATCGTCTACCTGGATTTCAGCAAAGCATTTGATAGCGTGCCACACCGCAGGTTGCTGAGCAAGATGAGTTCTTTAGGTTTGGGCGACACATTAACCAAATGGGTTTAGAACTGGCTTGGAGGTAGGCTTCAGAGGGTGATGGTGAATGGCACCCCCTCCGAAATGTCGGAGGTGATAAGTGGAGTGCCACAAGGCTCCGTCCTGGGCCCGATCTTGTTCAACATCTATATAAGAGACTTGACAGAAGGGCTCCGAGGTAGAATAACATTATTCGCCGATGATGCCAAACTGAATAATGTAGTGAGCAAAAGCACAACAGACAAAAAAGCAATGGCAGACGATATGGTGCATGACTTACTTCTGCTGGAGCACTGGTCTAGCTCCTGGCAACTCAGTTTCAATGCCAAAAAATGCAAAGTCATGTACCTGGGAAGCCAAAATCCATGCAAGATGTACACCCTAAATGGCGAGATCCTGACAAGAACTAAAGCAGAAAGAGACTTAGGGGTGATTGTCAGGGAAGACATGAAGTCTGCAAACCAAGTGGAGCAAGCTTCATCCAAAGCAAGGCAAATCATAGGTTGCATACGCAGGAGTTTCTTCAGCCGTAAACCTGAAGTCATTATGCCACTGTATAGATCCATGGTGAGACCGCACCTGGAGTACTGTGTGCAATTCCGGAGGCCGCATTACCGCAAGGATGTGCTGAGACTGGAATCGGTCCAGAGAATGGCCACCAGGATGGTCTCGGGACTCAAGGAGCTCCCATACGAGGAGCGGTTAGGGAAATTGCAGCTCTACTCACTTGAGGAACGTCGAGAGAGGGGAGATATGATCGAGACATTCAAGTATCTCACGGGCCACATCGAGGTGGAAGAAGACATCTTCTTCTTCAAAGGTCCCGCGGCAACAAGGGGGCATTCGTGGAAAATCAGGGGCGGGAAACTGCACAGTGACACTAGGAAGTTCTTCACTGAAAGGGTGGTTGATCGCTGGAATAGTCTTCCACTTCAGGTTATTGAGGCCAGCAACTTGCCAGATTTTAAGGCCAGATGGGATAGACATGTGGGATCTATCTGCAAAGATAGATAGGGAGGGTCACTGGAGTGGGCAGACTCGATGGGCCGTGGCCCTTATCTGCCGTCTATTTCTATGTTTCTATTTGAATTCTGCAATAAATCTGTCTCAGGAATCAAATTTTTCTTCATTGTATTGTATTCATTAATTGTATAATTTTTTAATGTATGTGAACCACCTAGAACTATGTGGTAGGGCGGTATATAAAAATAAAATTATTATTGTTATTGTTAAGGAAAATATTGAAGCAATAAGACCTGTTCAGGAGCAAAGGTTTAATATGGGCCCCCAGTGGCTGGAACAATTTAAGCCCATAGATACTGCTAGACTGCATTAGCAAAATTTCAAGTGACACCAGCTCATTCATTGCCAATGTCTTAGAGTCAATACTGATCCTGAACATGTCTCTACCTTTCAAGCATCCAGCTTTCAACCTGGACAATACTTAGCTTGCATATATGACAGTTCTTGGTGGATTGGTCACGTATGTGAAATTTCAATGCGACATCCTGGTTAATTTTTTGTATCCACAAGGTCCTGCACGGTCATTTCACTGACCTCCCCGCAGAGACACATGCTGGATCCCTGAACAGCATATTATTGCAGGCCTTAATGCACCTATGACCACTTCGTCAGGCAGACAGTACACTTATCCACAAACTATTTTGGCAAACATTGACCAGACTTTCAAAACCATGTGCAAGAAGCTGAGTTAAAAGTTGAATTTATTAAATTTCCTGATCTTTTTCAGTATGTATGCGCACTTTAAATAAGTGTGGTTTTTGTACTTTTTCTTTTTTGTCTTTAATAAAGCTTAGAAATTTATATGGTATTATCTGACTATTGGGAATGTCTTTCAGACAATGGATCAATAACTGATAAATATGTGGTCTCAGTGTATAATACACTTGTCATGATTTTCACAACCAGTGACAGTGGGTATATGAAAATGCATGGATACAGGGAAGGGGATCTTAAAACAGTAACAATCTGAACTTAACTGTGAAACTTCATGTACCTTGTTCATTTACATACAAAATAGTTTGTGTTAAATCACCAAAGAAAGGTCAGGTCCAAGATGAAACAGGATAGCTTCTGTAGCAAAAAACATGCTCTTTCAAATGATATTTTTAACCCCCCCCCCCCAAAAAAAAAACCCCAAAAACCCTACATATTAGAGATATTTTGAATCTGAAAAAGTGAAAATTTGCATAAATGCATAAAGCCATATATTTTGAATGGTCATATCTTCAGCTTCACTTCACTGTAAAGGCTCGTATTGCAAATCTTGGAAGTACCTCATGGTACATGTCTGCTGGTAAAGTTGTACCCTCAGCTGACTTACCTACCAGCAGCAGTATGGAGCCAAACTTTGCCAAAAATTTTTGTTCGTGAATTTTTTTTGCCTACTTTGCTGACCTGTAGAAATGGAAGCACGTTTGCAAAAGATTTCAGACTTGGCACAGAAACTTGTCCCAAGGTGTTGTACCAAACTGCAAAATTTCAGACTCCTAGGTAGTTTCCTTCTGCCACAGTGCTTAAGCAAAGTTGGCATTTTAGGTCACACGAGGCATGGGAGTGGATCGATTGCTTTTGTTCAACCACCCCCTAGCTCCTTACCAAATTGAGATAGATCAAAAAAATTTTGCTGTTTCATTTGAGACCCTAGACAACACCCCTGTAAAATTTGGTTGGATTTCGAGGGGGGGGGGGTCAAGCGTGGGCTCCTGGTCCACTTGACATGGAATGACCCAGGAGACAACATGGTCCTGTATGTCATGTTTCATTTCTGGCAGCACAAAAGGTAACATCTGAATGATATATTTAAAAGCTATGTACCTTATTTATCGCTCCATAAGATGCACTTTTTCCCCCATAAAAGTGGGTGGAAAAAAGGGTGCGTCCTATGGAGTGAATACCCAAATACCCCCTTCCCGCCATTACCTTGCAGGACCGCTGCCTACCCCTCGCCCACCGCTGCTGGTTGCTCACTGCTGCCTGCTCACTGCTGCCGAAAGTAGAAGGGAAAGGCCAGGCGGGTGCAGCGATTGCACGTCGCCGGCCCATTAGCCTTACCCCCAATGTCAATTCTGACATCGGCGAGAAGGTCTGGGCCATTGGCTGGCCCGGACCTTTTCACCGACGTCAGAATTGATGTCGAGGGTAAGGCTTCTGGGCTGGCAGCATGCAATCGCTGCACCCGCCTGGCCCTTCTGGGTGCCGCGCTGCTGAGCCAGAAGTCCGCTGTTCCGGATGCTGCGCTGCTGAGCAGCAGGAGGTAATTAAATCCAGCAGTCAGGCAGTGAAGGGAACAGGAGGGAGAGAGAAAAGGACAATTGTTGGGCCTGAGGAAAGAAAGAAAATCACCAGACAACAGAGGGGGGGGGGGGAAGGGGAAGAGGACAAAGGCTGGAAGGCAGTGAGGGGAACATAGGAGGAAGGGACAATGGTTGGGCCTGAGAAAGGAATCACCAGATAACGGGAGGAGGAAGAGGACAAAGGCAGGAAGGCATTGAGAGGGACATAGGGACAATTATTGGGGCTGAGAAAGGAAAAAAGTCACCAGGCAAAGGTATGAAAAATGATTTTATTTTCAATTTAGTGATCAAAATGTGTCAGTTTCGAGAATTTATATCTGCTGTCTACATTTTGCATTATATTTGTTTATTTTTCTATAGTTGTTACTAAGGTGACATTGCATATTTTAAAAAGTCATCTGCTTTGACATCAGTGTCATGTCCCGGCCTAACACTAGACCACCAGAGGAGGAACAGGGTGCAGAGCCTGGCAGGAAGAACTTGGTTCAGAATAGGTGTTTTTTTTTTTGTTTGTTTTCCTCCTCTAAATCTAGGGTGCATCTTATGGTCAGGTGCATCTTATATCACGAAAAATAAGGTATTTATGATATAGGCATGTTGGTAAATAACTTATGATTTCTTTAGGGGGGAGATCCTCGATGAAGCATTTGTGAAACATGTTGGATTTTTGAGTACCAACAAAAAAGAAGAAATCCAACGGAGTCTGGAGTACACCAAGCAGCAAGCAAAAAACAAAACACAGACTGCAGACTATGTACAGGATGCAGGCAATGTTTATTATACCAATAAGAAATGCAGTAAATATACAACCTTATTACCAACCAAGGGACCCGACACGGTCCGTGTTTCGGACAACACGCCTTCCTCAGGGGTCCTAATAGATATAAACGTCAATCCTAAGATTATACAATTAATACTGAAAGTTTTCTACATAACAAATCAAAATAGGTGTAACCTAGTGATATATTAATAGTGTGTTTGTGCCATACAACAGAGTAATATTACACAATATTCTCTTATTGATATAATAAACATTGCCTGCATCCTGTACATAGTCTGCAGTCTGTGTTTTGTTTTTTGGATTTTTGAGTACCCCTGACCAACAGATGAACTAATTCTTTAAGCTAAATTTTTCATTATAGTGTATATAAATAAAGAAATGATAAAAGCTTTACAAATTACCTGTAAGACCGATGACAATTAGACAAGGAAAGCTTGATGACATGAAAGCTTTTGAGTCTTCAGTGAAGTCGCTGAGGTCTGGGAAGATGTGATTAATTTTGCAGAAGAGATTGTTTTTCAGCTAAATTTATTTAAGTGTTTAGCTAAAAAGAAATTGGAGACTCTGTTTCATTTCTCGCCACCATACCAACATATCCAGGATAGACAGCATTTCATCAGTTTTGGGGTATCCTCTATAACACTTGTGTTGAACACAATGCTTGCCTGGCAGTTTTATGTGGCCTGTGGTGACTGTGCCACAGCACAAGGCCAGCATTAGGGGGGAGCAAACAATGCAGCTGCCTTGGGCTCCGAGGCTCTGGAGGGCCCTTAGTGGATCAGCATATCCACCCCTTCTCTCCATGCCAGTCCAACATCTTCCTCACCTGGTCTTGCAGACACATCCATTTTTGTTACAGGGAACTTCCGTTCCTGGCATTGATTCTCAACCGCTACTTGTGGCCCCTCTCTGTGCTTTCCTTGTGCCATGGTTCATCTAGGCGGAAACAGAAGTTGCATCCTTGGGGACTGACCACAGCAGAAGGAAAGCACAGAAAGGGGCTGCATGCGGCGGTTGAGAATTGCTGCCGAAGCTGGTTGTCCCCTGCAACAAAAATGGATGTGTCTTCAAGACTGAAGATGAGGACGAATTTGGATCAGCGCGGATAGAAAGGGGAGGAAATGCCAGGCCAGGAAGCCCCATGGACCAGCTTCTTAAGTAGAATGGGGGAAGCTGGAAGGGAGAGAAAGATAGTGGGCACGGGGAAGAGGGGAGAGAGATATGATAGCATACCGGGGAAGTGAAGAAGGGAAATGGACCATGGGAAGGGAAGAAGGTGAGATAGAGATGCCATGCTGCGGGAAGGAGAAGAGTGATATTAGATCAGGGGGAGGGAAGGAGAGAGAGATGCCAAACTGTGGGAGAGAAAACAGCCTTCCTATCAGTTGTCAGAACATAGGAGGGAGGAGAGATGATGCACAGGGATGTGAGGAGTGGGGAAGGGAAAAGAGATGGAAGAAATGCTTTTTAAGAAAGATGGGGGTAGGAGAAAGGGAGGGAGAAGATGGTGAACATGTATGGAGAGGAGGGGAAGATGGAAAAATAGATTGAGAAGGAAGCAGAAAAATGGAAGAAAGTTGGATGTTAAAGATTAATACCAAAGATGGATGTAGTAAAGAGGAGAAAATCAGCAAATGGATAAGAGTTAAGAGCACAGACCTAATCTAATCTAATTTTCATTTTATATACTGAATCCTAAGGAGCTCAACTCGGTTTACAGGTCGTTAAAAAATGAAACATAACAAGTAAAAACTGTGGGATAAAACCAGAAATTGGTTAGATGGAAAAAGTTAGAAAAAAGTATGTTGAATTGCTTAAAATTACTATACGACAGCTAAAATCAAATTAACTATTGTGAAAGCAACCAGGTTTTTAAACTTTTTCAAAATTGAAATAATTGATCTACCAGTCTTAGAGAATCTGGAAGTCCATTCCAAATTCTCACCAATTTAAAAGTAAAAGATTTACTAAGCTTCCCAGTGCATTTAATACCTTTCAGAGAAGGAAATGCTAATTTGTGAATTGTTGTAATTCTTGAATAGCAGGATCTAAAGGAATTCCAGACAAAAGAAAGTGCAGTCAGATACTGGGAAAATATGATTAAAAAATAAAATCAGACAAAAAAGGTAGGAAAATTATTTTATTTTCAATTCAGTGATTGAAATATGTTAGTTTTGAAAATTTACATCTACTGTCTAGATTTTGCACTGTTCAGGAAGAAATTCATTTGTTTCTATTTCTCTAGTGTTGTCCTGCATTCACTAGATGTAGTGTATTTAGATTTTAGCAAAGCCGTTGCAAGTGTTCCACACAGACATCTAATAAACTGAATGCCCTCAGGATGGGCCCAAGAGTAACAGACTGAGTTAGGAACTGGTTGAGTGGAAGATGACTCTGAGGAACATGAGAACGTAAGAAGAGCCATATTGGGTCAGACTACTGCAGCTAGCTACTCCTAACGAGTTGGAGTACACTACAAAACTTTCTGCAAGCTGGTCAAGCAAGCAGCTTTAGCTAATCAGCCAATACGTCCTTGATCAGTTTCCTCAGTGTAGTGACATACGAGGGTCATTTCATAAATAATGCACACTTTTTTTAAAATTTATATGTTTTTGTTTTTTTTCAAGTATTTCTTTACAATCCTTCAATATAGAGTCCCAATGTCTGGGAAGCTTCATTATTCCATCCAAGACCCCGTTTATGTTCGGTTGCTGAATGGCTTGGATAACACCGGAAAAAAGCTCTTCCAGAGATGCAAAACAATGTCCACACATAGGTTGTTCCAACTTTGGAAAAAGGTCAAAGTCTGCTGGACTCATGTCTGGACTGTAAGGAGCATGAGGTAACACCTCCCAGCAATATTCACATAGTTTTTCAATGATGACATTCCCTATATGCAGGTGACCATTGTCATGAAGAATGAGTGGCCCAGCCAAGAGCAACTGAGGTCAAGTTTTGTGCATTTTTCTGTGCATTGTTTTGCAAACAATCACGATAATACACTGCTGTGACACTTCTTCCACATGGAACTTTGTCTGTGATGATGATGCTTTCATGATCATAAGCAAAAATCATCATAATTTTTTTCACTTTTGATTGAGCTTGTCAAAATTTTTTTGGTCATGGGGAAGATGGAGCTCTCATTTCAGCTCTGGTTCAAAGTCTCTGACCCACATTTCATCAGTAGCAACAATGCGATTCAAGAATGCCTGACCTTCAAGGTCAAATCTTTGTTTCAGCATGGTTGCTTTGTCCAGGCGTCTCTGCTGCTGTTCAGCAGTCAAGAAGTGGGGAACCCATCGCACAGAAATGTTTCTCTTTTTAAAATTATTTGTCAGAATTCGGTATACTGATGTCGGTGGAATCCCTGTGGTTTCAGAAAGTTCCTCACATGTCGCACGATGATCTTGTTGAAGAGCAACAGCCACGAGTTTCACACATGAACATTCATCAGTTGTTGATTTTGGCCTTCCTGGTCTTCCATCATCATCTATGCTCACATGACCACTCCAAAAACGAGTTGCCAACTGAGAAACTATACTGCGGTCCACTGTTATCTCATCACAAACTTCACGTAACGCACTATGGATTTCTGTTGGGTTTTTGCCACGTAGCATTTCAATCTTAATGTACCTCTGATCGTCAACAGACACAGTACCCGAGACACCTGCAGCCTCCATTTCCCACACTTGTCACAGCCACACTATGTACACTACAGAACTCCTAAGCACACATCCTGCTGCTTCAAGACAGAAATGAAAGTAAAACAAGGTTTACTTCAATTGCATCAACCACTCCCCAATTTTGCCAATCTATGCATTATTTATTAAATGACCCTCGTAGTAACATAGTAAATGACAGCAGATAAAGACCTGAACAGTCCATCCAGTCTGCCCATTAGCTATACCCATTAAAAATACATTACTAAATTAACTTGTATCTTTATTGATATTTCTGGGTCATAGACTATAAAGTCCATCTGCTGAAGTTGCTGTCCAAGCTCTCTCCAACCTATCCAACCATCCTATTTGCAATAACATCCTCATGTTCCAAGTAGAGAATGTTACGGTGGCTGTTACCCGCGGCTAACTCGCCGAAATGGTGGGGGACAAAAAGTACTCACTGCGGGTATGGGGACAAGGCCATCCACCGCCCTGTAAGGGAAATGGGGAACAAAGTGGGGAGAAGACACTGAAGGGAAATGGAGAGCAGAGAGTGGGGAGAAGATGATGAAGGGAAATTGGGAACAGAGTGGGAAGAAGACACATTCCAGACTATGAGGGGAGCGGAGGGAAGAAGATGGGTGACAGACCAATTGGGGGGGGGGTGGAGGGAGAGATGGAAGGGAGAGGCACATTAACAGAGCAAATGGAAGACGCAGAGAGAAGAGAGACAGTGGATGGAAGGAATTGAATGAGAAGATGAGGAAAGCAGAAACTAGACAACAAAGGTAGAAAAAAAAATTCTATTTATTTTTTTGCTTCAGGATAAAGTAGTATATTAGCTGTGTTGATAAAAATTTATAAACAAAGACCTGCCAGCTGAACATCTTTCTCTAGTTTAGCAGCCAGAACTTTGATTTATAAGGAAGGAATAAGCTAAATAGTGCAGTACTGAGGCTTGTATGGATGCTGCAGGGACAGTAGTCGCGGGGACGGGGCGGGGACAGGGATAGGGGTGACTGGTATTTTTTCCCCGTGTCATTCTCTATTTCCAAATTCATGGAGTTCCTATTGATGCCCTCCCCTACCCATCCTATACCAAATTACCAGACCATGAGACAGACCATGCAAGTCTGCTAGTACTAGTCTTAGCTCTTTAATTTACATCTTTCATTTTCTAATTAGAGATCCTCTGTTTATCCCACGCTTTTTAATTCCATCACCATTTTCAGATGTACAATATGAATCTGTATTATATGAAACTGTTAACAGATGTACGATATGAATCTGAAATTTGATGGGAGGTTTTTATAAATAAGACAACAGCTTTAAAATCTATTTATTAATTTCTATACCACACAATCTAAAGTTCTTGGCAGTTCACAAAAGAACATATGTAATAAATCAAACATATTACATATGTGTGACAAAAACACCCACCCTCACAATTGTTGCCCCTATGGAATTCCTTTGCTCCATTAATGCATTATGATACTCCAACAAAAAGATCTGAGGTGGAACTAGAACCAGTGAAAATAGCTCGAAGTAAAAGCCACCCATGCAGCACAAATAAAAAAGCTCAAACTCAGGAAAATTATTGCTGCTGGGAGATACCATAATCAGGGGCATTAACCTTGGAATGCTGTTTAAGGAGTCCAAAATAATTAAATGTCTTCCAGGATCCTCAACTATCAAGCAGTACCCTACAAATACTGACTAACACTGCTTTTGATATCCACCTGGGAACAAATGGCCTGGCCAACAATATCCCGCTTGGAGCACAGAAAGCTTTTCAGGAGCTGGGGGAGGGGTTTAAACTTTTTGTAAAGACTGTAGCCTTTTCAGAAGTACTGCCTACTTAGGGAAAGGGAGAGGAAAGATTACAAATAACTGAGAAATAACGTCAATAAGTGATTCAGAGCCTGGTGTCATCGATAAGGCTTTAGATACATAGGAGGATTGGGCAACACATGGAAAAACAAAAGCCTATATTGTATTGATGGACTGCATCTTACTATGGTAGCCTCCGTATCTGGTTCAATCAGTTTTTATGGCCCGTCTGTATTATTGCAATGCATTGTACTTTGGTTTATCTAAGGTTAGCTTGCAAAGACCCCAGTTGATTCAAAGCACAGCTGCCAGACTCATTTTTGGTAAGAGTAAATTTGACCTTGTTTCTCCATTGCTCAAAGAATTACATTGGCTTCCTGTTCACCTTAGAATTCAATTCAAGTGTATCACGTTTAAGATCCTATTTGGTATCTATTACTCTTTAGATTATCCTTTAGATTGGAAGGAATGTAGATCACATCTTGCAAGAAATTCTCAAAAGCTGAAACTTTTTCCCTTCTTTTAAGAGTAAATCCCAAATCTCTCAGAAAATTTGGTCAATCTTTTTCTTTTAGATTGCTATGGAATAATTTGCCAAATCCATTAAGAAGCTCAAATCCTTTTACTTTATAAGCTTTAAAGACATTTCTGTTTGCTAAACATTTTGGAAATTAGTTTTTTTTTCTCTAATTTATCCTTTTTTTCGTTACTGTTAACCAAGTCGAGTAAGATCAGCTAAATTTTCTTATCTGTTTGACACCATCTGAGCAGCTAACCACAAATGACATTGGATTTATGGAGGTTACCAATTGATTAAATGGAACAGTTGACCTACTGATTTATTGAGCCATTTTAGGCTCTTGTATGAACTATTAAAGCAGTAGTACCGAACATTTTCTGTTTTACAACTCTTTCAGGGGGTTACTGTGGGGGTATATGTAATGAAGCACTTTATATGTAGAGTCTAATTGATCTTGTTTTTAGAGAGATTGATAAATATTCAATATTGGTGAATTAAGAGAAAATTTAAAAAATATATAAAAATACAATTTAATGTATAAAATAATTTGAGTTTCAATTATTTGAATAGTTTATTTCTTGTTTGAAATGGTTTTGATTGTAGAATTTTGTTTCCCCTTAACATATATATAAAAAGGATGGAATCAGTCCATAGGAAGGATACTAAAATGGTGTGTGGTCTTCATCATAAGGTGTATGGGGACAGACTTAAAGATCTCAGTATGTGTACTTCGGAGGAAAGGCGGGAGAGGGAAGATATGATGGACGTTTAAATACCTACATGGTGTAAATGTGTATGAGTTGAGTCTCATTTGAAAGGGAGCTCTTGAATGAGAGGGCATAGGATGAAGTTAAGAGGTGATAGGCTCAGGCATAGGCGTCTGAATGAGTTAGACCACAGGGCCATGGCCTTATCAAAAATTGCCAGTAGTAATAGGGCCAGCAGGGGTCCTGCTGGCAGAGAAACACTAACTGAGATGGCGGCCTCAGCACTCTCAAGGGGGAGGCATCTTACTGTAAGCCAGCGTACCTGCTAGTCGGCCAGCGTACCTGCCCGATTTCTGATTTGAATCGATTCACTTCGGGTGAATCAATTTGTTAAAAAAAAAATCGGCCTTGCCAATTCAGTAACCACCCTCCTCCTAGGACAAAATGTTTGTTGAGCATTTACGTCCGCTAACCCAGGGTTTCTCACTGCTTGTTGGTATGCAGGCAGACCGCCGCCTGCCGGTGCTGCTTCCTGCTCGCCCCCGATGTCAGTTCTGACGTCAGAGAGAAGGTCCGGGCCAGCCAATCGCTGCACACTGGCCCTTACCTTCCTGGAGTTGCAGTAAGCAGCGGACTGGTGGGAGAGGAGGAAAGGGGCACTAACAGAAAGGAAGGAGGGAGGGAGGGAATAGAAAGGGACAATTGGGCCTGAGTGAAAAAAGAAAGAAAGAAAGATTGGATGCACAGTCAGAAGGAAGTTCAACCAGAGACTCATGAAATCATCAGAAAACAAAGGCAGGAAAAATGATTTTATTTTCTGTTTGTGATTATGATATGTCAGATTTGAAATGTGTGTCCTGCCAAAGCTGGTGTTAGATCGTGAACATGAGCTAGGATTTAACAGAGAGAGAAAAAGTCTTTTTTTGTTTACACCACAGCACGTGTGGGTAGAAGAAGGCAAAGGGGGTGAAGAGGCTATAAAATAAACCCACCAGGATGTTTGGAAAAAAAACACCCAATTGGGCAGGAAAATCGAATTGAAAAATCAATTCAATAAGCTGAATCGAATCGAAATTTTTTTCTCTGAAATCAGGCAGCTCTAGTACCTACTGGTCGGCTCTCTCTGCCACATCCCTTCCCCGACATCTACTCCACCCCTGTGCTTCTACCCTGATTTTCTTCCAATAGTTGCTGGGTGACAAAACTGATTTACAGCATCTCTCTGCCACTGTCTTCTCTCCCAGCCCACCCCAGTGGAAACAAAGTGGTTAGAGAGGATGGGCCGCAGTGGAGAGAAGACAGTGGCAGAGCGACACTATGAATTGGTTCCGCTGCCTGGCAACTGTTACAAGAAATTCAGGGTAGATGTGTGGGAGGAGTAGATGTCGGGGAAGGGCCGCAGCAGAGAGCAGACTAGCAGGTACACTGGCTGGCAGCAAGATGCCACTTCCACCGGAGTTCTGCCTAGAAATAAGACCCCTCCCAAGACGGTTCAGATTTGGGGGAGGGGTAGAAGTTATAGGGAGAGCGATATAGGTTTTGGGGAAGGGAGATATGTTGGACTCAATGGAGGAAGGGAGAGATGCGAGACTCAGGAATGGGGGGAGGGAGGAATATCAGATTTGTGAGAGACAGGGAGAGATTGACTTGGGGACAGCAGAGGGGGTAGAAGGAGGACAGCAAGATGGATTTAGAGGAGGATAGAGGGAGCAAGATGGGGGAGATGGTAGAAAGAGGTGAAAGGGACAGAGATGAAGTGGAGGGGGCAAAATGGGGAATGAGATTCAGGGGAGGGAGAGATTTAGGACTCGGAACTTAGGAAGGAGAGAAGAGATGGACAGGGAAAGGTGGAGGGGATATGGACTGGGGGGGAGAGGAAGGGAAGAAGAGATGTTGCACTTTGGGAGGGAGAGAGAAAGAGAGGAAAGAAATGAGGGTGGGGAGATGCTAGAAATGGTGGGAGAGTTGTCAAGGAGATGAGTGACCAGAATAATGAGTATATAAGGGTAGACATGTGGTAATGGGAATCAGATTAAAGAGAATAAGAAATGTGACAGCTAGGGGATGAGAGAAGGAGATAGAAAGTTGATTAGATAAAAAGTGAAAAGGAATAAAACAGTGTTCCCTCTAAGTTGCATGGCCATGCACCTTTTGGTAGCAAGCCATACAGCCAGCACACCAGGACCTCTGGCCATATTTTGCTGCTGCTGCTGCCTGTGGCTTTGTAAAGAAAGAAGTGCAGCTAGAAGAAAGGAGGAGGAGGAGGCCTATTTGGATGTTTTAGAGCTGGCCAGAACACAGGTATACTGTACACCCTTGGGAGGGGGCATGAACTTGGGACACAGAAGGGAGAGAGGGAGTGCATTGGGATATAGAAGGATGGATGTGCTTGTTTCTGAGAGCAAATTAACTCAACACAGCTCAATAGTCAACAAGCAAATACACATTCATCATCAGAGGTGATAAGCTTCGGAGTAATCTAAGGAAATACTATTTTACAGAAAGGGTGGTAGATGCATGGAAGTGTCTCATGGAAGAGGTGGTGGAGACAGACTGTGTCTGAATTCAAGAGGGCCTGGGATAGGCATGTGGGATCTCTCAGAGAGAGAAGGAGATAATGGTTACTGCGGATGGGCAGACTAGATGGGCCATTTGGCCTTTATCTGCCATCATGTTTCTATGTTTCTATCTACCATCTGCAGTCATTGTCTGTTTTTCGATTTAATTTCTATCAGAGCTAAAAATCCAAGTTCGCAAACATAAGATCCAAATGATAGCAAAGCCTTGATTGCTTTGTTGAAGATAGGATAACTACTGCATAAAAAATAAACTAAAATTACTTGCCATTAATTTTCAAGGACCAATTACGTCAAAGAATGATACTTGTCTGGGCGGTTATATCTTTACATACACAGACGCTCATAACATTGATAGACTCTTGTGTACATGTCATCTATTGTAGTGAATTTTAAATATAAAGTAAGATTCTGGAATCTCATGTGGCACACCCGGAATCTCTTCGGGGCACACCATTGTGCCTTGGCACACAGTTTGAGAGACACTGGTCTAATGTTTGATAACTAAAATTCAATGCGAAGAAGTGCAGAGTGATGCACTTGTGGAGTAGAAATCTTGTTTAAAAAAATTTATATTTGATATAACCTCAGTGCAAAAGTAAAAGCTATCGGTCTCAGGGACCCAAGTTCCTGGCTTATACAATGTGTAAAGGCCTATTTCTCAAGCCACTTTAGCACCATATATATCTAGTGCTTTTAAATAACAGTGAACCCACTACAAAAGTGATAAATTTTCAACTATATAATGCACAATTTTTTAAACAAAGTTCTTAAATGTGGCTTTTAGCCCCATAGAGATTGTACAAACTTGTAACCCACCACTTCCAAAATGGAATAGAGGGAAACCTACAACTGATCCAGGGCAAGCAGTGGCTTCCCCTTTGTCTCTCTCAATAGAGGATAGAGGGGTACAGATAGAGGATTACTGCGCAGGTCCTGGACCTGTTGGGCCACCGCGTGAGCAGACTGCTGGGCATGATGGACCTCAGGTCTGACCCAGCGGAGGCATTGCTTATGTTCTTAACAGACTATGGACTTTTCCTCCAGGAAATTGTCCAAACCTTTCTTAAAACCAGCTTATGCTATTCACTCTTACCACAACTTCTGGCAATGCATTCCAGAGCTTAATTATTCTGAGTGAAAAAAATTTCCTCCTATTGGTTTTAAAAGTATTTCCCTGTAACTTCAGAATGTCCACTAGCCTTTGTAATTTTGACAGAGTGAAAAAAATCGATCCACTTATACCTGTTTTACTCCACTCAGCTGAAGAGCCATAACCTTTTTAGTCTTTCCTTATATAAGAGGAGTTCCATCCCCTTTATCATCTTGATCGCTCTTCTTTGAACCTTTTCTAGTGCTGCTATATCTTTCTTGAGATAAGGACACCAGAATTGAACGCAATACTCCAGATGAGGTTGCACCATGGAGCGATACAGGGGCATTAAATTATTCTTACTCTTGTGCTGAGAGGCTGATATGCACAGATGGGGCGAGGGACCTTGGGGTAATTGTGTTTGAGGAGCTGAAGAGAACGAAACAGTGTGAAAAGGCAGTGGCTGTAGCCAGAAAGATGCTGGGCTGTATAGAATTAGGCATAACCCCCAGCAGAAAGGCGGTGTTGGTGCCCCTGTACAGGTCATTGGTAAGGCCCCACCTGGCTTGCTGTGTTCAGTTTTAGAGGCCTATCTGGCTAAAGATGTAAAAAGACAAGTGGTCCAGAGAAAAGCAACAAAAATGTATGGGTCTTGCGCCAAAAGACGTACAAGAAGAGGAGGGACAGGGGAGATACGATAGACATTTAAATACTTTAAAGGTATTAATATAGAAACACCTGCTCCAGAGAAAAGAAAATATAGTAAAACTGAAAGGTATGAATTGAGGTTGTAGGGTGACAGACTTAGGAGTAATGTTAGGACATTCTTTTTCATAGAGAGGGTGGTAGATGCCCAGAATGCCTTCCCAAGGGAGGTGATGGAGATGAAAATGGTGACAAAATTCAAAAAAGCATGGAATGAACACAAAGTATCTCTAATTAGAAAAAGCACAGTTACTTACCGTAACAGGTGTTATCCAGGGACAGCAGGCATATATTCTCACATGTGGGTGACGTCATCTACGGAGCCCCGGCGCGGACAGCTTTTCAAGCAAACTTGATTGAAGTTTCAAGTTTGCACACTGCACCACGCATGTGCGTGCCTTCTCGCCCACTAGAGGGCGCATCCCACCTCGTGGTCCTCAGTTCCATAACTAGCAAGGAAGCCATCCCCGGGGAGGCGGGCGGGTTGTGAGAATATATGCCTGCTGTCCCTGGATAACACCTGTTACGGTAAGTAACTGTGCTTTATCCCAGGACAAGCAGGCATGATATTCTCACATGTGGGTGACCTCCAAGCTAACCAAAACAGGGCAGGTGGGAGGATGGCAATTAGGAAAACAGATTTTGCAATACTGACTGGCCAAACCGGCCATCACTCCTGGATAGAGTGTCCAGACAGTAATGAGAGGTGAATGTATGAACCGAAGACCAAGTGGCAGCCTTACATATTTCCTCCATCGGAGTGGATCGGAGAAAGGCTATCGAAGCTGCCATTGCTCGGACCTTGTGCCCCGTGACTCGACCCGGGGGAGGAAGGCCAGCCTGAGCGTAGCAAAAGGAAATGCAAGCGGCCAACCAGTTAGACAGAGTGCGCTTGGAAACTGGATGCCCTAATCGATTGGGATCGAAGGACAAAAACAATTGAGGAACCTTCCGATGAGACCTGGTGCGTTGAAGATAATATGCCAACGCCCTCTTACAGTCAAGCGTGTGAAGCGCCGTCTCGCCAGGATGGGAGTGGGGCTTCGGGAAGAACACAGGAAGGACAATGGACTGATTGATGTGGAAGTCCGAAACAACTTTAGGTAAAAACTTAGGATGGGTGCGGAGAACCACCTTGTCGTGATGAAAGACAGTGAAAGGAGGGTCCGCAACCAAGGCTTGCAACTCCCCAATCCGCCTGGCGGAGGTGAGGGCAATCAGAAACACCGCCTTCCAAGTCAGAAATTTCAAGGGGGACTTGTTGAGTGGCTCAAAGGGGGGTTTCATCAGTTGAGCCAGAACTACATTCAGGTTCCACACGACAGACGGAGGCTTAAGAGGGGGGCAAACCCTGAGTAACCCTTTCATGAAGCGTGTCACCAAGGGGTGGAGTGACAGGGGGCGTCCCTCCAGAGGTTGGTGGAAAGCAGAAATCGCACTGAGGTGAACCCGCACCGAAGTGGTTTTCAAGCCGGAGCGCGACAAATGAAATAAATATTCTAAAACCGAGGATACCGGAACTGATACCGGATCCAGGTGAAAAGACGAACACCAGGTGGAAAACCTGGTCCATTTCTGCGCATAGCAAAGCCTCGTCGAGATCTTGCGGGAGGCTTCCAACACCTCCTTCACCGATTGAGACAGGTCCGGAGGAGTCAGGGAACAAGAAACCAGGCTGTCAGGTGCAATGACTGCAGATTGGGATGTAACATGGATCCTTGACTCTGAGACAGCAGAGAAGGAGAGACAGGCAGGGGAAGAGGCTCCCTGGCACTGAGCTGGAGCAGCAGGGAGAACCAGTGCTGACGCGGCCACCGAGGTGCTATGAGAATCATCGTGGCCGTGGACGATTTTAGGTGTACCAACGTTCGCATGATCAGAGGGAACGGAGGGAATGCGTACAGGAACCTCCCTTCCCAGTCGAGTAGGAAGGCATCCGCTTCCAGACGGTCCTGCGAGTACATCCGAGAACAATATAGTGGTAGTTTGTGTGTCTCCGGAGAGGCAAACAGATCCACCTGTGGCGTTCCCCAGCGAGCGAAAACCTCGCGTAGAACTGCTGAGTGTAGAGTCCACTCGTGCGGTTGCAGAAGTCGACTGAGTTTGTCCGCCAGGCAATTCCGTTCTCCTTGGATGTAGACCGCCCGGAGGAAGATGTTCCGGGAGGCCGCCCACTCCCAGAGGCGAAGAGCTTCGGAGCAGAGGGGCCATGACCCCGTTCCTCCCTGCTTGTTCACATAATACATTGCCACCTGATTGTCCGTGCGGACGAGGACCACCTGGTCCTGCAATATGTGAACGAAGGCTCGAAGTGCTAGGAAGATGGCCCGCAGCTCTAGCACGTTGATGTGACACTGACGGTCTTCTGCCGACCACAGGCCCTGCGTGCGAAGACCGTCGAGGTGGGCTCCCCACGCGTACTCCGAGGAGTCCGTGGTCAGGACCTTGCGAAAAGGCGGAGTGCGGAACAATAGCCCCATGGACAGATTTGAAGAGTCTGTCCACCAACGCAGCGATTTCCGCAAGGGCGGAGTCACCGAAATGAGGCGAGACACCGGGTCGCACTCCTGACGCCACTGGGACGCGAGGGTCCACTGAGGGATCCTCAGATGCAGTCTTGCAAACGGCGTGACATGTACCGTCGAGGCCATATGGCCCAGCAGCATCATCATGCGCTTGGCCGACACCTTCGACAGTTGAGAGACCTGGTGGCTCATCCGTACCAGGGCTTCCAACCGCTGGGTCGGCAGGTAGGAGCGTAGGCGCACCGTGTCCAGCACCGCACCTATGAATTGAAGAGACTGCGACGGCCTCAACTGAGACTTTGGAAAGTTTATCTCGAACCCGAGAGTTTGCAGGAAGGCAATAGACTGTCGGGTCGCTGAGATAACCCCCTCCCTGGTCGGGGCTTTGATGAGCCAATCGTCCAGGTAAGGGAACACGTGAAGTCCACGCGACCTGAGGGCTGCCGCAACCACCACCATGCACTTCGTGAATACTCGTGGGGACGCGGCTAGGCCGAAGGGCAGTACCCTGTACTGGAGGTGGAGGTCCCCCACCTGGAATCGTAAGAATCTTCGACAGGCGGGGTGCACCGGAACATGGGTGTATGCTTCCTTCAGGTCGAGGGAGCACATCCAGTCCCCTTCCTCCAAGAGGGGATACAGAACCGGGAGAGATAGCATTCGAAACTTCTCCCGGGCCAGGAATTTGTTGAGCTTCCTGAGGTCCAGTATGGGGCGCAGGTCCCCGGTCTTTTTTGGGACCAAGAAGTAGCGGGAGTAAAACCCCGTACCCCACTGGTCCTTGGGGACCGGCTCGACCGCCCGAAGCTTCAAGAGGGCTTTGGCTTCGGTTATAAGGGTCGGTAGCTGCGAACGGTTGCAGGGGACTAAACTTGGGGGACTGTCCGGCGGCGAGGACACAAAGTTGAGCGAGTAGCCCTCGGAGACGATCCGGAGCACCCAAGCGTCTGAGGTAATCCCGGTCCATGCCTCCCGGAAGGACCGAAGACGGCCCCCGATAGGAAGGGGTTCTTGTGAAAGTGCGGAGGGGAACCCGCCCCGTCCGCTCAGCCCGTCAAAAGGAAGGCGCTGGCTTAGAAGGACCCTGCGCCGGGGCTTGGGGTTGTCCCCCTCTGCCTCGCTGAGACGGACGTCTCGGAGGCGGTCTCGAGAAAGCCGGGGTCGACTTCTGAGGGTATCGGCGCGGCGGAGGCCGAAAGGGTTTCTGCGGCGGGGGCCTAGGTTTGGGGCGGACCAGGGATGCTAGAGAGCGCTCCTGTTCCGACAAGCGCTTGGTCGCCGCATCCAATGACTCGTCGAATAACTCGGACCCCACACAAGGCAAGTCTGCCAGGCGTTCCTGCAGGTTTGGGTCCATGTCGAGGGTGCGAAGCCAGGCCAAGCGGCGCATGGCCACCGCGAGGGCCGACACCCTCGAAACCAGCTCAAAGGCGTCGTACACTGCATGGAATAGGTACAACCGCAATTGAGACAGGTTGGACATAAACTTGTCAAATCCTGCTCTTTGGGAGTCCGGTAACGAGTTTCGATATTGAGGAAGGTCCTTCACCATACCACGCAAAAAGGAGGAAAAGGTGAAGGCGTAATTTAGAACCCTGGTGGCCATCAGGGAATTTGAATAGAGGCGACGGCCAAACTTGTCCAGGGTCCGCCCCTCCCTGCCTGGTGGAACCGCCGCAGAAACCCGTGAGGGCTGTGATTTTTTAAGAGCAGACTCCACCAGAAGAGACTGGTGTGAGAGCTGCGCCTTATCGAACCCTTTAGGGGGAATCGTCCTATACTTCGATTCCATTTTTGAAGGCACAGACGTGACTGTAAGAGGGTTTGACAAGTTCTTCAGCCAGGTTTGCAGAAGGACACTGTTGAGAGGGAGTCTAGGCACCTCCCTAGGAAGAGTGGGGAGGTCCTGTTCCTCCAAAAATTCTTTGGAATACCGAGAGCCTACCATCAGGTCAATCCCCAGGGCTTGGGCCATGTCCTGAACGAAGGATGAAAATGAGGACGGCCTAGCCTGGGGAGAGGGGGTTCTCGACCGCCCCACCGAGGAGAGGGGGGAGGCCTCATGGGAATAATGAGGATCCCTAACCGATCCCGAATCCCAGGATCCCCTCTCGAGGGCCCTCGAGGGGGAAGGGGAAGTTATCCTCCTCGCAGAACCCTTGGGTGAGGACCCCGGGGTTCGTGGGACACTCTCCCGTTTCCTCGGCGAGGCGGCCCGGGAAGACTTCCCATGGGGTGAGCGGAGGAGCCTCGGGTTGTCGAGGCGCAACTCCGACACCTGCAGCGCCTCGCCCCCGAACGACGAGGAACGGTCGCGCCGAGGCGAGCCTCGGGGCTGCTTAGACTTCCTCGATCGACGCCCCGTCCGAGGTCGCGTCGAGGGCGAGGCGTGTCTGGAAGACCCGGAGGAAGAGGAGGAAAGACGGCGCACTCTGCGCAACTTTTCTTTGGGCCTTACACTCCGCTCAGGGGGTTCCCCCGAGGTCGAGGTCCGGGGCGGGGCCGAGACCGAGGTGAACGGGGCCCCAGTACCCGAGACCGAGGTCGCCGAGGCCGGGGCTCCCGAGGGAGCCGAGGCCGGGGCCTCCGAGACCGAAGGCGCCCAGGCCGAGGTCGAGGCCGCCGGAACCGCAGCACGCTGCAACACTTCCAGGGCTCCCGACAGCTCCGATGAGATCAGAGCTCGGAGGAGATCCTGGAAGGCCGGAATCCCCACGAAGGTGGGGAGTTCCGAGTCCGGAGCACACTCCCTGGAGGGCGACCTCGGTCTCGAGTATTCCCTCGGGGTGTGCGGAGTCGAGGTCCGATGCGGGGCCGGGGTCGACCCACCCGCCTTGGCCTGACTCGAGGATGGCTTCTTTGCTGAAGGGGATGGAACAGAGGACTTACCCGAAGCTTGCTTCACTGACGACGCCTTCGAGGAAGAGGGCCGAGGCGAGGCCGAGGCCCCCGAGGACGCCGAGGCCGAGGTCAAGGCCGGGGCCGAAGCCGAGGCCGACGTCAAGGCCTTAGGCGGCGCGTCGACGGCGAACAATTCGGCCATTCTTGCCTTACGGCGACGGAGGGCCCTGTTTTGGAAGGTAGCACAGCGATCACACGAGTCTGTCGGATGTTCGGGCCCAAGACAGACAATGCACCACCGGTGAGGGTCAGTGATGGAAAGCAACCTCTCACACCGGCTGCACTTTTTGAATCCCGTAACAGGACGGGACATCCACGAAGAAAAAGAAGAAGGCCGGGAACGTACCGACGTCCCGCGGCCACGGCTTCCGGGAGCCCCCGGAGCCCGACGAAAAACGAAAGACTTTTTTTTTTTTTTGAAAAGAAACGAAAGGAAAACAGCACCGCGAACTAATTCGAAGGGAAAAACAAACTAAACGCGGCAGCTAGAAGGCAAAAACACTGGAGCTCAGATCCACAGGGCTTTCTTGCTCCGCGGAAAAATTTGAACTGAGGACCACGAGGTGGGATGCGCCCTCTAGTGGGCGAGAAGGCACGCACATGCGTGGTGCAGTGTGCAAACTTGAAACTTCAATCAAGTTTGCTTGAAAAGCTGTCCGCGCCGGGGCTCCGTAGATGACGTCACCCACATGTGAGAATATCATGCCTGCTTGTCCTGGGATAATGAATGGTATAAAACAACCTAAGGCCAGTACTGGGCAATTCTGTACGGTCTGTGTCCCATATATGGTGATTTGGTTTAGGATGAGCTAAGGAGGGCTTTGATAGATGCTCCAGTGACTGGATGGTTAGGACAGGCTGGAGGGGGCTTCAATGGCAACTCCAGCATTGGGAACCTAAAGACAGTACCGGACGGACTTCTATGGTCTAGTGCCCAGAAATATTGAAGAAAAGACAATTTAACCATGTACCATAATAAAACCCTAAGCGCACATGCGCACTCTTACCGGCGTGTTCCATGATCCCTGATCTGTAGGTTCGTGGCCAGCAAGAGTGCGCATGCGTGCTAGAAGACAACAGGACTCCTCCTCCCAAGCACCAGCCATGCTGACCGGCTTCGGCCCCGCAGGCCTCTCATGGATCCCACCTTCCCGCCCAGCATGGATGGTGGCGGTGGCAGCGATGCCGGGAGCATGCCAGTACCAGGGCGACTTGAGGTGGCTGTCTGATTGAGGTGCGCGCAGCAGCTGTCAGCACGTGCAGGTCATGGCATCTTGATGCAGCTGTCGGCGCGTGCAGGCAGTTGAGCTGTGGCGAAGTCAGATGCTGGATAGGGGGAGCAGGTAAGAGGTGCTGCTGGACAGGGGGAGAGGAAACAGGAAGGGAGGCCTACTGCTAGACAGGGGGAGCAGGGAGGAGATGCTGCTGGACAGGGGAGAGGTAAAATGAAGGGAGAAGGGCTGCTGCTGGACAGGAGAAGCAGTGAAGGGGTGGTGGTGGACACAGGGGAGGTAAAAGGAAGAGAGAAGGGCTACTGATGGGCAGAGGGAACAGGCAAGGGGTGGTGGTGGACAGCTGAAGAAAGAGAGAGACAGAAAGAAAGACAGATAGTGGGAGGGAGGGAGACAGAAAGACAGACATATATTCTAGCACCCGTTAATGTAACGGGCTATAAGACTAGTGAATAGATAATGTGTGACTATTGGGCAGACTGATTGGACTGTTCAGGTCTTTATATGCTGTCATTTACTATGTTACTATAGGCTCTGAACTAGTCCATATTACTTACAATGATTACAGTTCTGTAGTACCAGATGTAAAAATAACAGAACTGCTATTCCTGAAATAAAATGTAATTTGCTTCCTCTAAAAACAAAGCTAGTTTGCTCCCTTTTACAACAGCGATCAGCGTGGGCCATGCAGTTGCCATGCAGTACCTACTACCACCACTTAGCAAAAGGAGGCCTTAATGTACATTAATTGCACTTCTTTCAGAATGAAATAAAATGCCATTATAAATATAACTACCTATTAAGAACATTCCATTTCTTAAGAATATCTGCTTGGATATTAGTAATAAGAAATTTTATAGAGATACTCCTTTGATAAAACCACACAGGTTGCCACTCCATTCCTGCATTGTCTTTAAAATTGCATGTTTAATTTTCAAAATATGTCAGTGTTCTCCCTAGGGCCTTTTAGCCGGGCGCTCTGCCCAGCTAATTTAGATGACTGCCCGGCTCTCATCCAATGTGAATTCTGCAGCTGCCGCCGCTGCTCAACATTAAAAAACAAAAACGGCTTGGAGAACTTATGCTCCGGGGCTCTAAGTGTGCGTGCCGGCTTCCCTTCTCTTCCCTCCGAAACCGGAAGTTATGTCCGGGGGGGGGGGGGAAGATAAGGGAAGCTGGCACACACATGTTAAGAGCTTCGGAGCATGCGTTCACTACGGGCTAAGGTGAGACACAGGTCAGTGAAGCTTACAATTTGCTGTTCTTGCTGCCGGGTCCTGCCTACTTTCTGTTTCCGCGAAGGCAGGACCCGGCATTTCTCCCAATAGGTCTCTCCCCAATGTCAATTCTGCCGTCGGAGAGGAAGTTCTGGACAGCCAATCACTGACTGGCTGGGCCGGAACTTCCTCTCCGATGGCAGAATTGATGTCGGGGAGAGGAATGCTGGTCAGTCCGAAGCAGGGAGAGCTTGCGGCGGTGGTGGCTTTGGGGCCTGTTATCCGATGGCGGCTTGGGGGGTCTGTTCCCCAATGGCATTGGCTTGGGGGAAGGCAGGGAGACAGAAGGAAAGAAGAGAAACAGAAAAAAAGAAAGGGGGCAAGAAGAGAGAAAGAAAGGGTAGGGAGAGAGGAAGAAAAAGTTTGGGGAGAGAATGAGGTCTGGAGGAGGAAGCATACAGACTGAAAGAAGGGAAGAAAGATTGGACGCACAGTCAGAAGAAGAAAGTGCAACCAGAGACTCATGAAATCACCAGACAACAAGGTAGGAAAAATGATTTTATTTTAAATTTAGTGATCAAAATGTGTCTGAATTTATATCTGCTGTCTATATTTTACACTATGGTCCCCTTTTACTAAACCGCAATAGAGGTTTTTAGCGCAGGGAGCCTATGAGCGTCGAGAGCAACGCTAGGCATTCAACGCAGCTCCCTGCGCTAAAAACTGCTAACATGGTTTAGTAAAAAGGGAGGGGGTTATTTGTCTATTTTTGTATGGTTGTTACTGAGGTGACAGTGCATAGAGTCATTTGCTTTGACCTTTTTGAAAAAACCCCAGAATTGGAATGATAATTAACATTTTCTATGCGTACAGTGTTGGTAGATCATTTTGACTTGGTCATTTTAAAAGTAGCTCACAAGCCAAAAAAGTGTGGGCACCCCTGCTCTAGAAACATCGCTCCTTAGTTTTATCAAGTGGTGCAATGAGGGGCCAGCACTTTACATCTTATCACCTCATTCTTTCTTTTTTCTCCTCATGTACAGCACGGTTCTTTATTCTAAGCAGTTCAAGCACTAACAGCACTACAGGTGCCTTATGCTACTTTCACTACCAGTTGCAGTCAGGTTCGGTATTTTATCATGGTTTTGGTTTTTTATTTAGCTTTTCACCAGTATTTTCATTTATTTATTAAAGCAGCCTTTTTTAACAGCCCGATGCCCCTCCCCTATCAGTGTGCATCCAATCCACTGCCGACACTTTTTTGGCATCTCTTTCAACGGATCAAATATCATAGCCCCACTGTCGCGTGTTCACATTTATTCTGCGTACGAGTTTATCTCATCAATGCAGAGACCTTTTCTTAAGTCCATTTTACTCTCCCTTTTTTACTTTCCCGAGTGCTGTGGTTTTATTCTTTGGTTTTAATAGAAGCTCATTTGAACAATAATTTAGATCTTTCCCAGGTTTCCTTTTCATCTACCCGGTTGGCTTGTCTTTGAGCTACTATTGGCTTGTTTTCAAGATATACTCTGTATTAGCAGCTGTTCATTTCCCATACGTTTACTTTTGCCCTGTTTAGGTCTATATAGTCTAGGCATGCTGTTGTAACCAGCCATCATTTTAAGTATGTATATGCCCTAATTTTAGGGGGGGTTAAGTTCTTTTAGCATGTTATTTCATTAATTCTGAGTTCGGTGTTACAATATGTTGTTCTTGGTTTTTAGTTTACACATTATTTATTATTTTCTATGACATGTTCGCATCGCTATTTTACTCAAAAGTATAAATAGGTATCCATATTTCCATTCAAGTTTCATCATGGTGCTCTGGTTTTGGCTCCAGTATTTATCACTTCCGTCCACCAAGTGTGGCTATCCGTTACCATCTCATATTTTAAAGACTCACTTGTTATAATTAGCAGTGATCCACGTCTCTTCATAATGGACATGTCCGATTTTAGCATTTGAATTAGAGAATGACACGGGGAAAAAATCTGTCCCCGTCACTGCACCGTCCCCGGCCCACCATCCTCTGCACCGCCCCGTCACCGCCGTTCCTTTCACCGCCCTGTCACCATCACCGCCATCCCTTTCACCGCCCCGTCACCGCCACTGCCATCCCATTCACCGCCCCGTCACCGTCCCCGTCTAGCACCCATTTTCTTCCCTCTGCTCCCCCATAGTCTGGCATCTGTGTTCTTCCCTTCCAGCGTTTTCTCCCCACTCTGCCTTCCACATTTCCTTTCAGGGTCTGTTCCTCTCTACCCTCTTTCAATGTCTGTTCTATTCCTTTCCACCACCACCCTTCCCTCCCTCCTTTACCATCTGTTCCTTTCTACCACCCTTCTTTCATATCTTCTATCAGTCCCCCCACCATCACTAGCAGTCTCTCTTCTCCCTTACCATGAGCAAATAGAACTTCTGAAAATTGTATTGCTGAGGCATTATTTCTAGTACGCCTTTTTTTCCAGATGGATAATGACATCAATTTTATAATTCTTACTGTCTGCTCTGATTTCATTCACAATTTGGTTTGTGTTTTGTACCTGAGGATTCCATGAGGCATTTAACCTTTTCCTGTCTCTTCTGTGATTTCAAGTTGATTCCTTCAATAATGGAGTCTCAAGGCAGTAGCAGTTTTCTATTTTGGGCTCTTTTGACATTGTTTAAGGGATTTCTTGTACATTTAGTGCTGGTCTTCTTTGATGAGGTCACTTCAGAATCTATTTCCAAGGAAGAGAAACTTTTTCCCTTTCACCCCCTCCTTCCTTGTGTGAGCCGGAACACGCGGTCCCCGCAAGCAAGTAATTTTATATCATTTTCATTCTATTCATTCATAGAAATTAAAGTCTAGATAATGCTAGTCACATAACAAAACATGATTTTACAAAAATAATTCCCTGCACAGTCAAGCCTGCAAGGATTACTAGATGTCTTTCAGCAGCTCCCCTCCCTCCCTCCCCCTTACCTTTGTGGCCAAGTCAAAATGATCTACCAACAATAAAATTTTAAAAACACAAAGTACGCTGTACGCAGAGAAAATGTTAATTATCATTTATATTCCGCGGGTTTTCAAAGAGGTCAAGGCAGATGACTTTATGCAATGCCACCTCAGTAACAACTATACAAAAATAGACAAATATTCCCCCTCCCTTTTTACTAAACTGCGATAGCGGTTTTTAGCGCAGGGAGCTGCGCTGAATGCCCCACGCTGCTCTCGACGCTCATAGGCTCCCTGCGCTAAAAACCGCTATTGTGTTTTAGTAAAAGGGGGCCATAGTGCAAAATATAGACAGCAGATATAAATTCTCAAAACGGACACATTTTGATCACTAAGTTGAAAATAAAATAATTTTTCCTACCTTTTTGTCTGGTGATTTCATGAGTCTCTGGTCCTTCTTCTGATCCTTCTTCTTTCTTCTCTCTCCCCCTGGCTCCCCTCTTTCTTTCTGCCTTTCTTTCTCTCCCTCTTGAAACCCTCTTTATTTCTGCCTTTCTTTCTCTCTCCCCTTGGTCCCCCTCTTTCTTTCTGCCTTTCTTTCTCTCTCCCCCTGACCCCTCTTTATTTCTGCCTTTCTTTCTCTCTCCCCCTAGCCCCCACAAAGCCATCGTGCCAATTTCTCCACTTCCACGATTCTTTCCCTACCCTCACCCCCAAGCCAGCAGCCGATTTCACCCTGCTCCTTCCTCGATGTCCTGATGTCCTGAACTTCATCGGGCAGCAGCAGCATTCACAATTCACTGATGTTGCCCGCTTCAGGCCTTCCTCTCTGTCGGGTCCTGTCTTCATGAAAACAGGAAGTAGGCAGGACCCGGCAGAGAACAAGGCCTGAAGCCGGCAACAGCAGCGAATTGTAAACGCTGCTGCTGCCCGAAGAAGGTAATGGAGCACCGAGGCAGACCGCTTCTCCCCCCTCCCAGCCGAATCCCCGCTGACCCTCCTATATCCCCCCCCGTGAACCTTTCCGACCCTCCCAGCGAGAGCAGCAAACCTCCTTCGCGGCTTTCTCCTCCCTCTGCCGCGTCACTGATGACGTCATCAGTGATGCGGCAGAGGGAGGAGAAAGTCGACGCTACTGGAGGGAGGTTTGCTGCTTTCGCTGGGAGGGTCGGAAAGGTTCACTTGGGGGGGAGATAGGAGGGTCAGCGGGGGTTCGGCTGGGAGGGGGGAGAAGCGGTCTGCCTCGGTGCTCCAAGGCCTGGCGCCATTACCTTTTTCGCCCCTCCCGCCCCCCCCTTGGTACACTACTGCTCTCCTTAGTTTGCCGGTTTTCTTTTTCGGCGACCGGCACGCTTTCAAAGAACCGCGCACGCGCGGCAGCTCAAAGTTCAATCTTCTGCTCTGCTGCAACTTCCTGTTTCCGGTTGGGTCAGAGCAGAAGATTGAATACTGAGCAGCCGCGCGTGCGCGGCTCTTTTGAAAGCGTTCCGGTCGCTGAAAAAGAAAGCCGGCAAACTAAGGTGAGGTGGAGAGAGGAAGCTGGTTAAACGATCGAGCCGGCGTGCGGGTGGGCGGATGGGGGTGCGGGGACCGCACGATCCTTTATGCCTCACTGCGGTGACAAGACCATTCATCGCTCCACGGGACGGTGATGGCCTTGTCCCCGTCCCCGCAGAGACTGCTAATTTTCATTCCCCGTTTTTGGCGGGTTACCCGCGGCTAAACGCAGTAGCCGCGGGTAAACCGCCACCGTGTCATTCTCTAATTTGAATCTTAGTACTATGGGTTTGGTCTTTTCTGGTTTCCTTTCTATAGTCTGCTTTTTGTCTGGAGTCTTAAGTTTAGAATTACAGTTTATGACATTTTTGTGGTTATAATTGTATGACATGTCTAAATCGGTCAAGTTATCCATTCTTTTTATTATTTTTTGTCCCCTCATACAGTGGCAGACCGCCCTGGATGCCAGCCCTAGGGGGGTACACAGCCGGCTGGATCCAGAACCTTCTGAGCTGTTCTAAATGGCACCTGCACCTCAGCGCGGCTGCTGAACTTACATCTTCCAGAGGCAGAGGCAACAGAAGCAGTCATCATGGGACCTTGCAGATTTAGAGGGATAGAGGAGCATAGAAGGGTGGTGTTGGGAGAAAAAGGGGGTCAGGGTGGTATGGAAGGGTGGTGGAGGGAGAGAAAGGGGCTGATGGAATTGGTGTGCAGAGAAAGGAGAAAGAGACATAAGGGGGAAGGATACTGGATGGAATTGGGTTGGAGAGAAAGGGGGCTGATGGAAGTAGGGGGAATGGAGAGGAGAGAGTGAAATGCCAGACCATGGGGGTGTGGGAGAGGGAAGGGGAGAGAGATGCCAGGGAAGAAGATGGATGCCAGACTAATAGGGATGAAGGGAGAGATGGAAGGGGAATACAAGGAGAGAAGATGCCATATAGAAGGGGCAGAGAGAGGGTAGACAGTGGATGAAAGGAAGAGAGTGACAAGAAGATGAGGAAAGCAGAAACCAGAAAAGATAAGGTAGAAAAAAAAATTATATTTATTTATTTTTTTGCTTTAGGGGAGATGCATTACTGTTTCTGTGGTGTTGCACTGTATGCAGAGTCCAGCTTCTTGGTGGTTCAATTTAACCTTTGTCTATGTTTTTCTATTTTATCTCCCCTTTTACAAAACTGTAGAGCGTTATTTTTAGCATCGGCCATGGTGGTAATTGCTCAGAATTCTATGAGAGTCTGAGCTGTTACCACCATGGCTAAAAACCACATTACAGTTTTATAAAAGGGAGAGGGGTTAATTTGTGATTATATATTCCATACTAGGCGAAGGTGTTTTCTGTGTTCGAAAGACATGGTTTTCAGTTAGGATTGATTGTGTAGGATTGATCTGTACTAGTCTGGCTTCTTTAGTTTTACAATGGGTGTATTGATGTACTGTTCACTGCAATATGTAAGATGCTGCCTTTTCCTAGGAACACTCTTGTGTGATGTGTGGATTGTTACTAAAAAGCACAGTTATTTACCGTAACAATTGTTATCCAGGGACAGGAGGCAGCTATTCTCACAAGTGGGTGACGTGATCCAATGGAGCCCCGATGCGGACGCCTCACAAGCAGACTTGCTTGAAGAAACTCGAAGTTTCAAGTCGCCCGCACCGCGCATGCGCGAGTGCCTTCCCGCCCGACATCGGGCGCGTCTCCTCAGTTCAGATAGCTAGCAGAGAAGCCAACCCGGGGAGGTGAGTGGGATGTGAGAATAGCTGCCTGCTGTCCCTGGATAACAACTGTTACGGTAAGTAACTGTGCTTTATCCCAGGACAAGCAGGCAGGTATTCTCACAAGTGGGTGACCTCCAAAGCTAACCAAAGTGGGATGGTGGGAGAGTTGGCAACTTAGGAGAAGTAAAGGTATGAACCAAGGACCAAGTGGCAGCTTTACAAATTTCCTCAATAGGTGTAGATCTGAGGAAAGCCACAGAAGCTGCAATTGCTCTGACCTTATGGGCTGTGACTTTACTGTGAAGGGGAAATCCAGCCTGGGCATAGCAGAATGAGATACAAGCCGTCATCCAATTGGAGATGGTACGCTTAGAGATAGGACGTCCCAACTTGTTCAGATCAAAGGAGACAAAAAGTTGAGGAGCAGTTCTGTGTGGTTTGGTGCGTTCCAAATAGAAAGCCAAAACACGTTTACAGTCCAGAGTATGAAGAGCTGATTCTCCAGATGAGAATGAGGCTTTGGAAAAAACACTGAAAGAACAATGGATTGGTTGAGATGAAACTCCGAGACTACTTTAGGAAGGAATTTCGGATGAGTGCGAAGAACCACCTTGTCATGATGGAACACTGTAAAAGGAGGATCCGCAACCAACGCTTGAAGCTCACTGACTCGTTGAGCAGAAGTGAGGCCAATTAGAAACACCACTTTCCAAGTGAGATATTTCAGAGGAGCCTTGTCCATTGGTTCAAATGGAGGTTTCATGAATTGAGTAAGAACAATATTGAGGTCCCAAACCACTGGAGGCGGTTTGAGAGGAGGATTGACATTGAAAAGGCCTTTCATGAATCTGTAAACCACAGGATGAGCAGAGAGAGGTTTCCCTTCAGTAGGCTGATGGAAAGCAGCAATTGCACTAAGATGGACTTGGATCAATGTAGACTTGAGACCAGAATGAGAAAGGTGCAACAGATAGTCCAAAACTGAAGATAAGGAGGAATGTTGAGGCTCCTTATGATGAGAAAAACACCAAGTAGAAAATCTAGTCCATTTTTGGTGATAGCATTGTCTAGTAGTAAGCTTCCGTGAAGCTTCCAAAAAATCCCTTACAGATTGAGAAAACTGGAGAGGAGCTATGTTGAGAGGAACCAAGCTGTCAGGTGTAGAGACTGCAGGTTGGGATGAAGCAGAGATCCCTGATGCTGCGTAAGCAGAGAGGGAAAAACTGGTAGAAGGTACGGCTCCCTGCTGCTGAGTTGAAGTAGGAGTACCAGGGTTGCCTGGGCCACCGAGGAGCAACCAGAATCATGGTGGAATGGTTGGACTTCAGCTTGACCAGCGTCTTTTGAATGAGAGGAAACGGAGGAAACGCATATAGAAAGAGATTCGTCCAGTCCAGAAGAAAAGCATCTGCCTCGAGGCGATGAGGAGTGTAGATCCTGGAGCAGAACTGAGGTAGCTTGAAGTTGTGGGGGGCTGCAAAGAGATCTATCTGAGGCGTTTCCCACTGAGAAAAGATGTGATGAAGGGGCGTGGAATGGAGAGACCATTCGTGAGGCTGTAGAAGACGACTCAAGTTGTCTAAGGCATTGTCCGCCCCCTGAATGTAGACAGCTTTGAGGAAGGTGTTGTGGCGAATTGCCCAATCCCAAACTTTCAGAGCTTCCTGACAGAGGGAGGCAGATCCCGTCCCTTCTTGTTTGTTGACATAATACATTGCGACTTGATTGTCCGTACGAATGAGGACTACACGGTCGTGAAGCAGATGCTGAAAAGCATTGAGAGCATTGAAAATCACCCCGAGTTCCAGGAGATTGATGCGACACTGACGATCTGCACTGGTCCAATAGCCTTGAGTACGGAGACCATCTAGATGAGCCCCCCAAGCGTAAGTTGAAGAATCGGTCGTGAGAACCTTCTGATGGGGGGGCGTGTGAAAAAGTAAGCCTCTGGATAGATTGGAAGAGAGCATCTGCTAGCGAAGAGACTGTGTCAGAGCAGGAGTGACCTGGATGTGTCGAGTCAGAGGGTCGGAAACCTGTGTCCATTGAGATGCTAGGGTCCATTGAGGAATTCTGAGGCGAAGTCTGGCAAAAAGAGTCACATGTACTGTAGAAGCCATGTGTCCCAGAAGAACCATCATGTGTCTCGCCGAGATGGACGGCGAGAGGAGACCGATTGACAAAGATGGAGCCCCCAGACGTTGTTGAGGAAGGAACGCTCTGAGTTGGACAGTATCCAGAACAGCTCCGATGAATGGGAGAGTCTGAGAAGACTGGAGATGGGATTTTGGAAAGTTGATCTCGAATCCCAGACTCTGCAGGAACCAGATAGTCCGCTGGGTCGTTAGGACGACTCCCTGAGACGTGGAATCCTTAATGAGCCAGTCGTCCAGGTAGGGAAACACCTGAAGACCATGGTTCCTGAGCGCAGCGGCCATCACGACCAGGCACTTGGTGAAGACTCAGGGTGACGAGGCCAGGCCGAAAGAGAGCACTCTGTATTGATAATGAAGATTTCCCACCCGAAATCTGAGGTATTGACAGGAGGCCAGATGAATGGACTTCTGCACGGATTGTTTGCAGAAATTGAAACTGCAGGGGACTTTCTCTCTCTAGGGTAGAAGAGCATGTGTTCAGAAAAAAGTGTTTGGATTTCTGCAACTCTTGGATTGCGAGAGGGGATTGAACACTTAGAGCAGGGGTAGGGAACTCCGGTCCTCAAGAGCCGTATTCCAGTCGGGTTTTCAGGATTTCCCCAATGAATATGCATTGAAAGCAGTGCATGCAAATAGATCTCATGCATATTAATTGGGGCAATTCTGAAAACCCGACTGGAATACAGCTCTCGAGGACCGGAGTTCCCTACCCCTGACTTAAGAGTATGGAATCTGGAAGGGACGTAACAGACTAGTGTGTTATAAAGCCATTACATATCCTCCTCTAAAGTCACACAAGCCAACTCCTCACAATAGAGCTGCTTTGTAAATCAAGACAAAATTACCACCAAAAGTTGTTCTGCACATTAATGCCAACTTTTTAGGTTCTGTAGATGGTTGAACACCCCCAATATTGAGGCAAATGCCTTCTCTTTGTGCAAGGAGGGGTAACTTGTGTGTGTTTAACATCCCAACTAATTCCAAAAATTTGTTTCCTGTGGTTCTGCAGCACAAGTATTCTAGCCTTAAATGTTCCAAGCTGGCACTATGTAGTTTATTTTCTGACTTAAAATGTAGAAAAGAAAAAAAAAAGTTGTATAGGACACTAGTGTAACTTCACAGAAACTAAGAAGGGTAGGGAAAGTAATTTTATAAACTGATGTCGGTATTTTGGAAAAAAAAAAAAAAAAGCATGGTCTAATGCAGTTTAGGCAAATGCCTTATGAACAAAATTTACATTCTTTACAACAGGGGTCCCCAACCGCCAGGTTGCAGACCAGTACCAGGCCATGCTGAACTGGGCTACACAGAAATTTTTATTTCCCTCCTCCTAGCCACATTTCTCTTCACAAAGCTGTAAGCAGCAGCTCTTACGAACTTTCCTCTAGGCTTCCGGAGCAGCCGCATGTAGGAACTTTGGCTACAGTTTTGTGAAGATAAGTGCAGCTGGGAGGGGAGAGCCTGCGGGAGGGATGCATGAACTTGGGACACAGAATAGAGGAAGGGAAGGATGAAGAGGGGCATGTTGGGACACAGAAGGGAGGGAGCACAAACTTTGGACAAAGGATAGTAAGGGGCATAAACTTAGGACACAAAATAGAGGGAGGGGAGCAGGAACTTGGGACATAGGATGGAAGAATGGAAGGCATTAGGGAAAGAGATGCTGAGGTGGGGGAGGGAATAGAAAGGAGAATTGTTGGGCATGGGTGTCCGAGTGAAGGGGAAATAAAGAGATGGTACACGAGGAAAGGAGAATTGTTTGGCATAGAGATGGGGGACTATCTAGCTCAGGGCTCCCACTGTTTCTGCATTATGGTGAGTTGTATTAATATATTGTATCTATTACAATGTAATCATAATAGAAATAAAGTGCATAATAGAAAATGTAATAATTATATTTACATTATGTATTATGCACTTTATTGATTATGGATTTGAATCCCTCCCACCTACCCACCCACAGCCCCGTGGAAAAACTGTCTTGCATGAAACCAGTCCCTGAAGCAAAAAAAGGTTGGGGACCACTGCTTTACAAGATAATATGGAATGCTAACAGCTTAATTATCCTCAGCAGATACAGCAATGGCCCCACACTCTCCCAGAGCTTTCAGAAACCTGTTCAGGATTCTCCATGATTATACAAGTCACTCAGGTACAGGAGGGTGTTTTTGTTTGATAAAATTGTCAGATTCCCTTCCTCCTAACAAGGTGAAGAATGAAGGCTCAGGGAATGCCATCTTTTCTCTGGCAGCACTGAGACGGGGGCACGTTCCAGTCATACACATATGAGAGCCGCAGTTTGATCTCTTCTTTGCACAGTTTGCCCTCCTTGGCCAAGGTCTGATGCTTCTCCAGCATGTCCTCAATGCTCTGCTTGTGGGTGACTATGTATTTATTGTTGCAGCCACGGGACTTGTACTCTGTGTCAAAGCGTGTGTCATGCACCCTCTGGAGCTCCAGAGGTGCTAGCCATGCCCCCACAGACACGTCTTCGCTCTGCCAGAGGGCCAGGTAATCGCGGCTGAGCTGCAAGTAATGCACTAAATCCCAGGAAAGCACATAGCCACCGCCTAGGGCATAGGGCAGGTAGTAATCACACAGCACCCAGGTGCTCTCTTTCCATTTGCCAGCTGCCTTTACCCGGCCTCGACCAGAGAAGAAGCCCCAGTAGAGGCGACGAGGCTCCTTGGTCCGCAGCTCGTCCAACAGCACATCCAACCGAGCGAAGGTATCATCATCAGCCTTGAAGACAAATTTGAAGTCCAGGTGGCGGTCGAGCCAGGTGTATGCATGCAGCAACTTGGCCGTCAGGTTTTCATACGAGTCATGCAGCTCAGGCAATAGCAACAAGTCCCAGTGACGTCTCTGCTCTAGGTCTAGGCTCTTTGCATCCTCCAAGGACAGGCCAGCCGTGCCCACAACAAAGCGGCACCAGAGATCTGGCATGTGGGCAGCAGACAGCCAGGTGCTGCGGATGATGCTGCGCCGCTCAGCATACTTGGGCCCACTCACCACCAGGACAGCCAGAAAGGTGCTCTCCGTCTTGTCTCGCTGCACATTGGCTTCCCACTGCTGAGGTAGGCCCAGGCCTGACGGCTGCAGGTTCTCAGACGTGCATTTGGCCAGGTAGAGCAGCGCCACGGTGAAGAAGGACAGGCTGCCCAGGCCCAGTGCTGTTTTGTGACGGCACACCAGGCGAAGCAGGTTCATGCTGGATATGTGTGGAATGGCAAGATTATCAATTAAATTAAAACAGGAACATAGCAGTGTGCACACACCTGCACTGAAGATAAATATAGGGCAGGGGTAGGGGAGCTTCAAATATCTCCCAACAGTCTTTCTCTTATTTGCTGGCATACGTTGTCCAATCCCATGCAACTGTATAGTCAAATACCAACATGTGAAGTATATTTTTCAAACCCACAAGCAAAGGGAGCTTTTGAATGTAGATCTTGTTTTAAGATTTGTGGCTGTTGTAAATCTAAACGCTCCTGCTTTATTGCTACTTTGTATTTGTTATTGATTTACATATTTCTTCTCAAATTTTTATCCTTTTGTTCTTCCTAGTGTGGACTTGATATATGCTATTGAGATATTTCTCTATTATATATAATTCCATTTATAATATTTATCTTTAGTATTTTTCTATACAACTGTATATTGTAATATGTAAATTGCATTAATAAAAATAAGCATGGTCCACCCCCGACTGTGTTGGTAGCTGTTGAATGAATTCATGGGCGTTCATCACTTCTATAATGTTCTTTCCACCAAGTTTCTCCCCTACTTTTTCCTCACATAATTTTGCTCATGCTGATCAATCAAGTTCACTTTGGCTGAGTGCATCTTTTGGATGGTGTAGACTAATATCCAAGCAAGACCAACGTGATTTAATTATTGATAAGATTTCAGGGATATCTATCCTGGATTATCACTTCCAGCCTGGTACAGGGCATCCTAGAGCAAAAGGGAAAATATTATAATTAGCAAAAATACAATAGAAACATGTCCTACTATAAACATTGTTGAATTTCCATTAACCATACAAATGACTCTTTTGTACCTTTCTTCCAAAGTATACCTATTGAGGTCTATAAGTTTGTCCCTAGTAGTGCTGCCCGATTCGAATCGGTTCACCGATTCACTTCGGGTGAATCGATTCGAATCAGTTTAAAAAAAAAAACCAACAACAAACCCCCCCCCCCCAAAAAAAAATAAAAAAATAAATCGGCTTCCCGATTCACTTGACCCTCGCCCCCTAAGGCAGGAGCAGCAGCGCTGCTCTTGCTGGCCGGCCGCTGTCACACTTGCTTTAGAGGGCGAGGAGGGAGGGTCAGTCGGAAAGTGCTGCTGTCAGCTTCCCGCCCCCCCTGGCGTCCGGCTTCCACCCCCCTGGCCTCCCTGCACTGTTTACCTTCGAGGAACAGCCTGCAAACAAGATCGCGGTGCTAACGATCTTTGTACGGCTTCGGAGCTGTTTCTTCTGTCTCGGTCCTGCCCCTCATCTGACGTACAAAGATCGCTAGCACCGCGATCTTGTTTGCAGGCTGTTCCTCGAAGGTAAACAGTGCGGGGAGGCCAGGGGGGAAGCCGAACCCCAGTGGGAGGCCAGGGAGAATACGCAGGCCTTCGGGGGGGGGGGGTGAGCAGTTCTTCGGCGTGAGGAGTGGGACAGGCAGGCAGGCCTTCAGGGGTGAGATGCAGGCTTTTAAGGGAGGGACAGGCCTTCAAGGGGGGGGAAAGGCCTTCATGGGTGACAGGCAGGCCTTCAGGGGTGGGATGAAGATCTATAAGGGGTGGGATAAGCCTTCAAGAGGGAAACAGGCCTTTAGGGATGGGGTGCAGGTCTTCAGGGGAGGGGGCCCTGGTGTAGAAGTACACGGAGGGAGGAAAGGGGGGGTTCAAAGAGATATGCATATGCCGGACTTTGGGAAGGAATAAATGGGTCTGAAAATAGAGGAAAGGGAGAGAGATGATGGACAATGGGATTTAGGGAGGGAAGGAAGAGAAGTTGGACACAAGGGATGGTGTGGGGGGGGATAGAGATACTGGATAGGAGGATAGTTGGGAAAAGAAAGGGAGAAATGGTGGACCCTGGGGTGGTAGGGAAGGAGGGAGAGATGCTGGATGAAAGGATAGTTGAGAAAAGGTGGATCTGTGGAGGGAGATGAAAAAAAAAGGAAAGATTCCAGACCTCCAGGGGAAGGAAGGGAAATGGAAGGGGAGAACAGAAATAGAAGATGGATGGTTAGCAGGGAGAAAGAAGAAAGGAGGAGACCCTGGCAAGCAAGTTATCAGAAGACAACCAGAGCCTGAGACCAACAAAATTTGAATAATGACCAAACAAAAGGTAGGAAAACTAATTTTATTTTCTGTTTTGTGATTACAATATGTCAGATTTGAAATGTGTATCCTGCTAGAGCTGGTGTTAGACTGCAAACGTGAGCTAGAGAGAGGAAAAGTCTTTTTTGTTTATTTTGTTTACACCACAGCGCCAGTGTGGTTAGGAGAAGGCAAAGGGGGTGAAGAGGCTATAAAATAAACCCACGAGGATGTTTGAAAAAAAACAAACAAAAAACACCCAATTGGGCAGGAAAATCAAATCGAAAAACCAATTCAATAGGCTGAATCGATATCGAAATTTTTTTTCCTGAATCGGGCAGCACTAGTCCCTATATGCTCTATAGCAGAGACCACTGACTAATTTTGCAGTTGCCTTCTGAACCCACTCTTTCCTGTTTATATATTTTTGAAGGTGTAGTGTCTAGAATTATAGTCAGTATTTTTAATGGGGCCTCACATGAGACTGATATAGGATACTATCACCTTTTATTTCCTGCTGTACTGTCTAATATCTACTCCTGAGCATCATTCTGGCTTTAGCTGTCACCTTTTCTACCTAATTGGGCACATAAGATATCAGAAACAATTATACCTCAATTATGCTCTTTCATATACAAAAATAACACTTCCTGTACTGTATTACTATTTGATTTTTACAGTGCCAGTGCATTTTTTAATGCTAAAAAATGCAGGGTCATGCACTGGTGCTACACAAATCCAAGGGAGACATATACAGTAGGGAGTGAAGTACTACTGTGTATTAAAGAAGAGCAGGACTGACTTATATTACCGTGCTTATAGTGCTTATATTACCGTATTTTTCGCTCCATAAGACGCACTTTTTTCCCACCCAAAAGTGGGTAGAAATGTCACTGCGTCTTATGCAGCGAAAATATAAATTTTTAACACACACACGTCGGGCCTTTTAAAAACACCCCCAGTACCTTTTTAACCCTCGTCCCTTTTTAAAACACCCCCGCCCAGTCCCATCCCTCTTCAAATCTCCCCCATTGCCTGGTGGTCCAGCGGTGCATCGGCCGGCAGGCGCGAGCTCTCCGCCCACCTGGGCCCGCACCGCATCTTCCCGTCCTGTTTCGTAACTCCTAAGCGTCTCCCATTGCCTGGTGGTCCAGCAGTGTCAGTGCTGCCCTCTGAATGGTTTTCAGTGTCAGCCGTCAGGCGCGAGCTTTCCGCCCAACTGCCTGGGCCAGCGCCACCCTCCAAATGGTGCCTTCAGTTCTCGCGAGAACAAAATATTACTTTTTATATTCATTATATGTTATGTTATACATTTAGAAATTATTTCTCTCATTAGTTTATTTTTTCATTTCAGAATATGGTCATTCCTTAGCCTTTTAAGATGATGGTTCTTCATTTCTTTTTAGCACTCATTTTTGTAAAATAATGCAATGTGCACAACATACGATATGTTCATATTTTATATATAAGCAAGGTCATCACTTCTTTTTCATTTTAACACTATGGGATCCTTTTATCAAGCCGCGCTAGCAGGGTTAGCGCGTTGGACATTTCATCACGTGCTAACCCCCGCGGCCGGCTAAAAAACTAACGCCTGCTTAATGCAGGCATTAGCGGCTAGCACAGCAGGCGGTTTAACACGCGTTAAACCCCTACCGCAGTTTGATAAAAGGACCCCTATGTTTTATTGCTCTACTCTGCTTCGTTTTATACAGCCAACATTCTGGCTAATACTTGGCATTTTAAGTTTGATTGTTCTTAGAACAGCGTGCCAGCATTTTTAGTCTGTGCCTTTCACTTTCTTTTAAAACCTTTTCTAGAAAAGGACTGGTTTTTAGAAGCATAAGAACATAAAAATTGCCATCTCTGGATCAGACCCTGGGTCCATCAAGTCCGGTGATCTGCACACGCGGAGGCCCCGACAGGTGTACCCTGGCATAGTTTTAGTCCACATATCACTGTATGCTTCTCAAGGGAGATGTGCATCTAATTTACCCTTACCCGTATCACTCTATGCCACTGTTAAGGAGATGTGCATTTAGTTTACCCTTAAATCCTAGAACGGTGGATTCTGGAATTACTTCCTCTGGGATAGCATTCCAGGTGTCCACCATTCGCTGCGTGAAACAGAACTTCCTGATATTCATCCTGGACCTGTTCCCCCTTAGCTTCAGTTTATGTCCTCTTGTCTGTGTCACATCAGACATTGTAAATAACTGCTTCCCCTGCTCTATTTTGTAGAATCCTTCCAGTATTTTGAAAGTCTCGATCAGATCTCCTCGCAGTCTCCTCTTCTCAAGGGAGAACAACCCCAGTCTCCTAAGTCGTTCCTTGTAGTCCAGGTTCTCCATACCTTTCACTAGCTTCATTGCTCGTCTCTGCACCCTCTCTAGCAGTTTTATATCCTTCTTTAGGTATGAAGACCAATGCTGGACGCAGTATTCCAGGTGTGGTCTGACCATGGCTCTGTAGAGCGGTATTATAACTTTCTCTGATCTACTCATAATTCCCTTCTTTATCATGCCTAGCATTCTATTTGCTTTCTTTGCCGGCGCCGCACATTGCGCCAACGGTTTCAGGGTCCTATCTATCAGTACACCCAGGTCCTTTTCCTGTTCGGTCTTTCCCAGAGTTACACATAGAAACATAGAAATAGACGGCAGATAAGGGCCCACGGCCCATCCAGTCTGCCCACCTTAATGTCCCTCCCCTACCTTTGCCCTGTGAATAGATCCCATGTGCCGATCCCATTTTGCCTTAAAATCAGGCACGCTGCTGGCCTCAATCACCTGTAGTGGAAGACTATTCCAGCGATCAACCACTCTTTCAGTGAAAAAGAATTTCCTGGTGTCACCTCGTAGTTTCCCGCCCCTGATTTTCAACGGATGCCCTCTTGTTGTCGTGGGACCCTTGAAAAAGAAGATATCTTCCTCCGCCTCGATGCGGCCCGTAAGATACTTGAACGTCTCGATCATGTCCCCCCCTCTCTCTGCGCTCCTCGAGCGAGTATAGCTGTAATTTGTCAAGCCGTTTTTTCGTATGGTAGATCCTTGAGTCCCGAGACCATCCGGGTGGCCATTCTTTGCACCGACTCCAGTCTCAGCACATCCTTGCGATAATGCGGCCTCCAGAATTGCACACAGTATTCCAGGTGGGGCCTCACCATGGATCTATACAATGGCATAATGACTTCCGCCTTACGACTGACGAAACCCCTTCGTATGCAGCCCATGATTTGTCTTGCCTTGGACGAAGCCTGCTCCACTTGATTGGCAGACTTCATGTCCTCACTGACGATTACCCCCAAGTCTCGTTCTGCTACCGTTTTTGCTAGGATCTCGCCATACACCTGACATACTATACTTGTGTTCTTTGTTTTTTCTGCCTGAATGCATCACTTTGCATTTTTCCACATTAAACTTCATCTGCCATTATCTGCCCACTTCTCCAATTGATTCAAGTCGCTCTGGAGTTCCTCGCTGTCCTTCTGCGATCTGATTGCCCGGCATTGCTTTGTGTCATTTGCAAACTTGATGATGTCACTGGATGTTCCTTCTTCTAGGTCATTTATGAAAATATTAAATAAGATGGGTCCAAGTACCAAGCCCTGGGGTACACCGCTAGTCACTTTTTCCCATTCCGAGAACTTCCCATTTATGCCCACTCTTTTTTCTGTTCTCTAGCCATTTGCCTATCCATCTTAGTACATCTCCCTCTATTCCTTGGCTTTGTAGTTTCCCGAGAAGTCTTACATGTGGAACCTTGTCGAACGCTATCTGAAAGTCCATGTATACAATATCCACCGGTTCTCCACTATCAATTTGTCTGTTCACTGTCTCAAAAAATTGAAGTAGGTTCGTCAAACATGATTTCCCTTTCCTGAACCCATGTTGACTGGCTCTCATCAGGTCGTGTGTGTCTAGATGCTGGACTATGCTATCTTTGATCAGCGCCTCAACCATCTTTCCAGGGACAGACGTGAGACTCACAGGTCTGTAGTTACCTGGCACTCCTCTCAATCCTTTTTTAAATATCGGCGTGACGCTCGCTATCTTCCAGTCGTCCGGTATCTGTCCTATTTTCATTGACAGGTTGGCAAGTTTTTGCAATAGTTCTCCGATTTCAAATTTCAGTTCTTTTAGGACTCTCGGATGAATTCTGTCTGGTCCATCCAGATGAATTCCGTCTGGTCCGTCTATATAAATTGCGGTAGCATTAGAAAGTTTTTCACTACTGACATAATTCACACACAAGTTCTCTTGGTGTTTGGATGGTGCACTACATTTTTCTTTCAAGCTGCAATACGCTCTTGGGGTTTTTTTTGGCTAATTATTAGGCTTGAGTTTGTTCCAAATTATAACAAGCTTTTTTGTTTGTTCTTTTGTCTTTAAGTCATTGATGTTACAAGTACGCCATCTACTGGGTTTGCTCTGCAACACATCTTATCTTTTAGTTAATATACAGTAAAACCTTGGTTTACGAGCATAATTTGTTCCAGAAGCATGCTTGTAATCCAAAGCACACATATATCAAAGTGAATTTCCCCATAGGAAATAATGGAAACCCAGAAGATTCATTCTACAACCCAAAAACTTTAATACAAAATACTATACATGTGTGTATACCAGCGGTCTCAAACACGCGGCCCACGGGTCGCATGTGGCTTTCCAGATTTTATTTGCGGCCCACGGTCTGGACTGGATCATTATCTTCCTTTTGGAGCAGCAGCATGTCTGGCCGGCTCATTCCGTTCAAAGCCGCGGGTTGGCGGCTCCTTGCGCTATCCACGGAAGAGCTGGCCAGACACGCTGCTGCTCCAGTGGCGTACCAAGGTGGGGGGCGGTCCACTGTTCTCCCTAGAGTGCAGCTCGTTTAGAGCAGTGGTGCCCAACCTGCTTCCCTTCCCTTCTCAGGCCAGCACCGTGTTATTTGATCTCCCTGCTTCTCTTCGGGGCCGACCAACTCTCGCTGCCCGACGTCAATTCTGACGTTGAGAGGACGTTCTGGCTAGCCAATCGCTGCCTGGCTGCCCGGAACGTCCTTTTCGACGTTAGAATTGACGTCGGGCGGCGAGAGTTGGTCGGCCCTGTGGAGAAGAGAAAGAGGGAGATCTCGGCCTGTTCCCGATGGCGGCAGCGGCAGCAGCCTATTCCCCGGCGGCGGTGGTGTGGAGGAGGGCAGGAAGGAAGGAAGAAAGAAAGAAGGGGGGGACAGGGAGCCAGAAACAAAGCAAAAAATGGGACACGGAATCAAAGAAAGACAGACAGAGAAAGAAAGAAAAAGTTGTGGGAGGGAATGAGGTCTGGAGGAGAGGAAGCATACAGGAGGCTGAAAGAAGAGAAGAAATATTGGATGCATAGTCAAGAGACTGATGAAATTACCAAACAAAGGTAGGAAAATGATTTTATTTTCAATTTAGTGATTGAAAAGTGCCAGTTTTGAGAAAGAAAAGATATTAAACTTTAAATGTGAGGACTGCAGAAAAAATAGAGCACTTGGAGGGCTGCAGAAAAAATAGTTAATGTCTTATTAAAGAAATGACAATTTTACATGAGGTAAAACTCTTTATAGTTTATATATCTTTCCTTTTAACTGTTAAAGGAAAGTTTTATAAACTATAAAGAGTTTAACCTCATGCAAAATTGTAATTTCTTTAATAAGACATTAACTATTTTTTCTGCGGCCCTCCAAGTACCTAATAATTCAAAATGTGGCCCCGCAAAGGGTTTGAGTTTGAGACCACTGGTGTATACTGTATGTACTTGTGCTGCAAGACATTGCTTGTATATCAAGTTAGAATTTAATAAAATGTTTTGCTTGTCTTGCAAAACACTTACAAACCAAGTTACTTGCAATCCAAGGTTTTACTGTATTTTGGTAGTTTATATATTCACACGATTAGCTACATATCCCTTCACATTTATATGAAAGACACAAGAACTGAAACATCATCTTTTTCAGTTTATACAACACACATGATGTTATTTGATATTACTAGTTCTTTTAACTGGTATATTATCATTTTTTATTTATACATTTGCATATGTTTTTATGCATTTACATATGTTTTAGATTGTGTTATTTTTTATGCTTTTAGCTATTTATCATGTTTGTTTCTCAGATGTCAGTTGTAACCCCTGAGGCAGGCTTACCTAAGCCGAAACACGGACTGTGTCGGGTCTGCTGCAAAGACTGGTTTTGAGACTTTTAGTCCTCACTTTTTTTTTGTTCTATTCATATTATTTAAATCATAGGAATTAGTGCTATAGTTAATGCTAATTTTGTATGCTGCATGTATGTTAAATTAGGATTTTTTTCCGTTTTTGTGTTATTTCACAATGTGCGTGGTTGTAGGGAGATTTATGATGCTATTACACAGATGATACAAATATCAAATTATGTATATACATTTTTTTTGTGTAATAGCTTCCATCGAGGAAATGTGCTAATTATGATCAGCACCTGTTGGTCTGTGATAGATAGGGTTTCTGTGGATGCAGAGCATGATTACAATTACCGTATTTTCACTCATATACCGTGCACCCGTGTAAAACGCGCACACGGGTATAGTGCGCGGGAAACTGTAATTTATGTAGAGTAATTTTTATATACCGCGCATACCCGTATACCGCCCCGACTTTCCCGTCGCCGCCCGACTCTCCTCTCCCCCTTGAAGTCCTGTCCTCCCTTGAAGTCCTGTCCCCACCCTGAAAGCCTGATGCCACCCCCCCGACGTCCGATTCACACCCCCCCCCCGCAGGACCGCTCGCACCCCCACCCCGAAGGACCGCTCGTACCCCCACAGCCTCCTCCCCCTCCTGCATGGAGAAGCTGTCTACCTTGTTTCCGGATGCCAGTGAGCCCAGCTGCTTCCTCTGCCGGCGGTCCTGCCCCTTCTCTGAGCCCTGCGCTACGCTACTTCCTCTTCCGGCGGTCCCGCCCTTTCTCCGACGTCAGAGCGGTCCTTCGGGGTGGGGGTTCGAGCGGTCCTTCCAGTTGATGAATCGGGCGTCGGGGGGGGGAACTATGTAAAAAAAAGTTGTAAAACGCGCTCACGCGCATGGTTATGCAGTTTGTAAAATCGTGTATAACGCACACGTTATATGCGTGAAAATACGATAATTCATAAATACCTTACTTTATAAGACCAAAGGTCCATGAGGACATGCACACAGTGTGTCATGTATGTGAGCAGCATCCATCAGGTATATCCCAGCTAAAAAAAGGTTGAGAACCAATGTACTTTGTGTGTCATACTGACCAGTAGATGAAGGTAGAGAAACTTGAACTTTTCCAGTGACAATACCAGTAAAAAGACTGGTGCCTGCTGGAATCCTTCAGTACTGTTTTGTTCAACTAGTACAGGATTCAAACCAAAAAATTTTCCCCCATGGGGGGAATGACCATACCCACTTCAAGCAAGAAGGAGCAGAATAAAAACTGTAAACAATCCCCAATACTGCAGACTTTCAAGGCGAGTCCGAGACTGATCTAGTAGATTCAAGGAAAAGAAATTAACAAGTATGAATAAAATGGTCACCTTCCTTATTGTCCCACTTGATCAGTCCACATCAAAGGGATGTACCGTAACAATAGGAGAAAGACATGGGCCCCCGAAGGACTGCCCTAGCAAAGACCACATCCTCCTTGGCCAGGATGACTATCTTGTTGTGGTTTATGAATGAATGCAGCAACAACCAGGTTATCACTTAGTAGATATCTTCTGGAAGAATAGCCTGGATCAAAAGTGAGCTTGCAGCCCCACCATAAGAACTCAGTTTAATCCAACATACTATGGAGCCTTGTATGCTGCCTTCCTCTTGACAAAAGAGCATGTCAGATTGTTAAAATGGATTAGTAACATTCAAATAACACCCTCTCCACACATCCAGCTTGACCTTATGCTAGGAATCGGAACCATCAGTTTGCTTGATGGCTGGTAGAACCACTGTCTGATTGAAATCAGACTACTTTGGATAAAAAGGATGAACGGTCTTGACTGAAACTGAGCGCTTTGAGAAAGACAGATAGGGGTACCCACAGGATAAAGTCTGCAATTTGAAGACCCATCTGACAGACAAATCACCACTAAAAACACTATTGTCAGAATGAGATCCTTCAGGGTAGCACACTTAAAAATTACAAAAGGAGGGGTCCACCCAACAAAGTACAATTCCTAAAGTGGAACCTAGCATCAAGTAACTATGCACACCAAGTTGAAATCTTCTACCTGGTTTGCAGCAACAGCCCCCCAAAAATAAACAGAATGTTAGAAATTATTAGGAAGAGGAATAGAAATTAAGGAAGAATTTAATGCCACTGAATTGCTTCAGGGTAATATCAGACATCAAGTACTGTGTGCAATTCTAGTTGCCATATTTAAAAAAAAAAAAAAAAAAAAAGATATAGCAGAATTTGAAAAAAGGTTCAAAGAAAGGCAACAAAAATGATTAAGGTGATGGAACTTCCCATATGAGGAAAAGCTTAAGAGGTTGAAGCTTTACAGCTTGGAGGAGATGGCTAAGAAGAGGCTGATAGAGGTCTACAAAATCCTCAGTGAAGTAGAACAGGTAAATGTGAATCAATTGTTTGCTCTTTCAGACAATCCATGAAGATATATTGTTGATATTTTTAAGCAAATAGACATTTTTTCACATTAATAAGACCACCACCTACCTCTGATATCAGGAATGCGCAGCCAATGAATGAATGGATGTGTTGAGTGCAGACTTCATGGGTACATATCAGCAAGTTGCCAATAAAGCAACCGTGGCTGACACAGGAAAAAAGCATGATTTATCAAACATTGAAAAAGGCATGATCATCGGCTACCATGCCAAAGGGCGGCAGCATTTCGGAAACGGTGAAGTTTGTGAACTGTTCATGAGCTGCTGTGGTTAAAGTGTACCATGAGTGAACAAATGGAACCTTTTCAATGACCCAACGCGGTAATTGTGGGGCAGCATGAGCTATTGATGTGAGAGTTGAACGTCGGCTAAGCAGGTTGGTACGGGCCGATTGGAATACTACCATGGAGCAACTCGCCTTCCAAACGAAACGGGGCTTCTAGATACGAGTCCAAAATGACTGCAGTGAACCCTGTTGCGAATGGGGCTCTGGAGCAGATGGCTGGTGAATGCACCCATGCTCACGAGAGTTCATTGCAAATAATGGCTGCAATTTGCACAGGAGTACCAATGGCTGGCAGAAGGTTGCCTTCTCTGATGAGTCACGTTTTGAGCTCCATTGAATGGTTGGATATTGACATGTTAGGCGTGAATCAAAACACCCAGCAACCACTGTTGGACGTACACAAGCTTATGACAGTGGCGTTAGTCTGCTGCTTCTGGCAACTAGGGCTTATTTTCGGGGGTAGGGCTTATATTAGACTGGGGAGGCCAAACTGTTTTACATTTTTTAAAACAGGTATGTGCCTACATTAGGAATTCAACTCATACTTGCACTTTCCTTAAGTCAGGAGTAATTTTGTATTTTGCTGGGGATTACTCTAGGAGCCTCTTGTATAAAGACAGTTAATGAGGTAACTTACTTTTTGTTAAATAGAAATGCGAGTTGACTTTTTTGATAGTCCTCCATTTTAAAAGTACTTTCCATTTGTATTTGGCAAGACTGATAAGTTAGCTCAATCTCTGAAGGATTTTCATTCCTTTCTCCATGCACATATGAACAGTTGCCCTAATTTAGTGGGTGATGTGTTATGGTGAACTAGGCAAAGACCCTGAAATAGAACAGCTATGCATTTATTTAATAAAGCTAGGTAACATGACTCTGAGCTTTAAATAAATGAACACAGAAAGATGAATTTAAAGAAGTCTGAAGTTTTTTATTTTGTAAAAGATTATTATCATCCCATTACACACTAATGGCTTGTATCCCTTCCTGATCAGCAGACGGAGGTACAGACGCTTGAACTTTTCCGGGGATGATAGTATGAAATTTGATGTCTTCTGAAATCCTTTAGTACCGTATTTTTCGCTCCATAAGAAGCACTTTTTCCACCCCCACAAAGGGGGTGGAAAGTAAGTACGTCTTATGAAGCGAAGATACAAATTCAAGCCCGCTGCTGCATATTTTTAACACCGCCCCCCCCCCTTCCCACCGCATATTAAAAAAAACAAAAAACAAAAAACTACCACTGCTGCAACTTTAATCCCGCTCTCTGCCGTTGTACCTGGTGGTCTAACAAATTTCCCAACCAGAAGCGCAATGATCAAGAGCAAGCCCTCCATGCTCCTGCCTGGGCCTGCGCCAATCTCCAAATGGCTGCAGTCAGCTCTCACGGAACTCACGAGAACCGACTGCAGCCATTTGGAGATTGGCGTGGGCCCAGGCAGGAGCGCGGAGGACTTGCTTTTGATCTCTGCGCTTCTGGCCTGTGTGCTGCTGGCTGGGAAAGATGGGATGAAATCAAAAAGGTACCAAGGGGGATGATCAAAAAAGGTACTAGGGGGGTATATGGGGGATGATTTAAGGTACATGGGGGCTCTGTGCCCTGCCCTGACCTACCACTAAACCACCAGAGGGTGGCAGGGTACAGAGCCTGGCAGGGAGAATTTGGTTCAGAATGTTTTTTTTTCTTGTTTTCTTCCTCTAAATCTAGGGTGCGCTTTATGCAGGTGCATCTTATGGAGCGAAAAATATGGTATTTCAGAAGATGGTGAGGTAGACCTGATCCCCTAGAAAGTAAACCCATGGCCTTTCTCCCTGGGGACGGTCTATGGGTCATTTTGCTCCTGGAGGTTCAGATCACAGTGGAGCCAGGAGTACTGCTCAGTCTCCTGATCCTCACTTCAGCTCATGGGCTCTAGTTTGCTGGGCTAGCTGATATGGGGCGTTGGCCAGTGTGGAAAAGAGGTTTAACAGGTCGTGCATGTTGCTGATAGCTCTGAGATGGCTGGGGATCCAGCTTAGTAAATTGCCCTTTTGGGAATGCCTTCTCTTTGAAGAATTAGAGAATCTGGTGAAGGATCTGGGCAAGGTGAAGTCTCAGCAACTGGGTCTGGCCCTGGGAAAAATAATGGCCTCGAGATTGGGGTAAATTTAATCAGTTTAGAAGGCTAGGCAGTGGCTCCCCTGCCTCCCCAAGGGTGTTCAGGGGCAGTCCTTTTCCAGATACAAGAAATCCCGAGGACTTTGGGGTGAGGGGGAAGGTTGTGCCTCTTCCAACATGAGTGGGGCCTTATAACCTCAGACCAGTAGATTCTAGAGGTACCGTATATACTCGAATATAAGTCAAGACCCCCTTTTTCCCTCCAAAAAAGGAGGAAAAATGGTTGACTTGAATATAAGTTGGGTGGCTTAATATTCAAGTGCCCTGCCCTGTCAGGCTCTGCACCCAGCTCCCTTTCTGCCAGGCACCGCACCCAGCACCCTTCTCTCCCTCCCTCCATTGCACCTAGCCTCCTTCCTTCCCTCCCCTGTCAGACTCTGCACCCTCCCTCCCAGGCTCTGCACCCTGCCACCCTCTCTATCCTAGACTCATACCTCTACTGTGGATTGCCGGTGGAGGTGCAGCGGGCAGAAGCAAACTTTCCAAGTTCCTGCCCTGCTGTTAACTGGCTGCTGTGAGTGTCTTCTGCTGCTGAGAAGCACGAGCAGGCGCGCAATTTGGTGCTGCTACTCAGTGCTGAGCAGCTTCCTTAATGGCTCCTGCGAATTCTGTCGTAGTCAGAGAAGATTCCAGCAACCTTGCCTTCCAGAGACTTCTCCAGTGCCTGAAGTGCTAGTCGAATAGCTCTGAGTTCCAGCTGCCAATAACTCTGAACTGGGTATATGTTGCAATGAGACTAGCCAACCATAAAGGCTGGCATCGATCATTGGTGTCTCACAGGAAGATATGCGAAGAGGCAAACCCCTGGAGAGGGCAGCTACCACCACATGCTATTCTTTTGTGCCAGTAACCATGGACATGGTTGCTAAAGTGAGTCTGAGACCAGTAAGAGAGAAGGAAGTTCTGGAGGGCTCTTGTGTACTATGGCTGCCACCATCAACCACAGGTAGTGCCATGCCGTGGGAGTTGGCCTCTGGAGCATATCAGAAATCTGCTTCTGGCCCAAGGTCGTGTCGAACAAAATTCCCAGGTACTCCAGGCACCGAGTCTGCTCCAGCTGACTCTTTTAAAGGTGACAATCCATCCCAAGTCCTAGAGGAGTTGCTCCATTCTCAAAACTACCAGTTTGCCTTCCTCCCTTATGAGCCAGTCCTCCAAATATGGGTGAACTTGGATCCCAGCCTTGCGGAGGTATGCTGCCACCACCACCATCACCTCGGTAAAGGTGCGAGGCTCTGTTCCTAGGCTGAAGGGGAGTGCTGACAACTGGAAATGCTGATCCAGCACATGAAACTACAAGTGGACAATAAAAATGGGAATATGGAGATAGACTTCCATCAGATCTAGGAAGGCTAGAAATTCCCCCAGCTTCATTGCCGCTATGATCAACCGGTCTCCATGCGGAAGTGCAGCACTTTCAGGGTCGCATTGACAGACTTGAAGTCCAGAATTGGTCTCCAGTCCTCTGAGCCTTTTTTTGGCATGACAAAGTATATGGAGTATCAGCCCAAGCCCAATTCTTTGTCCTGGACCGGTTCTATGGAACAAAGATCCAGTAGCCTTTGCACTATTGCACAGACTCTGAAGGCACACTCTGGTCAGCCAGCCAGAGAATCTACAAAGAGGTCTGAAAGTGGGGGGCACAGAACTCAATTTTGTAACCTTCCTGAGCAACTTCTAGGAAACAACAGTTTGCGCCAATCTGAGCCCAGACTGACTAAAAGGCCAACAGCCTGCCTCCTATCTAGGGGGGGGGGGGGTCTCAGCCCATGTCCTGGTGTCGTGATTACTTAGAGGCTGGAGAGGAGCGAGAGCCAGAGGCCTGTCTCCGCTGGACCTCAGACATGATCTCTGAAAAGGACCTCTGCGTCACTTGGTCTGCTACATACGGAAAGAACCGAGAAACTTGAAAATTGTCCCATCCCGTATCCCGAGCCATCTGGGGTATGCTGTCCAGAAAGGCCTTAGGGGACAGTCCGCCTCACTTGCCATCAGGTCATTCAGACCGTTGCCAAATAGCATCTGCCCCTGAAAGGAGAGCCTGCTCAGAGTGATTTTAGAGACATAATAACAACTTTATTTTTAATACTGCAATACCACAAACAGTTCAGAGCGGTTTAAAGAAGAAGAGACTGTATACAGACAGTGATATTACAAAAAAAAAATTCAAAATTACATTAGCATGTTAATCAAATTTATCTGGGGTGTTTTAGGAATACATCAAGGAAGAAGTGGAGTCAAGAGAAATTTATCAGAGATAAGTTTTAAGAACATAAGAAGTTGCCCCCGCTGAGTCAGACCAGAGGTCCATCTTGCTCAGCGGTCCGCTCCCGCGGCGGCCCATCAGGCCTAGTGCCTGAACAGTGGTCCCTGATTAATTTTGTAACTTACCTCTAATCCCATCCCTATAATCTACCTCTACTCTTATCTGTACCCCTCAATCCCTTTGTCTTCCAAGTACCTATCCAAAGCTTCTTTGAATCCCTGTAGCGTGCTCCTGTTTATCACATCCTCTGATTGACTTCCTAAAAGTTTGATAAAGTGCATTTGAAATAAAGTTGGTTAAACATTTATTCCATTTGCCTGCTTGGAATTATAGTGTTCTATCAAGGAATCTATTGTAGATATAGCCCTTCAAGGATGGAAAAGCGAACAAGTAAGCACTACATTACATTAGAGATTTCTATTCCGCCATTACCTTGTGGTTCAGGGCGGATTACAAAAGATTTATGGTAGGTCTGTTACAAAAGGAGATCAGTGGTCATGACTAGAGAAGGTAAAGAATAGGGCAGGTAGTTTCGAAGAGTTAGGAAGAGGGTAGAGGAAGGAGGAGTTCGTGATGTTAAGACTTATTCAGGGATTTCTTGAAGAGTATGGTTTTTATTTATTTTCTGAATAACTTGTAGTCTGTAGTTTGGAGATTTGGTTATCTAGTTTTGCTGCTTGGTTGGCTAGGAGGCCGTCGTAAAGTTTTTTTCCGTTTAACTTCTTTGATTGGTGGTGGTGTGACTGGGTTGTGAGTTTTTCTATGTCTGGTTGAGGTATTATGGATGAGTCGGTTGTTCAGGTAGGTTGGGCTGTCTCCGTTTATAGTTTTAAATAGTATGCAGTAGAATTTGAATAGTATTCTTTCCTGGATTGGGAAACAGTGTGAGTTGATGAATGCTTCAGTTATGTGGTCGTGTTTCTTTAAGGAGTAGACTCGGGAGAGTCCTTAGACGTCGTATACCTTGACTTCAGCAAGGCTTTTGACAGCGTCCCACACCGCAGACTGCTGAACAAGATGGAATCGATGGGGTTAGGAGCAACACTAAATGCATGGGTTAAAGATTGGCTAAGTGGCAGACTTCAGAGGGTGATGGTTAACGGTACCCTCTCCAAAACGTCGGAAGTGACCAGCGGAGTGCCGCAGGGCTCAGTCCTGGGTCCACTCCTCTTCAACATATTCATTAGGGATTTGACTCAAGGGCTTCAAGGTAAGGTAACCTTATTCGCTGATGATGCCAAACTATGCAATATCATAAACGGCTACAATCTGCAGAATACTATGGAACAGGACCTCCATACTTTAGAAAGTTGGTCCTCTGTCTGGCAGCTGGGCTTCAACGCCAAGAAATGTAAGGTAATACGAGCTTACATGATCCAATTTCTTGAGGCCATAAATGAGACATACTGCGGCATTCTGAACGATTCTCAGTCCTTTGATGTTTTTTTTTTTTTAAAAGATCCCAAGTAAATGATATTGCAATAGTCTAAGGTACTTAAGATCAAAGATTGAACCAGTAATCGAAAAGAGAAGAAACCAAAATAATGTTTAATGGTATGAAGCTTCCATAAAGTGAAAAAACATTTTTTGACCTGAGCATTAGTGTGAACTTCAAACGTCAAGCTTTGGTCCAAGATGACTTCAAGGGTTTTGATTGTAGAGTTAATTGAGTAGTCTGACCCATTTAATCTCAAAGAGGTATTCATGATCTTGTTAGGACTTGCCCAAAAAAAAAATAAAGTTTTTACTAAATTCAGTTTTAATTTAAATTGCGTAGTCCGTTGTTCTAACTTGGTAAGGACAGATGAGATGAATTGTTCTGTCTCTTGAGTCAGTGAGGTTATGGGAATAATTGTAATGTCATCCGCATATATACGATTTCAATTTTAAATCGGATAGCATACTGCCCAATGATGCCATGTAGATATTTGGGAGAGGGGAGTCCTGTGGAACTCCACAGGGATTACTTCTCCTGCCCACTGTCTGATCTAGAGCATCCGTCGAATGGAGATCATTTAGGCTGAAACCTTGCTCATAAATCTATCATACAGAGCGTCCACTATATAATTCACCCCATACAGAAGCATTTGGGGATCCTTGTCCTCTGGGACTAAGGCTTGAGACAGGTGCATGTGGCAAGCACATGCCACAAAGGAAGTCATGCCTGATGCCTTAATGTTTATGGCCAAGGTTTCAAATTACCTGTTGAAGAACAAGTCCACTTTACAGCCCTGAGACTCCTTTAACATCACACTTCCTGCACTAGGCAGAGATGTAGGTTTGATGACCTGCACCACTAGCGAATCCATCTTCGGCTGAACAAATATGTGCTGAAAATCCAGAACTATTGGGTAAAACTTGGCCATAGCCTTAGCTAAACAAAACTAAACCTTAAGTTTATATACTGCATCTTCTCTATAAAAATAGAGCTTGACACGGTTTATAAAAAATTGAAGAAAAAAAAATAGGATAGGAATAGTTTAGAAGGAAACGAAGATAACAATTTTAAAAAAAGCCAAGTTTTCAGATGTTTACGTAATAATTGAAGAGCCCAGATCGCGCAACTGGACAGGAAAATTATTCCAGAGCTCAGTAATTTTGAAAAGAAGAAACTTCCCTAATTTTCCAGTATAGATTACGCCTTTCAGCGTAGGAAAAGATAGTTTAAGTTTTTGAGTAAGTCTGGTGATCTCAGTTCTCATAGAATTCCAGGGATCCTTCTGGAGATTCCCAGTGGTCTGAGACTAGCTTTATGATGTCTGGATGGGAGGGAAAGCACATTGCTTTAACTGCTCATAACTGAGCACCGAGACAAAGGAGCTGGAGAAACTTGCAGGTTCAGTTCACTCAGCGAGGCAGTAATGCATAAGAATGCAGAGGCTTTAAAAGGTCAGTGACTGTGGGGGTCTTCCCCCGGTCCAGGGCCACTGCAGCAACTTGACAGCCGCTCTCATGCAACAAACCAGACTCTGCCAGCGAAAATTCATCCTGGGACAACAGTGGCATGGAACTGGATTTCTATCTTCCCAGACTATATCAGAATGAACCTTCTGGTCCAAGCCTTTATCCTCATCAGAGAGGGGGGTGATGCTGAGGGGAGGTCCCCTGGCCTATGCCACCTCTGGTGCACTGCAAGTTCAAATAGGCGTTCCACGAGGCTCACAAAATCCTGGGTGAATCCTTGTACTAGGGGTGTTGAGGACCCCAGCAGGAGAGTTAGAATATATTGCACTAAATGAAAAGATAGATATAATAGGTATCTCTGAAACCTGGTGAAAGGAGGATAATCAATAGGCCACTGTTATACCGGGGTACAAGTTATATCGTAGTGATAGGGTGGATCAAATCAGTGGAGGCATAGCGTTATATATTAAGGAAGGCCTTGAATCAAACGGACTAAAAATTTTATAGGAGTAGAAACACACCTTGGAATCCATATGGGTAGAAATTCCATGTATAAGGGGGAAAAGGATAGTGATAGGAATGTACTACCGTCTGTCTGACCAGGATGAATGGACAGATGCTGAAATGTTATCAGAAATTAGGGAGGCTAACAACTGGGTAACACAGTAATAATGAGCGATATCAAAACTCTCCCAATATTGACTGGGTAAATGTAGCATCAGGGCATGCTAGAGAGATAAAATTCCTTGATGAAATCAAGGACTGCTTTATGGAGCAACTAGTTCAGGAATCAACAAGAGGTGAAGCAATTCTAGATCTAGTTCTTAGTGGAGCACATGAATTGATGAGGGAGATAATGGTGTTGATATTTAAAAATACCATCGTGGAAGCCCAGCCTAGATATATTCCATGTATTAAAAAAGGAGGAAGGAAGACCAAACTGCTGCCAGCGTGGTTAACGAGTAAGGTGAAGGAAACTATTGGAGCTAAAAGAGAATCCTTCAGAAAGTAGAAGGATCCGATTGAAAATTAATTGTAATCAACCAAAGGAATGTCAAGTCAAATGCAAGGTGCTAATAAGGAAGGCGAAGAGAGATCGTGAAAAGATTGCACTGAAAGCAAAAACACACAATAAAAACTTTTTTAGTTATATTAATAGCAAGAAGCCGGGAAGAGAATCGGATGGACCGCTAGACAACCGAGGGATAAAAGGGACTCTCAGGGAAGACAATGAAATAGCGTAGAGATTAAATGAATTCTTTGCCTCAGTCTTCACTGAGGAAGATGTGGAGGAGTTACCGGTGCCAGAAATTGTATTCAATTCTGATGAATCAAAGAAACTCACACAAATCTCTAACACTGGATGATGTAATGGGTCAAATTGAACAGTAGCAAATCACTTGGATCGGATGGTATACATCCCATTATGCTGATAGAATTGAAAAATGAACTTGCAGAGCTATTTATAGTCATTTGTAATTTTTCTTTAAAAACCAGCATAGTACCAGAAGACTGGAGGGTGGCCAACGTGATGCCAATATTTAAAAAGGGTTTCTGAGGTGATCCAGGAAATTATAGCCCAGCGAGTCTTTCGTCAGTGCCGGGCAAAATAGTAGAGACTATTATGAAGAACAAAATGACAGAACATATACATAAGCATGGATTAATGAGAGAAAGTCAACATGGTTTTAGTCAAGGGAAATCTTGTCTCACTAATCTACTGCCTTTCTTTGAAAGGGTGAATGAACATGTGGATAAAGGTGAACCAGTTGATATTGTGTATTTGGATTTTCAAACGCATTTGACAAAGTACCCTATGAAAGACTTCTGAGGAAATTAGAATGTCATGGGATAGGAGGTAATGTCCTTTTTTGGATTGAGAACTGGTTGAAAGATAGAAACCAGCAAGTTCACGGTTCATAGAAACATAGAAAAAAGCAGCAGAAAAGGGCTATAGCCCACCAAGTCTGCCCATTCCAAGTATCCCCTCCCCTGAATTTACTCCCTTAAAGATCCCACGTGAGTATCTCATTTTCTCTTAAAATCCGTCATGCTGCTGGCCTTTATCACCTGGAGTGGGAGTCTGTTCCAATGATCCACTACTCTTTCGGTGAAGAAGTACTTCCTGGAGTCGCCATGAAACTTCCCTCCCCTGATTTTCAGCGGATGCCCTCTGGTGGTCGAGGGTCCCATGAGCCAGAAGATATCATCTTCTGACTCGATGCGTCTCGTGATGTACTTATATGTTTCAATCATATCTCTCCATTCTCTTCTTTCCTCAAGTGAGTACAGCCGCAATTTTTTTTAATCTTTCTTCATACATGAGATCCTTGAACCCCAAGACCATCCTGGTGGCCGTTCACTGAACCGACTCGATCCTCAGCACGTCCTTTCGGTAGTGTGGTCTCCAAAACTGAACACAGTACTCCAAGTGAGGCCTCACCATGGCTCTGTACAACGGCATCATAATTTCAGGTCTCCTGCTGACGAAACCTCTGCGGATACACCCCATCATTTGTCTTGCCCTGGAGGAAGCCTTCTCCACTTGATTGGCAACCTTCATGTCCTCACTAATGATCACCCCTAGGTCGCGTTCCGCCGTGGTCCTAACCAAGGTCTCACCATTTAGTACATAAGTTCTATGCGGGTTTCTCTTACCCAGGTGCATTATCTTGCATTTTTTAGCATTGAAGCCTAGCTGCCAAGTAGTTGACCATTGTTCCTCATCAATCACCTAATGGCTCTGCACAGGCAGGAGTGACCTGCCTTCACTCCTGCCCGTGCAGAGCTGGTAGCTGATTGCTGCAAGTTCCCACTGTGGCAGCCAATCAATTAACTAGCGGTTCTGCACAGGCAGGAGTGAAGGAAGGTCGCTTCTGCTTCAATTCACCACTGGACCACCAGGGATACTTAAATAATAATAATAATGACAACAGTTTATATACCGCAGGACCGTGAAGTTCTATGAGGTTTACAAAGATTAAAGAAGGTACAAATAGATTGAGCTTAACATGGTGGAAGCTAGCGATTAACAGCTCAAGGGATCAGTTATTGAGGAGAAAGAGTTGTACAGGTCAGCTACCTAGATATTTCAGGAACAGATATGTTTTTAGGCGTGTCCTGAATTCCCCATAGGTAGCAGGCATAAGTGTAAGCAATTGTTCTAGATCTTTGCCCCATAATGCTGCCTGATGTGAGAGAAGGTGTTGATGGTGTCTTTTGAGTTTAAAGGTATGTGGGGGATGTGGGAGGGAGATAAAAATAATTAGAATCATGCTGGGACAGAATCCAGGAGGGATCCCTCCTGTCCTGACCACCACTGGGCCAGCAGGTCTCGCAACAGGCCTGCAAGGCATAGGGAGGGAGGGGGAAAGGGTACAGAACCAGGGAGGGAGGGAGCTTGGTGCAGAGACTAGCAGGGGAGTGAGTGAGGGGACTGGATGCAGAGCAGCTAGGGAGGGGGGAACAGGGTGCAAGGCAAGGCACTTCTCTTGAATATAAATTCTCCCTCCCCTGTTTATATTCGAGTCAACCTTTTTTCTCCCCTTTTGGGAAGGAAAAAGATTACCACTGTTTATATTCGGATTGGTTTATAGCTGTTGTTGGAAACAGGATACCAGGCTTGATGGACCTTTGGTCTGTCCCAGTATGGCAATTCTTATGATCCTCTGCTGGTCCTCCTGGGTTTGGTGGCCCCTCAAGCGTCTGTGCTTGGCCAATGCACCTTCGGAGAACTCTGGAAAGGGTCTCTTCCCCTGGAAATGCACCTTCTGCGGAAACCCAGCCCTGGTCTAAACAAAAAAAATATTTTTTTTCCTCTCTCTGTTAGGTTCTAGCTCATGTTCACCGTCTTAACACCAGCTCTGGCAGGATACACATTTCAAATCTGACATATTGTAATCTCAAAAAATAATTTTTTTTTTTTTAACCTTTTGTCTGGTCATTTTATTATTCAAATCATGTTGGTCCGAGGCTCTAGTTTCTGTTTGTCCTCCCTCGATATCTCCTAATGCAGCACCAGCAGCAGTGGATAGATAGCAGATGCGAGCTCTGAACAGGCTCGTTCACAGCCTGCCTCTCCAAGGCTTCCCTCTACTGCATCAGTAGCAGACCATAACCAAGCCTGTTCACGGTTTTCCAAAATTTATGGGGGTTCCTGGAACGGAACCCCTCCGAATTTTTGGTGGGGAGTACTGTAGTAGGCTCACCGGCTAGCTACAGTAAATGTCCCAAAGGGCTGATCCTTCTAGCAGCAGACTTCAGTAGCACACGTGTGCGTCTTGTCCCAGGCAGAGGTCCCAACAAGTGGGAATATCTGGGCACTGAGCCTTCAATCAAAGACTTAGAAAAATACCAGAAAATAAACAGGGGGCAGAAGCTGAAAAGATGAGTTTAATACAAGCAATTTGTGGGTTCAGATGCAAAACCCTATGTTCAGAACACACGGTGCACTAGTATATTTTCAACGTGGTTCAAGATAATTTTTTTCCCTTCAAAATTGCATCAGTAAAATAAAGTTACTTTTTAAAAAATCGTATAAAGCTACAAGGGCCTACATTTACATATTCAAAGGCAGCAACGGGAACCTACAGGGTATATGTTAGTCTATGCAGGCGGGTGTAAAGTGGAATATAATGCAAAAGTATAGGAGACGCTTCCCAGGCTCTGACGTCCTTTACCACACACGCGCAAGACCGATCTCAAAATGCGACTCAGGAAACACGGATAAGGAACGCTCCATCTCCAAACCTTTAATGTTGGGTCGTCGTCTCCTCTCTGAACTCCCTATAGTACTTCTCTCGGCTGCCCCCCTCTGCCGGAAATAGGAAGTCGTATCAGAAGGGGCGGGACGCGGCCGAGAGAAAGATGTTGCGTCAGAGGAGGCGGGCACAGGAGAAGGAAAACTAACTAGAGCCGGTCACGAGAGACCTGTAAAAGAAGTTTGAAGGTAGGATGCAGTGATGGGCACATTCAGAATCAGGGAGAGGTACTGGACAGAGAGAAGAGGGGGTGATATGGTAGACAGCGAGGGAGGGTTGTGTGTGAGGGTAGTCAGATGTGTGAGACTTGGTATCTTTGTTATTGTGATGGTTTGTAGGGTGTAGAGCTTGCTATACCTGTACTTTTTGAGTTCTCATTTGGTAGAGCGCATTCGTTTGACTTGAAAACAAGCAATTATAACGTGAAGAAGCTTGTGAATTTTGTCAGCGTATAATGTGTTTATAAGTTTTAAATAATCTAAGCTTTTTTCCCCCGAGACACGTTATCACGGTTTTGCGTTGTAGTTGTTTAGTTTTTCTAGTTGGTTCTTGCTGCATGGACATTTATTGAAAGGTTGTTAAAGCGTTTGAATAGTTTTTCTATTTTCACATAACTAAAACTGAGCTTCTGACTTTGTGAAAAGCAATAACTGTAAAAATTAGGTTGGGTGAAAGGCCAAATGGTGAATAACGTTATGCTTTATTTTTGTCTTGGAGTTAAACGAATTTTAATGCATGCTGAAGAATGCTAATACACGTTTGTGTTTTTCTTAAACTACATCTCTGTAAGTGAGACCTTTAGTCCAACCATTAGCAGTGTTGTATGTGAGATGTACAGCCATGAGCCGATACTTATTTATGGGGCTTTATCATTCCAGTTCCTCTGAGGAATCTGGTGGGGACAGCAAGTCTGCTCTCCTGTGATCTCTTTCGTTACCAGCTTTTTTCTGAATTTAGAAGCAGGTGGGCCACATATTCTGATGTCTTATGCACTTCTGACTTTAGAAGGAAGCCAACAAAGGATGAGGTGGGAGAACTTTAGGGAATGGAAGGCAAGGCATGCTAGGTTGGAAGCAGGAGTCTGCATGAATGCTAGACACAAAATTATGCCCTTAGCTAATAATGCCTCTAGTGGAATTTGGGGCAGAAGAGACAGGCTGTGTGGAAAAAAAATACATTTTTTTGCTGTATCTTCCACAAAACTTGGCCAATTCTTAGAAAATTTAGTATGTTGTGTCCTGAATGAAGTTAATGTAAAATGTAAATATTTCCCATTGCACCACAACAATACCTTGTGAAAATGAATTGTGAATTGAATAAAAATACATCAAAAAGATTTATGGTGTATCTTGCAGAAAAATGTAAAGTTAAAAAGTAATGTTTCCATTAAGCAGACTTCGAAGTGTGCTCCCTTTACACGAAAGCACACCCTCAGCCTTGGCTGCCACTGATCTATGGACTTGTCAACGTCTCTCTACTTCAGCTCAGCCCAAACAAAGATGAGGCACTGTTTAAGGTATTAGATGACATATCGCATTCCTGTATCAGCCCCCAGATCTGGTAGTCAGCTGGGTTTAGGTCTGGTGGAGTCGCAGGCCGGAGCTCTGGACAAATGAAATCTGGGATCTCTCGATGTAGCATTTCTATGGTGTACTTTGCTTATTGTGCTGGGGCATTGTCTTGTTGGAACAGTACAAGATCCCATACAATATCAGTGTGTTCTTGTGTGCGAATCAAGTGTGGTCATCCACTGCCTGGCTTACGATCCACGGTGCCCATTGCTTGGATCTTGTGTAGCAGCACATCAAGGCCTTTTATGTTCCAATTAGAGAGTTGCGCGGGGACAGAAATCCCACCCGTCCCCGCCAAAGTCTCACCCGTCCCCACTCGTCCCCGTGAGGAATCCCTCCATCCCCGCGAGGCATCCCCTCCGTCCCCGTTAGGAATCCCCTCCGTCCCCGCCCGTCCCTATAAACTTCAGAAATAGTTATTTCAGTTAATTATGCTACTGAATTAAAGGCTCTGGTAGAAACCCATTTACAAATAAGCAAAAAGACTTTATTAATTTGGAAATATTAATTGGGAAGAATACATACTTTGTAAACGGGTTTCTACCAGAGCCTCTTTTGTTTATAAATTTTTATCAACACAACTAATATACTACTTTATCCTGAAGCAAAAAAAAAAAAAAGAAATAGAATTCTTTTCTTACCTTTGTTGCCTGGTTTCTGCTTTCCTCATGTTCTCATTCAGTTCCTTCCATCCACTGTCTCTCTTCCTTCTGCGTCTTCCATTTGCTCTGTTACTGTGCCTCTCCCTTTCTCCCCCCTTCCAAATTGGTCTGGCACCCATCTTCTTCCCTCCGCTCCCCCCATAGTCTGGCATCTCTGTCTTCTTCCCTGCCAGCGTCTTCTCCCCACTCTCTCTTCCCCATTTCCTTTCAGAGTTCTTCTCCCCCCCCATCTTCCCCATGTCCTGTCAGCGTCCTTCTCCCCCCTCTGTCTTCCTCATGTCCTTTCAGTGTCCTTCTCCCCCCTCTGTCTTCCCCATGTCCTTTCATTCAGTGTCCTTCTCCCTCCTCTGTCTTCCCCATGTCCTTTCAGTGTCCTTCTCCCTCTCTGTCTTCCCCATGGCCTTTCAGCTTCCCCCCCCCGTCTTCCCCATGGCTTTTCAGCGTCCTTCTCCACCACCACCACCCCCGTCTTCCCCATGTCCTTTCAGCGTCCTTCTCCACCCCTTTGTCTTCCCCATGTGCTTTCAGCGTCCTTTTCCCCCCCGTCTTCCCCATGTCCTGTCAGCGTCCTTCTCCCCCTTCTGTCTTCCACAAATGCTTTCAGTATCCTTCCCCCCCCGTCTTCCCCATGGCCTTTCAGCGTCATTCTCCACCCCTTTGTCTTCCCCAGTGCTTTCAGCGTCCTTCTCCCCCCTCCTTCTCTCTCGCCCCGGGTGCAGCACAGCCGGCCAGGTCCCCTTACTTTTATGGCGCTTCCCCGACCGACCGACAACAGCCCTGGTCTGACAAACCTCCCTGTCCTTAACCGCGAATCTAAATTTCCTTCTTACAGCTGCTGTAAGAAGGTAATTTAGATTCGCGGTTAAGGGCAGGGAGGTTGGTCGGACCAGGGCTGTTGTCGGTCGGTCGGGGAAGCACCATAAAAGTAAGGGGACCTGGCCGGCTGTGCTGCACCCGGGGCGGGGCGGACTGCCCCCCTCCCTTGGTAGCCACTCGAGCCGCGAGGCTACTCCTCCTTACCTACCCTGCCTGCAGCACAGAGCCGAACGGAAGTCTTCCCGACGTCAGCGCTGACGTCGGAGGGAGGGAGGGCTTTGTTTAAGCCCTCCCTCCCCTCCGACGTCAGCGTTGACGTCGGGAAGACTTCCGTTCGGCTCTGTGCTGCAAGCAGAGCAGGTAGGGAGAAAAGCTGCGCGACTTAGTACATCCAGCCCCGCAGGAACCCCGCGACCCTCGGAGACATCCCCACGGGATCCCCGCGACCCTAGGGGGTGTCCCCATGGGATTCCCGCGACCTTAGGGGGCGTCCCCACAGGATACCCGTGACCCGAAGGGGGAACCCGCGGGATTCCCGTCGTCCCCGTTCCCGTGCAGTTCTCTAGTTCCAATCCTTCTGTGGGAACTCTTTCAACAATTGTCAACTGCTGTAATCTTTTAGTAGTACCAAGTTCTTTATCAGAATTTGATCTTCTACAGTGAAAACCATTTAGATACAGAGACTTGTTTACAAACTATCATCTGCTTCTGTGTGTATCCCATAATAACAATTCATTTTCACAAGGTAGTGTGGTGTGGTAGGAAATATATACAACGTTTTACATCAACTTTATTCAGGACCTGACACAGTAAATTTCATAAGAATAGGCTGAGTTCTGCAGAAGATAATGACAAACATTTTGGTGTGGGACGGGTTTGTTTTTTTTGGTTCACAGTATGAGGTTTTATTTATTTATTTATATATTTATTTATATATATATATATATATACACACACAAGTGTTTAAGCCTGTTACATTACCAGTACCTCCTTCCCATGTCTTTAGTGCCCCAGTGCTCCTTCCTATGTCCCCCTCACTGCCTTCCAGCCTTTGTCCCACCCCCCTCCCCCGAAGCTAGCCAGCCTACCTCCCTCCCTACCTGCCGCGCTAAAGCCTGCCTGCCTGCCTCCCTCCAAAGGCAAAGCCTGCCCCCCCCTCCGTACCGACCCCCGCTGCTGCTACCTACCGTCTGGCCTACCGCCTCTTCAAACACCCCCTTCTCCCGGTCCGCTGCCGCACGCCGCAACTAAAGCAAAGGGAAAAGGATCCGCCGCACACAAACCGCCACAGACTCCAGCTGAGCGCGTCAAACAATCCATCATGGAGGCAGGGATCACGAAGTTGTAAGTGCGCATGTCCCCATGTCATTCTCTACCACCAATTTATGTGAAGGCTCATTCCATTAGAGGCATTTCCTTCTCGTGGGCAGAGTTATCAGCAGTTTCCCTTGAGATTTGTAGATGTGCCACTTGATCCTCCGTACATACTTTTATAAAGTTTTACAGTATTGATGTGGCAGCCAAGCAGGAAACTGCTTTTGGTTCTTCCATACTGGCAGATAGCTCATTGGTCCCACCCTGACTTTATGGGATTGCTCTGTTACCTCCCACTTGTCCAGGAATAGAGTGGGATTGTACAAGAACGAAAGATTAGGTTCTTACATTTGCTAATCTTCTTTCTTGTAAATCTACACTCTTTCTGGGAGTTGCAGATTCATTGATTGTCTGCCTTGAATAAGTATTGGTAAGATGGACTTATGGGGTTTTTTTTTTTTTTTTTTTTTTATCAGCCTTTCTAAGAGTACCATCCAAACATGTTATGCACTTTGCCTGGCTGTGGTGCCCTCCTCTGTTAGTGCAGGCTGTGTCTCCTTATAGCACAGTTCTTTTCAGGTTTTGCAACCTGTTTCAATTGTTTGATTGTTCTGTAATTTCAAGTTATGAGCAGATTAGACTTGTTTGTCGAAGTTTCCCCATTCCCCTCCCTTTTATCTGTGACCTCTACAGGTGTGACTGTTTGCTTTTGCACGAACTGGTGACCAGAGGGCAGTCCTGAGTTAAGAGAGGAGGGTCTGAAAAAAATAATGTAAATGAGGCTTTTTACAAGCAGTCTCACAACATGGGATGCATAACCACGTCCAGGAATAGTGGGATTTATGAGAAAGAAGATTAGCATAGGTAAGAACCTAATCGTTTGCTTGTTTCTTTGTATGACAGTCTTTTAATAATTCTCGTGTTTATGGTCTGAGATGACATGGGGAAGCTGTAAATTGTGGACATAAGAGAAATATAAATTAAGTTTTTTGTTGGAGCTATATTTAGATTATATCATAAGTTTGCTCTCCACATTTCTACTTGCACTGGTCAACATATTTCAAATATCCAGAAACAAGAATGTCTTTTTTGTTGTTGTTTACAGCTATGGATGATGATGGCCAAGCACTTCTGGATCCTGTAACCTTTGAAGAAAATGATCCTGAAGTTGGGAAATCTCTATTCCATCCACGATCCAGGAGGTTAGTAGAACAATATACTTGGTATTCTAGGTACAAAAAATAGGTTTTGTTTATTCAAACATATTTTGTTTGGGGGTTTCCTTTTTGTGAAATGTTTGAGGACAAAATCTCAAGATACAATACAGTCAGCCACATAAGACGTGAAAAAGTATATAAAACGTAACAACCTTTTAATAATTATTTTTTTTTTTTAAGGTAATTTTGTTTTATTTACAGAAAGCCATTTTTGTATTTAAATATTTTAGAAATTATGTGGAAACTGCTTTTCTAGCAAATATTTTGTGTTGGCTAATTTCTAGTGCAATAAATGTGTCATTCTGGATGGATAGGTAATATTCCAGTGCTTGTGAGCACAGAAAGAATCCACTCCTGCTTTTGAATCTCTCCTTCACTAGAGGGCTCTGCTGCCCTCCTTCAGTTTTTCCTTCTGAATGCAAGCTGGATGGAGTCTTTCTGATCTGCTCTGTTTATTTTTTCAATTTTTTTTCTGTCTTTTTCATGATATTTTGGTGCTGAAAGCTCCTCTAGTCGAAAGTCCAACTCTGCCTGCTTGGAGGAGAAGCAGGCAGACAGGCCAGTCCCTCTGTGGTATCTATTGGCCAGCCTGCAGAAACCTTTTTGGAGCTCTGGGTGCATTCCCCTCTTAGCACTGTTTGCCCATTGCGTCACAGGGGCTTGAGTGCTGGCTGTCGGGCATCCATTGGGGGCTCAGCAGGGTCTTGCAGGGTGCTGTGCCTGCAGGTCCGCAGAGATTCAAGGCTCAGTCAGACTCTGGTCAGACTGGCAGTCTAAAGATTCAGCACTGGAGGAGCAGTCCGTTTAAGGCAGTGATTTTTTTTTTTTTTTTTTTTTTCCACAGATCCAACTAGTTTAGTAACTGAGTCAGACTGCACAGGTCACAGTGAGTAAGGCTGTTATAGCCTTTGAGGAAAATTGGGGAGGTCTGTAAAACCTGTTTTTGTCTCTTACCTTAGCTTCCCCCACCTCCAAAATACTAGAATTGCATTTTTTTTGGGGGGGTTCTTTTTGTTAAAATATTTTAGAACAATTTTTTTTGGCACTAAAATGCTGTTAAGGTGGCCATCTTTCATTTCTCAATTTTTTTTTAAAAAAAGTTTTATATAGAAGCTCATTTTGCCTCAAATCTGGTAGCTGGTGGAGTCTTCAGGCTTTTGCCTCTATTTCATGCTAAGTTTGGTCTGGATGAGCTCCCTTGCACCACTTGAAGGGGAGGCTGGTCCCTTTTGCTCTCTAGGGCCAAGGAACAGTCAAGTCTGTTGATTGGGGCTAAATCCCTTCTAGAGCCCTGGAATGGTGGTCGTCCTAAATGAAGGGCACAGAGGCTGCAGAGCCCAAGAGATGCAAGCTAGAGTCCTCTAAAGGAGACTCAGTGCTGCCTAAAACTGTGTTTTATGAAGTGGAGATCCTTTCAGGATGGCTAAAATAAGAACATAAGAATAGCCTTACGGTGTCAGACCAACTACTATTAATTATTTCTATAGCGCTACCAGACGCACGCAGTGCTGCTCAGAGTCATAAAGAAGAAGAAAACAATCCCTGCTCAAAAGACCTTACAATCTAAACAGCCAAGATAGACAAACAGGATGTCATGGATACAGTTAAGGGGAACAGTTAATCAGGTGGCTGGGTTGGAGGGCAGAGGAGTAGGGTTAAGGATTGAAGGCTATATCAAAAAGGTGGGTTTTCAGTCTGCTTTTAGACACGGGAAGGGGACTGACGGACAAACTCGGGTAATTTATTCCAGGCAGAGGGGGCAGCTAGATGAAAGTCCTTCAAGCCCAGTAGCCCATTCTTACGGTGGCCAACCCAGGTCACTAGTACCTACCCAAAACCCAAAGAGTAGCAACATTCCATGTTATCGATCCAGGGCAAGCAATGGCTTGCCCCATGTCTTTCTCAATAACAGACTATGGACATTTCCTCCAGGAAATTGTCCAAACCTTTCTTAAAATCAGCTACTCTATCCAACTACAACCTGTGGCAATGCGTTCCAGAGCATAACTATTCTCTGAATGAGAAAATATTTCCTCCTATTGGTTTTAAAAGTATTTCCCTGTAACTTCGAGTATCCTCTAGTCTTTGTAATTTTTGACGGAGTGAAAAATCAATCCACTTGTACCCTTTGTACTTCAGTCAGGATTTTGTAAACTTCAATCATATCTCCCCTCAGCCGTCTCTTTTCCAAACTGAAGAGCCCTAATCGTTTTAGTCTTTCTTCATACAAGAGAAGTTCCATCCCTTTATCATCTTGGTCGCTCTTCTTTGAACCTTTTTTTAGTGCCACTATATTTTTCGTGAGATAAGGAGACCAAAAATGAATGTAATACTCCAGGTGAGGTTGCACCATGGAGTGATTCGGAGGCATTATTGCATTTAGTAGCAGTAATTGTTCTTTGTGTATGCTGTTTCTATATTCTGTCCAATCATATTTCAGATTTATTCAATTTTATGAACCACCTAAGGGTCCAAGATATATCCATGCATTGTACAATAACAAATAAAAGCAAAGAAATAAAAAGGAACTCCATTTCACAGCAGGATAGGGTGGATAGTTAATATCTGCCACTTCCAATGTTCCAGGCCCGACTCGGAGACTTATTGACAGGTGCATTCAGGGGTCAGGATCTACAAAAAGATCCACTTTTGAGAAGGTGAAAAGTTGAAAGTTTCCTGCTAGTGTAGTAGAAGATGGGTGGGCATTTCTTTCTTATTTTCACTCTTTTTATTTATTTATTTATTTTAGTACGGGTAGTATACTACAGAATTCCTGTTTGTTTTAGTTTCAAACCATTTTTTATTAGGTGAAGTGAAACAGAATAAAGAAATGCACACCTCCAAACATAACAGCATACTGCTGTATAATACAGCTATCACATAGTTCAGCAGGACATGGACAGACAACTAACACAACAGCAATGTTGAGCAATTAAGAAAACATGCCCTCTGGACATCATATTAAGTCTCAGTTCACTGTTGTTAACAATCGGATAAATCCCCCTGAAAAGGATTCAGGTCCCAATTCCTGCCCCATACTTTCTCTGTCTCTGTCATATGTAAGTCAGGTACCTGGGGACACATCTTAAAGACCAGAAATCGTCTTCCAAATATGTCCGTCTTTTATTATGAGTTTCACATCTTTTATACGAATCAGGTTTGTCAGCATGTGACGGCATGTGACGTAAATACAAACCATATATGGAAAGTCACATGAAACTTTAAACACATCAGCATTTTTCCTAGCTAGAGATTGAAGTCCACAGAGGGTCAGAAAAAGCCTTAACCAGCAGAGCTTCTTAACTAAATCTGTCTGTAAATACGGCTTAACAAAACAATTGAATTCACTTCACATTATCTCTGTTTAAACATTACCTGTCCTTGTACCATCTTCAAAGAAGGGAAAGATAAACAGGGCCTACCTTTGCATCTTTAAACAACATATGCCTAAGGACACTTACTAAAGTTCTGATACGTGTCCGTTCAATTCCCCTCTTACGTCATGTAAATGACGTCATAAATACACAGCATGAGCTGGAAGGGAGTGATACTCTAGGTATGTCTCTCAAGGAGGGGTCTTTTTAGGAGCTGTAATACGAATAACACAGTACATGAGCAGTCAAGACAAGAGTGCAAATAATAAGAGATTATGCATTCAACTAAAATGCTGATCCCAAGAATTAGATAAATCAGAGTTACATTTGGACTCAGCAAAGAGGTCTGCTAATTTCAGAATGTCCATAGTAGGACCTATATTGTCAGAAAGAAAAGTACAACAGCATAAAATACTGAGGAGAATTTAACAGAATTCTCAGCTAGAATCATATCTAGGGCCATATGATTTTGAGAACCATCTGAGAAGTGGAGCCTAATTGATCAGTAATACCTTGCAAGGCGTCCCTAGAATAGTTCACAAAGCGTTGCTGATTATAATAATTTTAATTAATCCAATCAACATTCTTATTAATAGTAATAAAGGGAATAAGGAACTCAAACCCAGCCTTAACCTGAGCTCGGGCCTTAAATTCATCTGGGACCCCTCATGGGACCCCTATAGCATCTATGTATACATGTGATCAGATTTATATCAAGACAAATAAAAGGAAAAACCATGTGAATAGGAAGGATGCCTTTCAGAAAGAATATGCAGAAGCATAGTAACCTTAACTAAAGTGCACTGGCCTATCCACTGGCTGGGTAGCTTAACAGGGAGCCAAAAGTCTCCATAAAGCCAGTAAATATCAAATCTAATGCAGCAACAATAGGGCATACCTATGAGCCAAGACAGAACAATAACCTGGGGGTAAATTACCTAAAAAACTACTCTGTGTCAGATTAGAAACATGACATGTGTAATTGCCCTTATAGATGGTAACGGCAATATCAAGCTTTTGCTGTCCTGGCAACAAAGGGTATTTAGAACACTGCAGTGCACAGAGGGGATAAGTAAAATTAGAGGAGATATTGGTAAATAACCCAAAAAGGCATGGTTGGATACCAGGAGGGAGGTCCAGAGGTACGGTTCCTAGATGGGGTCTAGCTTGAGCACATATGTAACAATTACTCTTATTATGTTGATCAGCAGTGAATTTCATCCATTCTAACCAAAGGTTACGTTCTGAAAACCCTACCTTAACAGCCACAATATCTTCAAAAGTGGGATTGGCAATAGCCATCATGTCAGTAAGTTTATTGAATGTAGGGGCCAGTGGGTTAGTATTTTTTGGGGCCCCCACAAAATGGCGGGAGAAGATGAGTGGAGGTAGATAGATCCCGTAAGAAAACTGATGGGTCGGATAGCTAGACCCACCCTTAAACCACATGTCCATAATGTACATACCTTCATCAGTAGGTCTAGGGTTGTCAATAGTAAGAGAAAACTTAATAATTTGTGCAGGAACACTTTTCCTATAACAGTGTCCAACCTTATGAAGGGTCATACAAGTAAGCAGTGATTTACCATTTTGGTCCACTGTTTTTCAGGGTATTTTCTAGTTTATAAGCCCAGTCAGTATTAATATTCCACCCTACCACTCCCCAGAATGCACACTTATCCCCCCAACGTAAGTCAGTAACATATACATATATGTCCTTAGTTTTAGGAATCTCTGAGGACCAATGGCACAGCCTTGGGATATCAATTGATGAACAGTCCACAATGTCACAGGAGAAGGTGGCAACTTGCACACTGCTGGAATTATACCATAAGGTAGCATACTATCGGTCTTTTCTGGATTCCAATTGAAGGACAGCCTTTGCGAGGGAGTAGTCCAGCTTGACGTCGTGTTCGCAAAGAGGTGTCGGGGGTGCTGTTTACAGCAGGAGTGTCATTTACAGATGGGTATGGGCAGAAAGTGTCGTGGACCCAGAACACATCATCCCTGTAGACCCAGTTAGAAATGATCCATACAGGGAGAAAAACTAGCAGCAGCGGTGCCAGTAAGAGAATGATAAAGTTGGTAGAATGCTGCAATGAAATCATTATGTTGTTCCACTGGAGGAGGTGAAATCTGCGCAGGGAAGACTTGCTTCTGGGGTTTTAGGTTAACCCTCTTCAAGCGACTTGCGTGGATCCAAACAGGAAACTCCTCAGTGAGTGCAGCGGGCCTGGGCACAGCGATCACAGTAGTGGGAAGGCCAAAGGGGAAATCCGTCTGCTTCCGATCCTTGGAAAGCTGCTGGACAATCACCAGGCTGGAAAAAATGGGTAGGAATCTGTGGAGAGAAAGGAGAAGTGCAAGACACGTTTCTTTGAACAAGCCCTAATATTTCAATTAGCTTTTAGACGTATTCCTCCTGTATCAAGGGAAAATCTACCCATGGGGCGGGGAAAGGTCATCCCGTGAGAATCTCAAAGGGAGAGCAGCCAGATGTCTGTGCATACAGAAAGAGATACTTGAAAAGAAATGCTTGAAAAGCATTCCAAATATCATTCAGCAGCTGTACTCCAATGTGATCCAAACAAGAGATAGAAAACAAGAGAAACCATGTTGCCTGTATTGAATGTGGCAACATGTAACAATACCAATTCATTCACTTAGCATAGCCATGGCAAAAGAGAGACAATACTCACTTACTTAAGGTTCTTAATTGAACAATCCAAAAGGATATGTTTTTATCGTGCTGCATATAACTATTATGCACTTCAGAGAGACCATACTGATGTACTGAATGTATTCAGAAATGTATATTGAATGGATCATATGTAGGGAACACCACGAAATAAATGCTGTATAAAATAAAGCTTTTTCTTATAACCCCTAACTAAACTATATTCAGAATATAAAAGCTATAAGTAAAAGAACATTGCGCAGTTAGGCTAGTAAGAAGTGGAAAAAGAGCTCTAGAAATGGCCAATATTATGTATCCTGGGGTACCCACTAAACTAAAACAAGTAGACATGACACAGACAAAACATAAAGTTTTTAAACGTGGAGCTATTTCTCCATCTGTCAAGTGTGCAGGGCTGAATTTAACTCTGCAAATAAACACATTGATATAAAAAAACCAAAACAACAAATAATGTATATCATAACCATCTCATATTTGGAAAAAGGCATAAAGCTAATGTCTCTTTGGAGCGTCTCTATCTCTGCAGTGATAAAGAGGACCCGTGGAAAACATTAGAAATATCTGTGCCAAAACGGATCTGGGATGGCTATGTATAAATCCGGAAAAAACATTTTAAATTAGCAACATCCTAATTTCAGCTAAAACAATAGAAAGGAATTGTATTTTCCAATTTATTTTCAATTCACAACCGTGCCAGCTGTAATTATTGAGCTATATATATCTGTATCAAGGAGCAAAAGGTCAAGAATGAAAATATCACTAGCAAGAAGTTATACCATGATATTGGGCAATGAATAAGGGAGAGCTAACAGCTGGTATCCAGGGTTTCCCCTCTTTGCACCAAAGTCCGTCCAAAAGGGCGGCTTTGGGCACCTGCCAAACGCCAGGCATCAAATTCAGAGGAAGCTGTGAAAAAAGAGAGGAAGAGAATCCTGTTCACCCATGAGACCCAAAAGCCCATTTAAAAGAAGAGCTTGAACATCGTGAAGAGTGTGAAGGGTAATGAGGTGACCTAGGGTCAGAGAAGTAACCATCTCTACCACCATAGCACAAGCAGCCAGGGCTTTCTTGAACAGGAGTGACTATAAAAAAAAGGCAACAGAGCGTAACTTACCGCCATGTTCTCCCTTCATGGTGTTACAATAGTCCCAAACAAAGAGATAAAACATGTGGGCATAAGCAGGAAAACCCAAACTTGAGCTAGAAACCAAAGCACATCTTAAATGTCCAACATTTCATAAGTCCATCTGATAAGAGCAGTCATTTCAGAAACCAGGGTCTGTCTCAAAATCTGGTCATAGAAGGAACAAGCAGAGATCCATTGGCGGCAGTGACCAATCATAGCAAGAAAAGTAAACATGTCTTTCTTGGTAGCTGGGCGGGGCAGACCCAGAACAGCAGCAATGCAGAAAGTGCAGATTTTCCTCTGACCATGAGACAGGACAAAACCCAGGTATTTCACTTCAGACGTACACCAGTGCAGTTTATTTCGTGACACCTTGTGACCACACACAGACAACCATTATAAAAGATGCAAACTATCAATCGGACAGGTCTCCTGAATTATGGAACACAAAAAGTTGTACAAAATAAGAATAGGACCATGAGGGGCAGTGCATGACTTGTAGAATAGCCCGAAGGACATTCCACACTAGGTATACTGTTGCTTAAAGGTGAAAGCAGCCTCACCAAAGGGACTAAAAATAAAACATTCTTTAGGAAAATGACAGAAAAAAATCATTGGCTGCCGATGGAATGGTGGAAGAAACATAAGTGCAATGAGAATTACCAAAACACTAACAGCCCTAAATCTAGGACGAAACAGGGAATGCCATCAGCTTTGACAACAAGAGCGATGGGCGTATTATAAGAAGAGATGGTGGTTTTGATAATGCCGGAGAAAAGTCAAGAGACAAACAGTGGAATCTCACCTTACTGCTTGATAAAACCAAGAATGAGTAACTTCAAAGAAGCACTATAGGGGGTCAGTGGAAGCCCAAACAGAGAAGTCTGGGGGAAGGGACAAAAACATTCATGCACAGACCCTGATAATGAAAGCAAAGAACAGATTAGCTTTGCTCTGCACAAGAAAGAAAACCTCTAAAACGGAATTTTTTAAACGCACAAAATTAGTCAGGATCAAAAGGAAGACAAGAAATAGTGCTTGTGTACAAACTACAAGGGAAAGATCTTAGACTGATTCAACCAGCGCTTTCAATTCATTCCACATAACAGCATGTCCTACCTCAGTATTAAAGATTGGTGACACAGAAAGATGGGAGCTGAAGGAAAAATGTCATACACACACACAGCCGTACAAGTCTCATTTGTCTAGGAGTAAGTGCCTTTATGACTCATTACAAAACCCAATATAACAATGCAAAAATATTCGCTTATCTTACCTTATAAGCGAGGTACAGTAATAAGAGACAATAAAATCTTATACTCTATAAAAGTTTTAACCTTACAAATGACAGAGTGGGCAGGGGGGTTCTATAAATAATTTCATTCTTTCCGAAAGAATGGCAGCTGCTTATATATTCATGAGGGGCGCTTACCGAAAGTACCCCGAGATTTTTCCCAAAAAAACTCCATAATAGAACCCAAAGCTTGAACTTAAAATAAAGGGTGGGTACAGGTCACCACTACCCAGTGAGTATTAAAGAACAGAAAAAATTCAGAAATACTCACAAAATACCGGTGATATCATCTGCCCATCGCGGACAAGCCCCCAACTGAAAAGGATTCAGGTCCCAATTCCTGCCCCATACTTTCTCTGTCTCTGTCATATGTAAGTCAGGTACCTGGGGACACATCTTAAAGACCAGAAATCGTCTTCCAAATATGTCCGTCTTTTATTATGAGTTTCACATCTTTTATACGAATCAGGTTTGTCAGCATGTGACGGCATGTGACGTAAATACAAACCATATATGGAAAGTCACATGAAACTTTAAACACATCAGCATTTTTCCTAGCTAGAGATTGAAGTCCACAGAGGGTCAGAAAAAGCCTTAACCAGCAGAGCTTCTTAACTAAATCTGTCTGTAAATACGGCTTAACAAAACAATTGAATTCACTTCACATTATCTCTGTTTAAACATTACCTGTCCTTGTACCATCTTCAAAGAAGGGAAAGATAAACAGGGCCTACCTTTGCATCTTTAAACAACATATGCCTAAGGACACTTACTAAAGTTCTGATACGTGTCCGTTCACCCCCTACTCCCCCCCATTAATTCCCCCCTCCCCCTCAAAAAAAAACAACAAAAAACTCCCCAAGATCCTAAACAAAGACCTTTTTCAATAAACACTAAGGTAATCAAATCCTAGGTTAACTCATTCAACAACAAGCTTTGTCCCCTGGAATGCAATTGATTGATATAGGATTGCCAGACTAACAAATAGGCATCCCTTCTTTTTTTTTTTGTTCCCCGCGCCTCGTTGGCCTCCCAACATGCCAATTGGTGCAATTGATTCCTCCACCGCTAATAGTCAGGGGGATCTCCCACAGTCCAATACTGCATGATGCATTTCCTGGCCACTAAGCAAAGTTTTCGACATAGTGTTTGTGCCTCCCTCACCATTGGCCCATATGCTCCAGGTACATCCAGTACCAACTGCTTCACAGAGCCTCTAAAGGTTATATCCAGCAGCTGATCAATATAAAATGCAATACGGCGCCAAAAGCATTGTATGACAGGGCACAACCACAGAGCATGTCCAAAAGTGTTTTCACCCATCCCACATTTCAGACGGATTGCCATGGGCACCACCCCCCACTATAACATCTGTTTCTGGGTAAAATATGCCCTATGTAATACTCTATACCCAATCTCGCGCAACTGTGCACTAGAAGTCAGGCCCGGGATGCCACGTATGATGTCAGTAATATTACTTTGTGTTAAAGGCACCTGAAGCTCTCTCTCTCACCCATCAATACATTTCTGGACATCTCTGGTTGGTAATAAATGAAGCAGGGCCTTGTAAATCCCTGATATTGTGATATCAAGTTCAGCACCTTGCTGAAAAAAAACCCGAAGGTGAGGGCCCATCATATGAATATGAGTCACTGGAGGGAAGGTGGACCAGAAATGTAGAAACTAATAATAAGCATTATACCAGGACAAGCAGGCATCATATTCTCCACATGTAGGTGACATCATCTATGGAGCCCTGATTGGACACTCTTGCAAGCAAACACAGGCGCGCACAGGCGCAGGTGCCTTCCCACTCGAGCTAGGGGGCACGTCTCCTCCTCGTGGCCTCAGTTCTTCGTTTTCTGCAGAGCCAGAAGCCCAGTTCTCTGCTCTGCGCGATCGGAGTGCCTCTTGCATCGCGGCTTACTTTGGATTTTTATTTTCGGGTGAGTCGCTGTGTGGCGCGTTTCAAAAAAAAATCCTAAAACAGTTTTTCTTCCGACTTCTGTTGTTGACCCGGGGCTCCGGGTCCAACTTGGCCGTTGAGCCTCGCGCGGCAGCGGCGTCGCTTGGGACTATGTCCCGACCAGTCTCTGGTTTCAAAAAGTGCATTTGGTGTGGTTGGGTGATCTCTATCACTGACCCCCCACCGTTGGTGCATTGAGTGCCTCGGGGCCGACCATCGTTTGGACTCCTGCCCGCATTGTGCTACTCTTCAACCACGGGTGCTTCGGAGGAGAAGGGCCAGGATCCTCAAACTGTTTGGAATGGATCTGGCGGCAGGACCGACCTCGGCCCCGGCCTCGGCGGCCTAGATTTTGTCGAAGTCACCCTCGTCTGTCAAGTCCTCGTCTGCCTCGACGAAACCTGTGGCTCCGGGTAAGTCTCCTCTTCCTCCCTCAGGTTCCTTGGCGAAGAAGCCTACCCCAGGGTTTCAGGTAGAGAGTTGCGTGGGGACAGAAATCCCACCCGTCCCCACCCAAGTCCCACCCGTCCTCGCGAGGAATCCCCTACGTCCCCGCGAGGAATCCCCTACATCCACGCCCGTCCCTATAAACTTCAGAAATAGTTATTTCAGTTAATTATGCTACTGAATTAAAGGCTCTGGTAGAAACCCATTTACAAATAAGCAAAAAGACTTTATTAATTTGGAAATATTAATTGGGAAGAATACATACTTTGTAAACGGGTTTCTACCAGAGCCTCTAATGTTTATAAATTTTTATCAACACAACTAATATATTACTTTATCCTGAAGCAAAAAAAAAAAAAAGAATTTTTTTTCCTACCTTTGTTGCCTGGTTTCTGCTTTCCTCATGTTCTCATTCAATTCCTTCCATCCACTGTCTCTCTTCTCTCTGTGTCTTCCATTTGCTCTGTTACTGTGCCTCTCCCTTTCTCCCCCTTCCAAATTAGTTTGGCACCAATCTTCTTCCCTCCGCTCCCCCCATAGTCTGGCATCACTGTCTTCTTCCCTGCCAGCGTCTTCTCCCCACTCTCTCTTCCCCATTTCCTTTCAGCATCCTTCTCCCCCCCCCCCCATCTTCCCCATGTCCTGGTAGCGTCCTTCTCCCCCCTCTGTCTTCCACATGTGCTTTCAGTGTCCTTCTCCCCCCTCTGTCTTCCACATGTGCTTTCAGCGTCCTTCTCCCCCCTCTGTCTTCCCCATATCCTTTCAGCGTCCTTCTCCCCCCCGTCTTCCCCATGTCCTTTCAGCGTCCTTCTCCCCCCCCCCCGTCTTCCCCATGGCCTTTCAGCGTCCTTCTCCACCCCTTTGTCTTCCCCAGTGTTTTCAGTGTCCTTCTCCCCTCTCTGTTTTAACCATTTCCCTTAAGCGTCTTTTCCTATCCACTCCACCTTTCCTCCCTTTCTCTCTCCCTGCCCCCTTACCTTCGTGGCGCTTCCCCGCCCGAGCGACAACAGAACAGGCCCGGTCCGACAAACCTCCCTGCCCTTAACCACGAATCTAAATTACCTTCTTACAGCTGCTGTAAGAAGGTAATTTAGATTCGCGGCTACAGGGCAGGGAGGTTTGTCGGACCGGGGCTGTTGTCGGTCGGTCGGGGAAACGCCACAAAAGTAAGGGGACCTGGCCGGCTGTGCTGCACCCGGGGCGGATCGCCCCCCTCCCTTGGTAGCCACTCAAGCCGCGAGGCTACTCTCCTCCTTACCTGCCCTGCCTGCAGCACAGAGCTGAACGGAAGTCTTCCCAACGTCAGCGCTGACGTCGGAGGGAAGGAGGGCTTTGTTTAAGCCCTCCCTCCCTTCCGACATCAGCGCTGACGTGGGAAGACGTCCGTTCGACTCTGTGCTGCAAGCAGAGCAGGTAGGGAGAAGAAGAGCTGCTCGACTGAGTACATCCAGCCCCGCAGGATCCCCGCGACCCTAGGGGGCGTCCCCACAGGATCCCCGCGACCCTAGGGGGCGTCCTCACAGGATCCCCGTGACCCTAGGGGGCGTCCCCACGGGATCCCCGTGACCCTAGGGGGCATCCCCACGGGATCCCCGTGACCCTAAGGGGGATCCCGCGGGATGCCTGCGGGTCCCCGCGGGATTCCTGTCGTCCCCGTTCAGCTCTCTAGTCTCAGGGGGGTGTGACTGCCTATGCTCCATCCAGACCTCCTCCAAAGCATGCCTCCACTCAATAGGAATACTCTTCATTGAGGTCACCTTCGTTGGAGCGCACTGCTGCACCTCCTCGACCTGATCCGATGGTCTCAGTGCCGATGTTCGAGAACATGCTGAAGGCCATCCTGCAGATACAGATTTCCTCAGTCCTGAGCCAACTTGCCCCGGCTTCGACCTTGACCCTGGCTGGCCAGCCTGAGCACCCGCTCAACGCCCCTCACAGGCGGTCTCTACAGCTTTCCTCTAGTGGGTCGTCCCCTGCTACTTCGAGGCCCGGGTCCCCAACCCGTGTGCCTCGATCGAAGCATACCTCAAAGTCCGTTCCTTCTTCGAGGTTTCCGCCCTCGAAGAGGTCGAGGGACTCGCCTCCTCGGGGCAGATCTCCTGCCCCGTGTTCCTCGAGGCGCTTCAGGGAGCCGGTGCGGTCCCAACACATTTCTCGTTCCCGTCGGCGGTATCCCTGGGTCGGGGTGGTTCGGGGTCGAGGGCCCCTCCCTTGAGGCCCTCGGAGAAGTTGGTTTCCCCTCTGGTTCCTCATACCCCTGGCTCTTCCCCCAGTGGGGGACACCGTGGGGGCTTATCTGCCTCTCCGGGCCTTCGGAGCCAAACGTCTCCTCTGTCCTTCTCCCATAACTCGGACATGCCTGCCCTTTATTCAGGGAAGCGTCCCCGTTCTTTTTGGCGGCTTGACATTCCGGATCCTCCTCGCCTCATGAGACCCCCCTCTTTGTCTCGGACCTCCTCTTTTGCTAAATTTGTCTTGGACATGGGTAGGGCTCTTCAGCTGGATCTCCAGTCTGAATCCCGATACATCAAGGAATACCTGGATGAGTTGGAGCTGCCTCATCCCCCTAAGGAGTCCTTGTGGCTTCCTCTGAATCAGGTTCTCAAACAGACCTTCCTCCATAATCTGGAAGCGCTTTATGCCATCCTGGCCATCCCTTCCAAGATGGAGTCTCGATACCGTACGGTACTATGTAAGGGTTTCGAGAAGTCGCAGCTCTCCCACCAGTCTCTGGTGGTCGAGTCATCGCTCAAGAAGTCCAACCCCTCCAGGGTCTATGCTGCCGTCCCCCCGGGCAGAGAGGGCCGGACGATGGACAAGTTCGGTCGCCGCCTTTATCAAAACTTGATGATGGTGAACCGCATCCTTAACTAGAATTTTACGTTTACTTCTTACCTCAAGCACTGCCTGAAGGTTCTGCAGTCTTTCCTTCCTGACGTCCCCTCCCGCTGTCAGCCTTTTGGAGACGTTGTCCAGTATCTGTCTCTACATGCTACAGGCCGCGTACAACACCTTCGAGCTGTCGTCCCGGGTCACGGCCTTTGCGGTGGCGATGCGTCGCTTGGCTTGGCTGCGTCTGGTGGACATGGACCCCAATTTGCAGGATTGCTTGGCGAATCTCCCCTGTGTGGGGGACCGAGCTCTTCGATGACTCGATCGAAGTGGCCACAAAACGTCTCTTGGAACACGAGAGATCCTTCGCCTCTCTGGTGTGCTCTAAGGCAAAAGCCCCTCCTGCTCGGCAGTATAAGCTTTCTCCTGGGCGCTATCCACAGAAGTCCACTCCTCTATCTCGTCTGGTGCCCTCAGCAGCAGCGTCCGGCCAAGTCTCGGCCACCTGTGGCGGCGAAGCCGACACCGTCTTTCTGACAATTACGGGCAGGACACTCTGGTGTCCTGCACCCAGGATCCTTCCCCCATTCCCATCATGGGTCGGCTTCATCTTTTTTACCATCAGTGGGAGGTGCTGATGGCCGACACTTCGGTTTTCTCCATAATTCGAGAGGGGTACTCTCTTCGCTTTCAGCATGCGCCTCCGGCCCAGTCATTCAGGGAGTTTCCTTCAGACGCGGCGCATCTTCCCCTCCTGCTTCAGGAGGCCTAGGCTCTTCTCCGCCTTTGGGCGGTCGAGGAGGTTCCGGAACATCAGCGGGACTTGGGGTTTTATTCACGTTTTTTTCTGGTCCCCAAGACAACCGGGGACTTGCATCCCATTCTCGACCTTCGGGCTCTCAACAAATGCCTGGTCAAGGAGAAGTTTTTGCATGCTCACTCTTCCGACATTGTATCCCCTCATGGATGAGGGGGATTGACTTTGCTCCATGGATCTGCTTCGCGGCCACGTGGTCCTCATCCGGATGGACAACCAGGTGGCCATGTATTATGTCAACAAACAGGGGGGTACAGGGTCCCTGTCTCTTTGCCAGGAAGCTTTCAAGATTTGGGAATGGCCAATCCGCCACAACATCTTTCTCAGAGCGATCTACATTCAGGATGAGCAGAACTGCTTGGCTGACGGGCTCAGTCGCCTGCTGCAACCTCACGAATGGTCTCTGAGTTTGCGGATTCTGCGACAGGTGTTCAATTGGTGGGGGACCCCACAGGTAGATCTGTTTGCTTCCCCCCTAAACCACAAGCTGCCTTGATACTGCTCCAGGATCTATTCCCCACACCGTATCAAGGCGGATGCGTTCCTCCTGGATTGGGCGGGCCTATTTCTTTATGCTTTCCCGCCCTTTCCTCTGATTCTGAAGACTGTAGTCACGTTCAAGTCTGTACATGCCACCATGATTCTCATAGCTCCTCGGTGGCCCAGGCAACCCTGGTTCTCCCTGCTTCTTCAATTCAGTGCCAGGGAGCCTCTCCTTCTTCCGGTTTTTCCGTCTCTGCTTTCTCAGAGTTGGGGTTCTCTTCTGCATCCCAACCTGCAGTCCCTGCATTTGACGGCTTGGTTTCTCAGCACCTGACCGTCTCTGTCCAGTTCTCTCAATCTGTTCAGGCTGTTCTTGAGGCATCTAGGAAGAGGTCCACTCGACAGTGTTATTCTTAGAAGTGGACCAGGTTTTCCTCTTGGTGTTCGTTGCTGAGCCTGGAGCCACGGTCTGCCTCCTTGCCTTCTGTGCTTGATTATCTGTTGCACTTGTCCCGGTGTGGTTTCAAATCCACTTCTTTTCGAGTCCACCTGAGTGCCATTGTAGCTTTTCATCGGCTGCTTGAGGGGAAACTGCTTTCGGTTCATCTAGTGGTTTCCCAGTTTATGAAGGTCCTTTTCAACGTCCATCCTCCCCTCATACATCCTCCCGTGGTTTGGGATCAATGTTGTCCTTGCTCAGTTGATGAAGTCTCCTTTTGAACCTATCGATCGGGCTCATCTGAAGTATCTCACTTGGAAAGTAGTCTTTCTTGTTGCGCTCACGACTGCCCGCAGGGTCAGTGAGCTGCAGGTTTTCACTGTCTTTCACTGTCTTTCATCATGATAAGGTAGTTCTCCGCACCCATCCTAAGTTCTTGCCTAAGGTGGTTTCAGATTTTCATCTCAACCAATCCATTGTTCTTCCTGTGTTTTCTCCTAAGCCCCATTCTCATCCTGGAGAGGTGGCTGTTCACACTCTTGACTGTAAGAGGGCGTTGGCTTTTTATCTGCAACGCACTCAGGCTCATCGGACTGCTCCTCAACTCTTCATATCTTTCGATCCGAATTGGTTGGGATGTCCCATATCCAAGCGCACCTTGTCCAACTGGTTGGCTGCTTGTATTTCTTTCTGCTACGCTCAGGCTGTTCTCCCACTGCAGGGTCGGGTCACGGGGCATAAAGTCAGAGCGATGGCGGCATCTGTTGCTTTCCTCAGGTCCACACCTATTGAGGAGAACTGCAAGGCTGCCACAAGGTCCTCGGTTCATACCTTCACCTTGCACTACTGTCTGGATATTTTCTCCAGACGAGATGGCCAGTTTGGCCAGTCTGTGTTGTGTAATCTGTTCTCCTAACTTGCCAACTTTCCCTCCTCCCTTTTTAGTTAGCTTGGAGGTCATCCACATGTGGAGAATATGCTGCCTGTTTGTCCTGGGATAAAGCACAATTACTTACCGTAACAGGTGTTATCCAGGGACAGCAGGCAGATATTCTCACTACCCACCCCTCCCCGGGGTTGGCTTCTTTGCTTGTTATCTGAACTGAGGCCACGAGGAGGAGACGTGTCCCCTAGTTTGAGCGGGAAGGCACCCACGCATGCGCGGTACTCTCTTAAGCTTGAAGATCTTCAAGCAAGTTTGCTTACGAGAGTGTCTGATCGGGGCTCCGTAGAGACGTCGCCCACATGTGGAGAATATCTGCCTGCTGTTCCTGGATAACACCTGTTACATAAGTAACCGGTAAGTAACTGTGCTGATTGCGTTCCCCAACCCATGCCCACTTTCTTACTAAGCTACACCAGGGGCATCAATTCCCCCGTCTCCTGCAGGAGATCTTCCACTCTCGTAAAGCCTGCCCAATGTCAGCTAAGAAAAGTGTGATTCTCATCTCCCGATGGAAACAACACATTACCCCGCAGAGACAGAAGTTTAGTCCTATCAGGGTTCCCCCCCAGTAATTTTACCCACCAGTGCCATGTCGTCTATTAGGGGCATAACGATATGCTATCTCTCAAACCCTGGTCTGCACTCTCTTTAGATGTAATAGCTCCAGGTTAAGCGGGTATATCTAGTATCAATATGCAACCACTCTCCCACATGACGCAACAGACAGGCTTTATTATATAATTATAAATGACGCCAACCCCCCCCAGCATAGTACTAAACTTCAGTGTTGGTTTCTTAGAATCCCAACAGAATCTCCCCAGCCAACTTTGCAATGTTCTCAAATCTTTCCTACGCACAGCAAGGGGCAACATCTAAAGCACATACAGCCATTTTGGCAAAACCATCATCTGTATCAGACCACTCCGGCCCAGCAGAGAAATGGGCAAATCCATCCACCTATCTAACAATAATTTTGTTTCTTGGAGCAGGCGTGGCACATTCAGCGCATAAAGCGACACCGTCTCCATACCCATTCCTTCATGACTCCAGTAAATCGGCTAGGGATTGCTCTGGATTGGTGAAGTGAACCAAAATGTCGTCAGCGAAGGCTGCAATTTTAAATTCCTGCGCTCTTATAGTAACCCCGTGTATGGACGCAGCCCCACAACATCACTCAATAAAGGGTCCAGCGTCAAAACGAACAGGAGTGAGGAGAGAGGGCATCCCTGTCTAGTGCCTCTATAAATAGATATGCTCTCAGAGTCACACTCCTTGACATTTACTATCGCCTGCAGGAGAGCATACAGCGCCCTTATCATGGAAACAGAAAAACACTCAAACCCATAAGCTGCCAGTGTCTCGTATAAAAAGTCCCAGCGCTCATGGTTAAAGACTTTTTCTGCGTCAAAGCTGATGAGGAGGGGGTCCACCCGCAGCCTCTGTCTCTGTTCTAAAGATATTAATAACTTCCGCATATTGTTAGCAATGGAATGCCCTCTAACAAACCTTACTTGGGCTTTGTGTATTAGGGTTGGAAGCAAAGCCACCAGTCTGTTAGCCAAGATCTTTGCCAGCAGCTTGACTTCTGTATTTAATAGAGAAATAGGTCAATAAGACCCCGGCACAAAGGGGTCTCTCCCAGGCTTAGGCAGCACCAGTATGTGCATTAAACACCTTCACTAATGTAGGCACTATAGGTTCCCCTAGCATTTTATAAAATTCTACCCTTAGGCCATCTACCCCAGGGGCCTTTAAGGTGGGGCTATCCTGTATAGCCCAGTGTACCTCCTCCGCTGTAATTGGCAGGTTCAACTTGTTCCTGTCTGCACTAGATATCCTAGGCAGATTCAAAGAGCTCAAGTAGGTGGAACTCTGCAACCCCTGCTCCGATGCAATTCAACAAAGTGACTATAGTAACCGAAAAACTCTTATTATATATCCTCCGTCACTGTAATCATCTTCCCGCTTACCTTTTGCAGTCAAAGTATCCGCTTTCTGCTCTCCTTAACCTGCTAAAAACCGTGCCAGCAATTTCCCACCCTTATTGCCATATTTATAGAGTTGGTACTTATAAAAAGCCATTGATTTACATGCTCTTTAATGTACCAACTCATTCAGGAACACCTGCAACTCCAGTAATGCCTCCTTATCAGCCACGGCCTGTGTCAGCCCATATCTCTGCCTAACTCTCTACATCTATAGCTCCAATCGCAAGCTTTTTTGACATAACTTGCATAACTCATTTCCTCACCCTGCAGAACAGCTTTCGCTGCTTCCCAATATAATATAGGCTGACTCTCATGTGCTGCATTGTTGATTTAGTATTCCTGCCAACATTTCAGAAGCCTTTCCTGCAGCTTAACATCCCAGCGCCAGTGGGAAGGACCAACGCCGCACCCCATTACCCAATCCCGGCACTTCCCAATGCAACCAAACCATGGCATGATCCGCTATCACTGAAGTACCTAATATGCGCCTGTCTAACCGAGTTAAAATGAGAACTAGAAACCAAAAGGTAATCTATCCGTGACTGCGTCTCGTGAGCTCTGGAAAAGTGCGCAAAGTCTTTCTCCCCCGTGTGGAGGACATGCCAGACATCCACAAAATCGGCCACTGCCCTGAAGCCCTCTACCCTTTGCCATCCTATACCAACCTGCCACCCCAAAACAATCCATGGAGGGATCCCACACCGCATTGAAGTCTCCACCTAGAATAATGGGCAAGGAAGTATATTGGGTGAGAAGAGACAATAAGTGCCCATAAAAGGCTTTATTATAAATATTGGGTGCATATACATTTGCTAGGAATACCTCCTGATGAGCAACCTGGCCCCTACAGATAATAGATCGTCCCTCAGTATCAAAATGCAAAATCGTTATCTTATCCAGGGTGCCCTTCTTACACAATACAGACCCCCCCCCATTTTTTTGCCACCTTCCACTAGCGCTTTAGTTTTGCATGTTCCACATCATCTAAGTGAGTTTCCTGCAACATGGCTATATCCACCTTATGACATTGTAAATGCTGTAGGATTTTAGAGCACTTGATGGGTGAATTAATACCCCTACATTCCATGGAGCAACCTTCATGTTAAACCATATCCCCTACACCGAAGCACCTGGTCTCACTTTCCCCTCAAACTACAGTGCAGCCGTCCCAGCCACAGGCTGCACGTTACACCAAATCTAATCATCTTGCTGCTTACCCCTACCAGAAAGGGCCCTAAGACTTTTCCAAACACACCAAACACTGTCCCCCCTCTGCCCCCTGCCCCCTCCCCAATCCTCCCCAAGGCCTACTCGCCCGTCATACCTTCCCCCCACCCTGAACCTCCCAACTCCCAAACCCTTGACCCTCCCACTGTAACATTCCCCCCCCAATTCCCCCTACCCTCTTCAATTATTTATTCCTCGAACTAACTGTGTTTGAGGACCCTGAGAAAGGAAACAGACTCCAATCCAGCCAGGCCACCACTCCGGACAATCCAAAGCCCGACTGTACACACCCCCTCCCCCCCTACGAAGCAAATAACCCAGCTTCTCCCCACATGCATTTTGTGCCTCCAATTGACCCAATATCCCCCCAAGAATTTAGATTCTCCCCTGTTCAATCTGCAGGAGAACCTCCATTTCTCGGCCCAGTAAACCCATCCCCCATGCATACATTCCATCAGCCACACTCCTCTCCACACATCACTCATAAACCCATTGGGAATGTTCAGAAAAAGTCCAGCAAAGCATTGCTTCAAGTGTTAGACCCTTCTTCTGGATGTAGTCTCCTGTAGGCGGCCAGGCGGCGGTGTTGTACCCTCCACCACCAAGTCCTGGACCCCACCGCTTTTGCACCACTACTCCTCTCCGCCTCATTCTCCGGCAAGGCATCCACCCCCAGTGATTGCAGCACTTTCCAGGCCTCTCTAGCAGTGGTCACTCATTTTGTATGCACCCCCACCATCATCACTAGCGCAAAAACTGAGTGATCTTTTGCAAATCTCTCCATCTATCGAAAGTTACTGCTGATAAGTATTGATAAATTTCCAATTTAATATCCTTCCATTTATATACGTCCATCTTGCATGCCGCATGAAATATCTCTTCTTTCAGGGCAAAGCTGGCAAAACTCTTGAGACTTGGCACACCAGATAAAAAAAGCTTTGTGGGAAAAGCTTGAGGAGTTGGAGAATCACTCCAGACGTTGCATTCTGAGAATTAGAGGGTTACCGGAGGAAGAGGCCTATAAAGATGCGCCAGTCGTGACCCGGGCTATTTGCAAGGACCTACTGCACCTGGCACGCAAACCTGAAGCACCTCTTCCCTAAGTGCAGCTTGAATGAACCTACAGAGTCTTGGGACGTCCCTAGGACTATTATTAGTGGGACGTCCCAAGACTCTGTAGGTTCATTCAAGCTGCACTTGGGGAAGAGGTGCTTCAGGTTTGCGTGCCAGGTGCAGTAGGTCCTTGCAAATAGCCCAGGTCACGACTGGCGCATCTTTATAGGCCTCTTCCTCTGGTAACCCTCTAATTCTCAGATTGCAATGTCTGGAGCGATTCTTCAACTCCTCAAGCTTTTCCCACAAAGCTTTTTTGATCTTTTGTGCCAAGTCTCATCTCCTCCAACTCTTGCTGAGTTTGCAAGCCTGCCATTTCCGATTTGATGTCCGAGACTGCTTGCTTTAAATCAGAGTGCATCAAACTCGGCTCCACTTTCATCTCTTTTAACAGTCTCATTACATCTCCCCGTCACTGCCTGGCCTGCACTTTCATCGGGTTCGGCCTCTAGTGGTACCGCAGGTAACACGCTGCTTTTAGATTTCAGCAGCGCCATCTTAGTTGACTTTGTGGGGCTCGGCAGCGATCGCTTATCTGCTTCTGCCGCACTGCCTGCATAATGGTAAGCCTCCATTTTATGCCTTCTTGTCATCAACCCTGGGAGAAGAGGGATAGAGTTGTTCGGTGCTAATATGTACAGGAGAGGAGGTCAATTTTAAAGACATTTGTGGGGCCCCGGCAGAGCTTCGCTCTCAGGCAGCTAGCCGCATCGGTGACATCCATGTTTGTTTTAATGTTGTATTGCATGTGAGGTTTTGAAATCTGCAGAGGATAATCTATAATAATAAAACGCTAAGCGCACATGCGCACTCTTAATGCCATGTTGCCTGATCTGTAGTTCCGTGGCCGGCAGAGTGCGCATGCGCGGGCTCTGGCCACACAAAGTTCATTTTTTTGTTCAAAGCCCCTGCCGCGTCTCCTCTATCAAACCTCAACAGAGTCGGAGAAGACTTCCGATTCTGGCGGGGATCGAGAGAGGAACTGCAGCGTCGGCTTTTCTATAGCAGTAGCACCAGTACTCAGGAATGTTTCTAAGCAGCAACACAATTGAGATGCAGAAGCACTGCCACCCAGCGTCCCCGACTACCTGCATTGGGCTCCACCAGGGTCTCAGCTAGGTGGTTCAAAGAGCGCACGGGTTCAGGGAAAAAGCTGCAAAGGAACAGTGCTACAGCAACTGTCTGCAATAGCACGCAGCAAGTCACCCCAAGTAACCTGCGAACCCTCATCTCTCTCACGAGCCCAAACATCCCACCAGCACTACAGCGCTCATGAGCCGCCAAAACATTCGTCAGCTCACTTCCAGGTTTAAAGATGCTCTTCTACGGGCCTTCGGAGGAATCAAACTAGGTCAGCGCGTATCACGTGCTCCTCTCTTTTAATGTGTCCTGTATCCAAGAGCAGAAGTAACCTCTGAGTCGAAGTACTGTGCTATCAATTCTCCTGGGGGAGTTGTAAGCGGCATTTTTTTTCCTTTCCTTATAAAGGCGCGAACTTGAAATTAAACACTGACTACATTTGCAGTGTTTTAGTGTTGGGGCGTCTACAGTGCTGTATGCAGCCAGGCAGGTTTGTGCACTTACTTTGTTTTCAGCTTTGCATGAGCAGATTTGACCGTGGGCTGGAAGTTTGTTTGTTGATGTTTACTCATGTTCTGGCTAGATATAAAAACTTAAGGCACAGCGTTGCTCAGATTTGAGAATCCTCAGTAATGAGTTGAGCACGATCTCTTCGTTGGAGATCGTTGGAGGGTCTGAACTCTGCAACCTTCAGACTCATAAGTACCAACTCTATTGGTGTTGAATTCTTATTGACAAGATTTCTTCATCTATAATAATAAAACGCTAGGCATGCATGCGCACTCTTAATGCCGTGTTGCCTGATCTGTAGTTCCGTGGCCGGCAGAGTGCGCATGCGCGCTTACCATGCATATCTCTGTCTCGCAGCGGGCTTGCCGGCTCAGGCCACACAAAGTTCATTTTTTTGTTCAAAGCCCCCGCCACGGTTCCTCTATCGAACCTCACCAGAGTCGGAGAAGACTTCCGACTCTGGCGGGGATCGAGAGAGGAGATGCAGCGTCGGCTTTGAACTAAAAAAAAAAACTTTGTCTGGCTGGAGCCGGCAAGCCCGCTGCGAGACAGAGAGATGATCGCATCTGAATAATAATGGAGCGTGGGCGTAAGGGGCCTGGCTCCCTGGCTACTGCGTCTGGAACACGACGTCGAAAGTGGAAGATGGCGATGGGTTGGCTCACCTCATGGCATATGTGCAGGAACCAGCTCTAACAGGCTCACCCTCCCTCTTCCCCGCGCTCTTCTCCTCTTCCGCAGACGGCATGTGCTACGGGGACGATGCCTGCTTCGTGGGGGGCTGGGGCTGAAAGGGAAAAGATGGGAGAAGGGGACTGAGGGGGGGAAATGAGTTTGGAGTTGGGGCTGAAAATAGGGGACATGTGAGGGAAGGAGGCTTTACTAGTACCCGTTAATGTAAAGGGCTTAAACACTAGTTCGAAATAACAGTATAAAAATAAAAAATAAACCCCATATATGGCAAATATTCTGTCAATGCATCTTTAAAATATTCAAATGTAGTTGTTACACTGAAGGATTAATGAAATTTAAGGTCGCTACTACTTTGGGCCTCTTCTATTAAACTGTGCTAGCAGTTTTCTAGTGCGGGAGGCCGCGCTGAATGGCCCTATGAGTTCCTATGAGCGTTGGGAGCAGCGTGGGCCATTCAGCGTGGCTCTCTGAGCTAAAAACTGCTAGCGCAGTTTAATAGAAGATATATTTGATATTTTGCCAATTAGTGTTTTGCTGTTTGGTGAATTGCAGGTTTAATATAAAATACAAATCATACAAGCTTAGGTATACAAATGGAATGAGCAGTCAAAACTGAAACTATATATCAAAAACACCATATTGCAAACCTACATATACCAAGCAATTCTAAATACTCGTACAGTATTTGGGAAAATCCAAGTGCTTGAGAAAAAAAATGAGCTTTCAGTTAAAGTAGTTCTGCTCCTGGCAAAACTCTAAAAATGGAGCAGTCTGAAAAATAGGGCCTACAACCAAGAAAACTCTGGAACTTACTTCCACTAAATTTTATGATTTTACAGAGGGAACTGGCAATGGTATTTCCCTTAAGAACGGAGTGAAAAAGTAGGTATATGCTAAAGAGTTGATTTAAAGTAACTTAAAATGTCTCTCCCACCCATTTGTCACAATTTTGACTTTTGATGCAATAGGTTGTTAGTGGAGATCACATGGATCTATGTTTTGTATATTAAAAAAAAGAATGAAATCTATAAAACTACCCTCCACTGCTGTCTGCCCCCAACAATGTTGTGTTTGTGAATTTTGAAATATAATCCTTTGTAATATCTAGCAAACCTAATGGGGCTGTCATGAAATAAATGTTTATAAGGTGAGGGCAAATATCTAGCCTGTAAATCAATAGAAACAAACAGACCTAGGCAGTAACCAGTATCTGTTTTCATGCATAAAAGACAAGGGGGCAGGTCATCAAGCTGGCAGGCAGTACCGTCATGATATGTAAATGTTGAATTTGCACAGAATTCTGGGAAATGACATACTGTATCTGTTGTACAATTTAACTATCCTCATAGACTCTTTAAATGATAGTAACAATTTTCTGTACCAGAGAACACAACTTTTGAGTGATGTTTATGTTTAAGCAAGTTGATTTATAGGAGGTTCTGGAAAACCTCCCTTCTGTTTAAAGTGCTGGCTGAAAGGAGAGGTGATAGGCTTTCTTATGACAGCTCATACTTACCTGGCAGGGGAGATACCATGATCAGGAAGGTGGTTCTCCCAGGGTGAGGCTCATCCATTGCACTCAGGTTGGGTTGACCCCTGCGATTTCCCCAAATGCGGGAAACTCGACTGCATAATTTCTGGTAGTGGGGGACTGCGTTCGCGCTTTCCCCTGAATGTGTTTTAAAAATAGATTATAATGGACTTTTTTTTTTTTTTGGTAGTATTTATTCTATACAGTGTTTTTTTTAATGTTTCTGTTTTCTTATTATTTTCTGGCTTTATTGACTTAAAGAATATTCTATTTTTTAAATATTTTTTTTTCTGATAATCATTTCCTTACTATAGTTGGTCCAATATTTGAGATTTGTGACATTTATTTATTGGATTAATGTTGTAAGAAGTTACAGATTTTAGAGCTAGAACTTAATAGGAGCTCTGTATATCCTACAATTGGATTGTCATGCAAAGAAAACCATGAAACCTATCCAGTATGCACTCTGATATTGCAGAAAATTAAATTCAAGAACTGAGAGAGACATTGTATTGGATGGTCCTACAGAGCAATGTGATCTTCAGGGAAGTAAGAGACCTCACCAAAGTAAGGCACTGTAGAAAAGACTCCCATCTGTTTTAATTGAGTTTCATTTTGTACACAGAGCAAGATAGGTGACATATCTTGGCTTTCTAAATCATGTACAGTTTATTTTATTAATACTGCACAATCTCTCAATGAGCATCAATAAATATCGACCGACCTATAATCTCAGTACTGTAAAATAGGCATGCAGATCACTCGGATACCCTTTAGGTGGCACTGTTGCATACTGTAGCACAGTGTCTCAAACCTTTTTTAGCTCTGGCATGCTAAATGGAGCAAATGTTTTTCATGGCACATTATAATTGAAATTATAAAATTGCAAAACCAACAAAAATTAAATTTGAGAGTTATTTATTTAAAGTTCTTTAATCTAATGTATGTATGGGTAATTGTAACAGTGAAACTAAAGTAGATAGAATTGCTAATCAATGCGATGGTTGTGCTTATTTTTGGGTGCAAATTAACTCAAAATGCAGCTCAATAATCGACATGCAAACACATATTTCATCATCCACCATCTGCAGTCATTCTCTTGGGGTTTGTTTGAGGGGTTTTTTCAATTTAATTTGTCAGAGCTGAAAATCCAAGTTCCCAACGATAAGAAAATCCAAAGACTTGATTGCTTTGTTGGTCAAGTTAGTATAACTACTGCATAAAATATAAAAATAAAATTATTCAACATTAGTTTTCAAAGACCAATCATGTCAAAGAATGATGCTTTTCTGGGCGGTTGTATCCTTACACATACAGATACTCAAAACATTGACTGACTCTTGCATACACGATGTACATGTCATCTATTCTAGTGAATTTTTAAAAATAAAGTATAATTCTGGAATCTCTTGTGGCACACCTGGAATCTCTTCAGGGCACACAGTTTGATATACATTGCTTAGCACCTAGGTCACTGCCTGCTAGCAGATATGAGCAGATACATCTGGCAAGGTTCACACTAGTAGGCTGGTATGTACGCCTTCTAAAGCCAAAGACAGGGTTTCCTGGACTCGTCAAGTCTAGGCAAACACAGTTGGAGACAAATGCCACCAGGGTTTTATATATATATATATATATATATATATATATATACTAGTCTTTAAGCCCGTTACATTAACGGGTGCTAGAATACTGTTCACCCTCTATGTTGCCCCTTCCATTCACTGCCCTCTCTTCTCTTTCTATCTCTCTCTTTCTCTCCCATATGGCCTCTCTCCATCTCCTCCTTCCTTTTGCCTTGGTCTGGCATACCTTCCTCCTTCCCTCCAAGGCATTCTCTCCCCCTCTGCTCCCTTTCCTCATTTAACTACTTCATTAGTCAGCAGCAGCAGCATTCACAATTCATTGCTGTTGCTGGCTTCAGGTCTTTCTCTCTGGCCGGTCCTGTCTTCATGAAAACAGGAAGTAGGCAGGACCGGCCAGAGAGGAAGGCCTGAAGCCAGCAACAGCAGCGAATTGTAAACGCTGCTGCTGCCTGAAGCACCCGAGGCAGACGCTTCTCTCCCCTCCCAGTCCAACCCCCGCTGACTCTGCGACCCTCCCAGCAAGATGACTTTAATATCAAACCTCCCTCCAGCGTTGGCAGTCGCTGCACGTTAAACAGGCTGCTTCTGCTTTCTTCTGCCGTTGAGGCTCTCTGTTGCGTCATTGATGATGTAATCAGTGAAGCGGCAAAGGGACTCAACTGCAGGAGAAAGGCCGAAGCAGCCTGTTTAACGTGCAGCGAGTGCCAACGCTGGAGGGATGTTTGTACCGGTGCAGAAGCGATATGTCTCTCCCCTTCCAGTACCTGTGCAGCACTTTGCTGCAGCGCATCCTCCCATGGGGGGGGTTTGCACAGTGTGAGCGGGTGAGAGCAGCGATCTCCAGTTGGGGGGGGGGTTGCACAGTGGGAGCGGGTGTGAGCGGCAATCTCCATTTGGGGGGGAAGGGGGGGAGAGCGGCGATCTCCAGTTAGGGGGGGTTTGCACCGTGGGAGCGGGTGAGAGCGGCGATCTCCAGTTGGGGGGGAGGGGGTTGAGAGCGGCGATCTCCAGTTGGGGGGGTTTGCACAGTGGGAGCGGGTGAGAGCGGCGATCTCCAGTTGGGGGGGAGGGGGTTGAGAGCGGCGATCTCCAGTTGGGGGGGGGGTTTGCACAGTGGGAGCTGGGTGAGAGCGGCGATCTCCAGTTGGGGTTTTTTTATTTTTTTTGTTTTAAGTTGAAAGCCTGCGCTGCAGCTCCTCTCTCGATCCTGGTGCAGTTCGAGAGAGGAGCCGGTACCATTGACAGTGAGAGGCGGGGGTGAGGAAGGCCGCTGCAGCTGTGTAATTTTTTATTTTTATTTGAAAGCCGCCGCGAGCAAGTGGTGACGTAAAACCCGCGCATGCGCAATCGTGTTTACACGACGGATCAGGGAACACGTTTTTTTTAGTGCGCATGCGTGGCCTACCATTTTATTATATTAGATACGTATATGTGTGTGTATATATATATATATATATATATATATATATATATGTATATATGTGTATATATGTATATATATGTATATATGTATATATATATATATATACATATATATATATACATATATATATATATATATATATATATATATATATATATATATATATATATATATATATATATATATATATAACCCTGGTGGCAAGGTCGTATAATTTCAGAGAAGCACTCAGTATCATCTTTTACACCGTAAGCAGTGTTTCTGGATCCCAGTCCGAATGGCTAGGATTTATGCTAGGGGTCAGTTTTGTTCCATAAAACATGGCTCAGATCTGCCCCCAGTATCCCTGTTGCATAAAGTCCAGATTCTTAGATGAAAAGCTTTAAAGTGTCTCTGCCCTCAAGGGCTGCTCTCATACTTAAGTTTAAACAAACGATTAACTTTTTGAGCCACTCTGGCCTAGACTCTTACAGTCATTCTATAGTTATTCTTAGTCCTTTTTCCTACTTTCTTGCCTACACTCTAAGCTCCATACAAGAAATTTAAATCTTCCCCTGATAACAGCAGCTCCTAAAATAAAAACCTCTTGTCCCACTGGGCCCCAAAAAAAAAAATCTGGGAGAAGAGGAGAGAGGACATAAGAATTGCCATACAGGGACAGACCGAAGGTCCATCAAGTCTAACATCCTGTTTCCAACAGTGGCTAATCCCGGTCCCATTTACCTAGCTAGATCCCAAGTAGTAAAACAGATTTTATGCTGCTTATCCTAGGAATAAGCAGTGGATTTCTCCAAGCCATCTCAATAATGGACTATAGACTTCTCCTTTTAGGAAATTATCCAAACGTGAGAGGGGCCTTAAATAACATGGGCCAGTCAGAGCCTCAGGCCCCTCCCCACTGTATCCCAGGATGAACCAGGGAGGGGAAGGCCCGTCATTTTGAAGAGGAGGGCCAACTGGCCGGAAGGAGTAGGCATCTGAAAGTAAGGTAAGGGGGAGGGCAGGGGTCTTTGGAGGCATGGGGAGAAGGTGTTACATGGCAGCAGGAGAGCATAGGCATTTCTTCTGCTGCCGAGGGGTGTTGTTTGGCAGTGGGAGAGATTGGGCATCTCTCCCGCTGTTGGGTAGAGGGCTAATTGCAGCTCAATTTTTTTGTTGTTGTGTTTTTGGTTTTGTTTTTTTGCCTTTATTCTGTGCATGTGCCCATCACTATCACCAGCGATGGGCACATGCAAAATTAGCAAATCTTCACTACTCTCCGCCAACCTCATTTGCATGAGCGTTTTTTGGAGAATGACACGCTTTATAAAAATTGCTACTATAACGGCTGCAATAGCGGCCCATTGTTTTTTAACTCGACTTTTAGAGAATCTAGGCCAAAGAGTCAGAGGGCAGGGTGCACAAAGCTCTAACAACATGGTAATAAATACCATATTTGGAGTGATTTTAATTTACCAGGTAATGCTCAGCACAATATCATGCAGATTATATGCTTGCTACTTGTGTAGAGCAGACCCGGTAAAAGGGGGGAGGAACTGTGCCTGGCTCCTGCTCAGATGAGCAAATCGGTAGGCACAGCTCATTCTTGCCCTTGATCAGTTGAGCAGGCAGGGGAGCAGAGAAGAGTGGCAATCAGCTGAGCTGCTCAGCTGATCGTGGGCAGAGGAGAAGCAGTTTGGGGATTCTTTAAAAGCAAAGCAAAAACAACTATAAAATGGGTGCAGCTGTTGTGTGTGTGTGACCCATGCATAGGCACGGTACATATACAAAACATAAGCAACAGCTACTGACATGTCCACACCTACAGGAAAATTTTGCCTTTTAAAGGGGGCGTTCCCTTCTCTGCATCATAAGGAGAGCTCATTTAAATACTAATGAGCTTGTAATGCATTTGCATAGGGTTCTCTGTAGCTGTCACCAGGATCAGTAGCAGCTACAGAAAACCCTTTTGAGTATTGGAGCTTCATTGCAAGTAAGACCAGTTTTAACCAGTTTTATGTGCACAGAAAGCATTTAAGCATCATGACCAGAGAGCTTATCACTCCTTTCCCTTCGGGGAACAAAAACATTGATTCTCCCCATAGGGTAGGGTTACCATATTTGTGATGCCAAAAAGGAGGACACATGGCCCCGCCCCTCCCCTCACCTAGGCAGTTGCCTGCCATGTGCAGTCAGGGTTGAAGCAAGCTATAATTGCACTCCAGGTGACTTGCTCTCCATGGTGCCCCCCATCCTTGTGCTTTACCCAGTCTATAAAATGCTGAGTGGAATAGACCAACCCTTGAGTTGATAACCATGTAGAAACAACATTAAACAGTCCTCTAGCTGTAACGGATCCAAAGCATTGGGAGCAATTGCAAACACCAACCAAACACAAAATAGGCTTTATGGGCTTTATTTCAGAGCATAGCCAGGGAAACTAGTTGTCTTTCCTGACCATGGTCAGGTTCAGTACCTCTCCCTCCTAACCTTTTGAAAACATTCAGCAAATGGTCATGTATAACAACCCCAGAGATCTCAGCAACACATGAAGAGCACAAGTTACAGATTGCCAACCCCTCCCCCCAAAAAAAAATCTCTACTTCTGCAGCATCAGATCTGTAACTACGAGTTCAGCCAGAAGTAGCGTACTTAACATATTGACAGCCAGGGCCAATCCATTTTTTTAACACCTTCTCTGTATGGTAAAAAAACCCCATTTTTAGTAATAATCCATGTGTCACACCTAGGGAAAGGCAGCATCTTAACCATTGCAGTGAGCACTAGAACACCAATACACCCATTGTAAAACTAAACAAGCCAGATTAATACAGATCAATCCTGCACAGTTATTTCCAACAGAGAAGCATGTCTTTTTTTTTTTTTTTTTCGCACACACAGAACACAGATACTTATTCTATACTGGTGAGTGTAACTGCAAACTAAAAATAGAATATGTAGACAATAATGAAACTGCACCCTAATAAACCAGATTCTGCATAGATTGCAACACCACAGCTGCTCCTCGTGACCCTGGGCAAGTCACTTAATCACACCATTGCCCCAGGTCCATTAGATAAATTGTGAGCCCACTGGGACAGACAGGGGAAAAATGCTTGCGTACATGAATAAATTCATGTAAACCATTCTGAACTCCCTTGGGGGAATGGTATAGAAAATTGAATAAAAAAATAGATAAACAGTGATGCATGTCCCCTAGTACTATGCAAAATATAGACAGCAGATATAAATTTGAAAAGACTGTTATACCAATAGAAATAAAACAAAAATGGATACCATGTTACCATGTTATTGGCTAAATCCATTTTTCAATTAGCTTTCAAAGGCCAAAATCTCTTTCCTCAGATCAGTACCATGTATCGCTGTTACACTATCCTTTCCTGACCTGAGGAAGGAGGTTTTGGTCTCTTAAAGCTAGTCAAAAAAATGTCTTAAAATTAATCTAATAAAAAGATCACCTTATTTCCATTTTCAAATTGTAAACATTAACACAGCTGTAAAACTACTTTATGATCAAGCAAAAAAAACAAAAAAACCCACAAACCTTTTATCTACCTTGCTTGTGTCTGGATTTCTGCTTTCCTCATCTGTCCTCTTTCTTTGCCTGTTAAGAACATAAGAAATGCCTCTACTGGGTCAGACCTGAGGTCCATCGTGCCCAGCAGTCCGCTCACGCGGCGGCCCAACAGGTCCAGGACCTGTGCAATAATCCTCTATCTATACCCCTTTTCCAGCAGGAAATTGTCCAATCCCTTCTTGAACCCCAGTACTGTACTCTGCCTTATTACGCCCTCTGAAAGCGCATTCCAGGTGTCCACCACACGTTGGGTAAAGAAGAACTTCCTAACATTCGTTTTGAATCTGTCCCCTATCAACTTTTCCGAATGCCCTCTTGTTCTTTTATTATTTGAAAGTTTGAAGAATCTGTCCCTCTCTACTCTCTCTATGCCCTTCATGATCTTGTAAGTCTCTATCATATCCCCTCTTCTCCAGGGAAAAGAGTCCCAGTTTTTCCAATCTCTCAGCTTATGAAAGGTTTTCCAAACCTTTTATCAGACGTGTCGCTCTCCTCTGAACCCTCTCGAGTATCGCATTATCCTTCTTAAGGTACGGCAACCAATATTGGACGCAGTACTCCAGATTCGGACACACCATCGCCTGATACAACGGCAGGATAACTTCTTTCGTTCTGGTTGTAATACCCTTCTTGATGATGCCTAGCATTCTGTTTGCCTTCTTAGCGGCCGCTGCGCACTGTGCCGTCAGCTTCATTGTCATGTCCACCATTACCCCCAAGTCCCTTTCTTGGGTACTCTCATTCAATAACATCCCTCCCATCGTATAGCTGTGCCTCGGGTTTCTGATTCCCACATGCAATACTTTACATTTCTCAACATTGAACTTCATATGCCATCTCTCTGCCCATTCTCCCAATTTGTCCAAGTCCCTTTGCAATTTTTCACAGTCCTCCTTTGTCCGAGCTCCACTAAATAGTTTGGTGTCGTCCGCAAATTTTATTATCTCACTCTTTGTTCCTGTTTCTAGATCATTTATGAATATATTAAATAGCAGCGGCCCGAGCACTGAGCCCTGCGGAACACCACTCGTGACCTTCCTCCAGTCTGAGTAGTGTCCCTTCACCCCTACCCTCTGTTTCCTACCCGCTAACCAGTTTCTGATCCATCTATGCACGTCTCCGTCCACCCCATGGTTCTTCAGTTTCCGGAGTAGACGTTCATGAGGCACCTTGTCAAAGGCTTTCTGGAAATCTAGGTATATGATGTCTATGGGGTCTCCTTTGTCCATCTGTTTGTTAATTCCCTCGAAGAAGTGCAATAAGTTGGTCAGACACGATCTCCCCCTGCAGAAACCATGTTGGCTGGTTATCAGAAGTTCGTGTTTTTCAAAATGTTCATCAATTTTTTCTTTTATTAGTGCTTCCGCCATTTTCCCCGGAACAGAGGTCAGACTCACCGGTCTGTAGTTTCCCGGGTCTCCTCTTGATCCCTTTTTAAAGATGGGCGTAACGTTGGCTATCTTCCAATCCTCCGGAATCACACCTGTTTTCAGAGATAGGTTGCAAATTTGCTGTAGTAGTTCCGCTATTTCCTCCTTTAGTTCCTTCAGCACCCTTGGATGGATTCCATCCGGACCCGGGGATTTGTCAGTTTTTAGTTTTTCTATCTGTCTGCGCACATCATCAAGGCTCATTTCTATGGATGTTAACTTTTGTGCTTGATTTCCATTGAAGAATTGCTCAGGTTCCGGTATATTGGTTGTGTCTTCGTTTGTGAATACAGATGAAAAGAACATGTTAAGTCTTTCTGCGACCTCTTTCTCTTCCTTCACCGCTCCGCTCATGGCTAGAGAACCTCTGAGGCTCAATAAGGTTATGGGATCAATCCCAACCCTGCTCCTTGTAACCCTGGGCAAGTCACTTAATCTTCTATTACCCCAGGTACAAAATAAGTATCTGATGTAAACCGCTTTGAATTTGTAACCACAAAAAGGCATTATACAAGTCCAATCCCCCTTTCCCTTTAACTCCTGAAAATTTAGCCCAATAAAAGGTATTGCCTTACATTCTGATTTTATTAGCCTTTAAAGTGGAATAACATGGCAACCACACTACTTTAATTCATAAATCAGAAAGTCATCTCCAATTTCCTTCTCTGTAACTGTCACAATATGCAAAGCTGAGAGCTGGAAAAGAAAGGAATTTGTGGTATGGAATGCTTCTTTGACTTCTTCCAGAGCCGAACATCCCCCCCATGCACCAGTGTAGATAAGATCCCCCTTCTCTTTCCCTCACTCACTTCCTGCCTGATAATGACCACTATAATAAAATATAACTGTTCAGAAAGTTATTCTCTAGTTATTTAAGTACCCTTCTTCTAAACAGGATAACAGATTATACTGTTACCATGTGTAACTAGAACACAAATCTCAGGGAGTGAGAATAGTGTGAGCTAGCATAAGACTGTCAGTTCTCATAGGAAGAGCTGGAGCTCATCTGTACGTCACCTTATGCAAATACTAGATGTGAATAGGACTATGGGAAATGGCATACAGTTTGTAGGATATAAATTAATTGTTCTTAGGTGGCTTTTTTAATTAAAATAATCGTTTTTTTCTTAGTGAGCACAATTTTGGATGATGATCTTGTCTGATGATGATCTTGTAGGAGACACTGGAATTATCTCCCTTCTGTGTATAGTGCTGGCTGAGAGGGGACATGGCAGACTTTGTTACAGCATCTCATACTTACCTGGCAGGGGAGATACCATGATCAGGAAGGTGGTTCTCCCAGGGTGAGGCTCATCCATTGCACTCAGGTTGGGTTGACCCCTGCGATTTCCCCAAATGCGGGAAACTCGACTGCATAATTTCTGGTAGTGGGGGACTGCGTTCGCGCTTTCCCCTGGTACATGTGGTTGAAAGATAGATAAGGAAGTTTAGATGGTTAACAAACATTTTAGTTGCAAGATCACAGGCATGTCAAAAGTGTGTGTGTTCTAGTATTGCCCTCCCTACTCGCCCCCAACTGTCTTCCAAATACAAGTAGTTTCCAAAACTTTTCACTTTAACATACCTATCATTTCCCCTTATATTCCATTTTTTGCTTTTCTTGTTTGTCACATTTTCTCTTGTACAGTGATACCTTGGAATCCGAATTTAATCTGTTCCAGAACCCTGTTCGAGTTCCAAGACAATTTTTCCTATTTAAAATAATAGAAACTGGATTAATCCGTTCAAATTTTAACAGTAAATACACTGGATTTTAAGGTAAAATATTAACAAATAATAATACAGTACAGTATTTTCCTCACTGCACTACACAAAGGCGAAAATCACACAAGATGCTTTCACTACAGCTTCCGACAATGAACTGATTGACTTATGGGTGGTCCGAGTGCTGGGGAAACATACGCACAAACAGGCATGAACAATGTGCAGGGCGTTCGGATTCCAAAACAGCATTCGGATTCCAAAGCAGCGTTCAGATTCCGGGACAAAATTTGCTAGAATTTTTCATTCGGATTCCAAGTTCGAGTACTGAGGCATTTGGATTTCAAGGTATCACCGTATTCCAATTTTTGTGTCTCTGTTGCAAACTTTCTGTCTCAAATTATTTCAATCTAGTCTCTCTCTGGAAGTTTCCCCTTTATATTTTAAATCAAATATACATGAAATACCTATTCACTCTCTTGGTGCTTCTCCTTTACACCTCTTCGCTCCAAATCTAGGTCTTATCTAGTATCTGACTCTACCTGAGAGTGGTAGATGCCTGGAATGCCCTCCCAAGGGAAGTGGTGGAGAGGAAAACGGTGATGGAATTAAAGAGCGCATGGGATAATAATAATAATAACTTTATTCTTTTATACCACCATAACCAAAAGTTCTAGGCGGTTTACACTAAAAAGAGCTGGACAATCAGCAAAATACAATAATAAATACAAATATTTGTAAAATAGAATTTCAATAATAAAACTCTCATTAAGTAATAAACTTATCGAACAAAGTGGTCTTAATTAATTTCTGAAAACAGCAATAGGATAACATAGCTTGCTGAATACATTTACCTAACCAAGATTGTTGTCTACCAGCTTGAAATGCTAGGGTCCTATCTAAGAAGGTCTTATATAAGAACATAAGAAGTTGCCTCCGCTGAGGCAGACCATAGGTCCATCCTGCCCAGCGGTCCGCTCCTGCGGCGGCCCATCAGTCCCATTGCCTGAGTAGTGGTCTATACTTATCTATACCCCTCAATCCCCTTTTCTTGTAGGAATCTATCCAAACCTTCTTTGAAACCATTCATTTTTGGATAATCAAATAAGTAGAAATTTCTAGTTTCTCTTGATGGGCTATGCAACACAAAATGAGGAAAAAGTTAAGCTGGAGACAATCCTGATATCAGCTTAAAGCAGATACAGGAAAATTTGAATAATACTCCGTCACCAAAAATCAATCAAACAGCTGTATTCTTAATTATCCTTAATTTCCTTGGATTTTTTTTTTGGGGTGCTCCTAAATAGATAATGTTACAATAGTCTAAAACAGATAAAACTAATGCCTGTACCAATAGTCTGAACGATAAAGGATCAAAATATTTTTTATGGTTCTTAATTTCCACAATGTAAAAAAGCATTTTTGTACCACTAGGTTTGTGTGTTCTGCTAGTGTTAAATGTTGGTCTAGTGTGTCTCCCAGAATTTTGATAGATTTAATAATCGGGTAGTCATGATCATTAAGATGAAGCAATGAGTTTATTTTGTCGTTGGGACTAGCCAAGAAAAGTTTGGTCTTTTCCATATTGAGTTTCAGTTTCAAATTAATTGTCCACTGTTCTATCAGAGTCATAATAGAGGATATCTGGTTTAAAATTTCAGTGGTAAAATTATTTAGAGGGATTAAAATAGAAATGTCATCTGCGTATATATAAAATTTTACATTTAAACTCTGTAATAAATGTTCTAAAGGGGAAATGTAGATGTTGAATAAGATAGGTGATAGCGGAGAACATTGGGGCACACCTGATGGGTTGCTTCATGAATGAAAATAGTTACCGTCAGAAATCATTTGATAAGATCTTTTCTTCAAAAAACCTTGAAACCAGTTCCAGACCCTTCCTGAAAGTCCTATTATGTCTAAACAACTCAACAATATTTCATGATCTACTAGCTCAAAGGCACTACTAAAATCTAGCTAAAGAATTAAGGCACTAGAGCCTTTGCTAAATAGACCATGAAGATAATCAAGCATTGAAGTTAAGACGGTCTCCGTACTATATCCTCTTCTAAATCCCGACTAATGGTCATTAAGGATATTAAATTTATCCAAATAACTTAGTAATTCTAAATTAACTAAACCTTCCAATAATTTGGTAAACAAAGGAATGCTTGCTATGGGTCTATAATTGGATTTTGTGGCAATTGATACCTTCTGATCTTTAAGAATAGGGACAACCAAAATTTGACCCAATTCATCAGGAAACAGTCCCTTAATCTGGCTTAAAAATGAAGTTCAATCTTATCATAGTATGAGCAACACAAAACCACTTGGAGATACTACTCAAACAGAATTCACACTATAATACACAAATACAGACTGGTGTCAAAGTTTCTTGAAACTGAGAAAGCCTAATATTGCTACCTTAATAGGAAAGTATATGAAAATTTGAGATATCAAGTCAACATGGAACCTCTAAAATACATTTGTTGTGTGCCGCATGTTTTTTGTTTTAAGAATAGCCTTACAGAGTCAGACCAATGGTCGATCAAACCCAGTAGCCCATTCTCACGGTGGCCAATCCAGGTCACTAGTACCTGGTCAAAACCCAAGGAGTAGCAATATTCCATGCTACCAATCCAGGGCAAGTAGTGGCTTCCTCCATGTCTTTCTCCATAAAAGACTATGGACGGTCAGATGGGAGTTTACATTACTTTGCTAGCCATCTGTAGCCCATTTCCTTAAGAAACTCTTGATTAAATATTTAATTCAAATCTTAAGATGATTATTCACTCCAGTGGGAAACAAGGCTTCTGAGTTCTACATTAGAAAGAACGTACACCATAGGAACTGATCACTTACCGAGGCATCTTGCTTCCAAGTGGAGTCCGGAGTCTTCTCTCAAGCAAAAGGGCTCTCCTCCTCCCAGTACTGAGTCTTCTATGCCTTGTTTATCGAGGGCCATCGAGACTCCTTCAAAAACTAAACATAAGTCTCGGTCTCGCAAAGCTTCTTCACCTGCTGCTTTGCCTTGAAGCCCGTCCAGGTCGAAGACTCCTCTATCGAGACCGCCTCCGAGGAAGCTTTCTCCTCCTGCCTCGACCCACTCTGTTCCTCGGACCCCAGGGACTTCACCATCGAGGCTTCTCAAGCACAAACACGCTCTCACTCCTCCTATCACAGCTAGTGGAGCTTCCTCGATAACCATGGTGCTGGACTCTGAGCCTCCTTCTCAATATTCAAGAGAGGCTTCTCCATCCTATTCTGCGGCTCCTAGGTCTTGCTCTCCTTCTCCTGAGGAACCGTCTACCTCCTAGTCTGCCTTATTTGCGAGATTTGTCTTTGACATGGGGAAAGCTCTTTAGCTGGATCTCCACTCTGACTCTAAGTACACTCCTGATTATTTGACCGACATGGAGTTGCCTCATCCACCCAAGGAGACCTTGAGGCTTCCCATGACTCCTGTCTTAATAATAATAATAATTTTATTTCTTATATACCGCTGTACCGTGAGGTTCTAAGCGGTTTACAGTATAAACAGAAGAAATGCAATAAGTAAGATTAATTAAGATGAAGAGAAAGTACTTAGAGTTCCCTGACTGTCCCAAAGGCTCACATTCTTGCTAAAGTACTTGAGAAAAATAAATTAGTTAGGTTATAAACATAGAGTAGAAGAAGGTAGGAAAACAGTTCATAGGAAAATTAATTTCGAATACATTATACATTATATATTGTTCAAGGCGGAATACAAATTATAGGAATTACCAAAAGAATTGCGTAATATAGATTATCTAGATAAATTACATAACAGTGATTCGTGTACATTACATGGTGTGGTAGAGGATTCAATTTTGAGAATTACATATCAAGGGAATCAAGTGATAACAGAATATAGTGGAGATTATCAGTATATACGGTTTACAGATTGGAAGTTACCTAATAATGAAGTAAGAAATTTATTGGATAGTGTGGAAAATGTTTATATAGGAATCAGAGTATGTATGATAGGAAAGGTTCTAAGAATTGAATTAATGTGTTATTCTATCGAGGGAGAGCTTGTGCATAAAGGGAGGATATTAGTTGGTAATAAAACAAACTTTCCTAAGGAATATGGAAACTCCTTACTCTATTACGGCCATACCTTCTAAACTGGAATCTAGGTATAACACCGTCCCTTGTAAGGGGTTTGAGAAATCCCAATTATCTCACCAGTCCTTAGTTGTGGAATCTTCATTAAAGAAAGCTGAACCATCTAAGATCTATGCTGCGGTCCCTCCAGGGACAAGTTTGGCCGCAGGCTATATCAGAATTCCATGATAGCCAATAGAATTCTCAACTACAATTACATTTTTTCTGCTTATTTTAATTACTTCCTCAAAATAATGCCTAAAGTTTTTCCTGGCTCTTGAGGAGCAGTGTCTTCCTGAGTTCAAACAGATTATTTGTACCTTGTCACAGCTTCGACTCTTCATGCTACAAGCCACATACAATGCCTTTGAGCTCTCATCCAGAGTTTCTGCCTTTGTGGTGGCTATGCGTCGCCTTGCTTGGCTCCGCATTGTGGACATGGACCCTAATTTACAGGATCATCTAGCAAAATTGCCTTGCTAAGGGACTGAACTTTTTGATGATTCCATCGAGGCTGCTACAAAGCATCTGTCTGAACAGGAGCGCTCTTTTGCCTCCTTGATTCGGCCGAAGCCTAAGACTCCTGCTTGGCCTTACAAGCCTCCATCACGTCGTTATCCTCAAAAAAACGATGCCAGCTTTCTCCAGGCCCCTGCCTAGACATCCACCACAGCAGCAAAGACAGCAGAAACCTCAAACTCCTGCTACGGCTAAACCAGCTCAGTCTTTTTGATATTCTCAGTCTGAGCATACCAACCTCCCTTCATCAGACTTCTCTTCTGCCCATTGGAGGTCGACTTCACCACTTATCACCAGTGGGAGCTGATCACCTCAGATCTCTAGGTTCTCGACATCCTTTGGGAGGGATACTCACTTCACTTTCTTCAAGTACCTCCAGATCTCCCTCCAAGAGAGTTTCCTTCCAGTTCGTCGCAACTTCCCCTTCTCCTTCAGGAAGCTCAGGCTCTTCTTCGCCTTTGAGCTGTCCAGGAGGTTCCCTTGAACTAACAGGACACGGGGTTTTATTCCCGTTATTTTCTAGTCCCAAAGAAGACAGGGGATTTGCGACCCATTCTGGACCTCAGAGCTCTCAACAAATTTCTAGTCAAAGTGAAGTTTTGGATGCTTTCTTTACCAACTTTGTATCCCCTGATGGATCAGGGGGATTGGTTATGCTCTCTGGATCTCAAAGAGACTTACACTCATATCCCAATCCATCCAGCCTCTCGCAGATACTTAAGATTTCGGGTGGGGAATCTTCATCTTCAATACAGAGTTCTTCCTTTCGGACTCGCCTCATCCCCCAGAGTTTTCACGAAGTGTCTGGTGGTGGTGGCTGCAGCCCTCCATACCCAGGGTCTTCAAGTTTTTCATACCTGGACGACTGGCTCATCAAAGCCCCCTCTCAACAAGGGGTTATTGCAGCAACCCAACAGACTATTATGTTCCTCTGGGGTTCGAAGTCAATTATCCAAAATCCCAGTTGCACCCCTCTCAAACTCTTCAGTTCATTGGGGCCATTCTGGACACTGTCCGGCTCAGAGCGTTCCTCCCTCAACCAAGCCGAGATGCTCTTATTCGCCTTTGCCATCAAGTGACTCCTCTCGCATCAATTTCAGTGAGACAAATGATGATTCTACACGGTCACATGGCCTCTACAGTTTACGTGACTCCTTTTGCCAGACTTCACCTTTGCATACCTCAGTGGACCCTGGCATCTCAGTGGCAGCAAGCTACCGACCCACTCTCTCAACACATTACAGTAACTCCTTTGTTGAGACAATCTTTCCACTGGTGGATGCGCTCTTCCAATCTTTCCAGAGGTTTGCTTTTCAACTCTCTTCCTCATCAAAAAGTTCTCACAACAGACTCGTCAACCTACGCATGGGAGAGCCCATTTTGAGGGTCTCCGTGCTCAAGGCCTTTGGTTTCCCACAGACCGTCTCTGTCACATCAATCTGTTGGAACTCAGAGCGATTTTCAGTGCTTTTCAACATCTTCTTCACGACAAAGTAGTCCTTGTCCGGACGGACAACCAAGTCGCCATGTATTATGTCAACAAACAGGGAGGCACGGGATCTCACTCCCTTTGTCAAGAAGCTCTGAAGCTGTGGGATTGGGCAGTTCATCACAACATTTTTCTCAGAGCTGTATACATTCAAGGTCAGCACAACTGTCTGGCGGACAAATTGAGTCGTCTTCTGCAATCTCACGAATGGACACTCAATTCTTCGCCTCTACATCAGGTGTTTGCTCAGTGGGGGACCCCTCAGATAGACCTCTTTGTGTCTCCCCTCAACAACAAGCTGCCTCAGTTCTGCTCCCGAATATACTCGCCTCACCGCCTCGAGGCAGATGCTTTCCTCCTGGAATGGACAGATCGGTTTCTCTATGCCTTACTCCATTCCCTCTGATTCTCAAGACTCTTGTCAAACTCAAGACCGAACATGCCACATGATTCTGATAGCTCCTCGCTGGCCCAGACAACAGTGGTACTCCCTTCTACTTCAACTCAGCACCAGGGAGCCTCTGCTTAACATAGTAGATGATGGCAGATTAAGACCCGAATGGTCCATCCAGTCTGCCCAACCTGATTCGATTTAAATTTTTTAAATTTTTTCTTCTTAGCTATTTCTGGGCAAGAATCCAAAGCTCTACCCGGTACTGTGCTTGGGTTCCTACTGCCGAAATCTCCGTTAAAAACCTACTCCAGCCCATCTACACCCTCCCAGCCATTGAAGCCCTCCCCAGCCCATCTTCCACCAAACGGCCATATACAGCCACAGACCGTGCAAGTCTGCCCAGTACTGGCCTTAGTTCAATTTTTAATATTATTTTCTGATTCTAGATCCTCTGTGTTCATCCCACGCTTCTTTGAACTCAGTCACAGTTTTAATCTCCACCACCTCTCTCGGGAGCGCATTCCAGGCATCCATCATCCTCTCCGTAAAGTAGAATTTCCTAACATTACCTTTGAATCTACCACCCCTCAAATTATGTCCTCTGGTTTTACCATTTTCCTTTCTCTGGAAAATATTTTGTTCTACATTCAGACGTTCAAATACTTGAAGGGTATTAATCATATCTCCCCTGTCTCTCCTTTCCTCTAGGGCAGTGGTTCCCAAACCCTGTCCTGGGGGACATCCATCCAGTCAGGTTTTCAAGATATCCCTAATGAATATGCATGAGAGAGATTTGCATACCTGTCACTTCCATTATATGCAAATCTCAGGGTATATATATTCAGGGCTTCCAGTCTCTCCTCATACGTCTTCTGGCACAAGCCTCCTATCATTTTTGTCGCCCTCCTCTGGACCGCTTCAAGTCTTCTTACGTCCTTCGCCAGATGTGGTCTCCAAAACTGAACACAGGCAAAAAACTTCAAATCGTTCTTCAGATATGTTAAAGGGAAGCAACCGGCGAGGGAGGAAGTAGGACCGTTGGATGATGGAGACAAAAAGGGAGTGATAAAGGAGCAAGAAGAGGTAGCCGACAGGTTAAACAAATTCTTCTCGTCAGTCTTCACAAGCGAGGACACATCCACTGTACCAGAACCTGACGTGATCTTCCATGGTGATCAAGAAGAAAAACTGTCAACAATAGAGGTGAGCCATGAGGATGTCCTCTAACAGTTAGATAGATTGAAAAGCGACAAATCACCAGGCCCGGATGGAATCCACCCTAGGGTACTAAAGGAATTAAGAAATGAGATAGTGGGAATACTCCAACAAGTTTGCAACCTATCCTTGAAACCTGGGGAGATCCCGGAGGACTGGAAGATAGCAAATGTTACACCTATCTTTAAAAAGGGGTCAAGAGGAGACCCGGGAAACTACAGGCCGGTAAGTTTGACATCGGTTCCGGGCAAGATGGTAGAAGCACTGATAAAGGACAGCATCTGTGAGCACATCGAAAAACATGGGCTGATGAAAGCGAGCCAACATGGCTTCTGCAAAGGAAGATCGTGCCAAACAAATTTATTGCACTTCTTTGAGGGGGTGAACAGCCAGTTGGACAAAGGGGAACCCATAGACATCATTTACCTCGACTTCCAAAAGGCCTTTGACAAGGTACCCCATGAGCTTAGGTACTTAGGAAGCTGTGGAACCACGGGGTGGAAGGGGACGTACACAGATGGGTCAAACACTGGTTGGCAGGCAGAAGACAGAGGGTTGGAGTGAAGGGTCACTACTCGGGCTGGAGGAAGGTCACGAGCGGAGTTCCACAAGGGTCTGTACTGGGACCGCTGCTGTTTAATGTATTTATTAATGACCTGGAAACGGGGACGAAATGTGAAGTTATAAAATTTGCGGATGACACTGAACTCTGTAGAAGGGTTAGAACTACGGAAGAGTGTGAGGACCTACAAAGGGACCTAAACAAACTGGAGGAGTGGGCGAATAAATGGCAGATGAAATTCAATGTAGGGAAATGTAAGGTCATGCATATAGGGAGAAAGAACCCGATGTTCAGCTACCAAATGGGGGGATTAGTATTAGAGGGAAGTAACCTTGAAAGAGATTTGGGTGTACTGGTGGATACAACAATGAAGTCAACGGCACAATGTGCAGCAGCCGCGAAGAAGGCAAACAGAATGTTGGGTATTATTAAGAAGGGTATTATGACCAGAACAAAAGAAGTCATCCTGCCGTTGTATCGGGCAATGGTGCGCCCGCACCTGGAGTACTGTGTTCAGTATTGGTCACCATACCTTAAGAAGGATATGGCAACACTTGAGAGGGTCCAGAGGAGAGCGACACAAATGATTAAGGGCATGGAAAACCTCTCATACGCTGAAAGATTGGAGAGACTGGGGCTCTTCTCCCTGGAAAAGCGGAGACTCGGAGGAGATATGATAGAGACCTACAAGATCATGAAGGGCATAGAGAAAGTAGAGAGGGACAGATTCTTCAAACTTTCAAAACATACTAGAACAAGAGGGCATTCAGAAAAATTGGAAGGGGACAGATTCAAAACAAATGCTAGGAAATTTTTCTTTACCCAGCGTGTGGTGGACACCTGGAATGCACTTCCAGAGGACGTAATAGGACAGAGTACGGTACTGGATTTCAAGAAAGGATTGGACAAATTCCTGCTGGAAAAAGGGATAGAGGGGTATAGATAGGGAGCTACTGCGCAGGTCCTGGACCTGTTGGGCTGCCGCGTGAGCGGACTGCTGGGCATGATGGACCTCGGGTCTGACCCAGTGGAGGCATTGCTTATGTTCTTACTCCAAGTGGGGCCTTAACAATGACCTGTACAGGGGCATCAACACCTTCCTTCTACTGGCTACGCCTCTCTTTATACAGCCCGCCTTCCTTCTGGCAGCAGCCACTGCCTTGTCACACTGTTTTTTTGCCTTTAGATCTTCGGACACTATTACCCCAAGGTTCCTCTCCCCGTCTGTGCCTCTACCAGTTTTTCCCTCTCTGCTTACTCAGAGTCAAGGGTCCTTCCTGCATCCCAACCTGCAGTCTCTACACTTAACAGCTTGGTACCTTTCAACCTTAACTGCTTCTCTACAGTTTTCTCAGTCTGTACAGGACATTTTAGAGGCTTCCAGAAAGCCGTCCACTAGGCAGTGTTACAATCAGAAATGGACTAGATTTTCTGCTTGGTATACTACTCGCAACATGGAGCCAATATCTACCTCCTTGTCTTCAGTTTTGGATTATTTACTTCACTTATCGCACTCTGGCCTCAAGTCTACATCTATCCAAGTCCATCTTAGTGCGATTACTGCTTTCCATCAGCCTCTTGAGGGGAAACCTCTGTCTGCATATCCTGTGGTTTCCCGCTTCAAGAAAGGACTTTTCAATGTCAATTCACCATTCAAACCGCCTCCAGTGGTCTGGGATCTCAATGTCGTCCTGGCTCAATTGATGAAGCCTCCATTTGAAACAATTGATAAGGCTCATTTCAAGTATCTCACTTGGAAATTTGTCTTTCTCATTGCCCTCACGTCTGCTAGAAGAGTCAGTGAGTTACAAGCCTTGGTTGCAGATCCACCTTTCACAGTTTTCCACCATGACAAGGTGGTCCTCCGCACTCATCCAAAATTCTTTCCTAAAGTTGTCTCCAAATTTCATATTAACCAATCTATTGTTCTTCCAGTATTTTTTCCAAAGCCTCATTCTCACCCTGGAAAAGTTGCGCTTCATACTTTGGACTGTAAACGTGCCTTGGCTTTCTACTTGCAATGCACTGAACCTCAAAGAACAGCCCCACAACTTTTCATCTCCTTCGATCCAAATAAGTTGGAGCATCCTGTCTCGAAGCGAACCATATCCAACTGGATGGCTGCTTGCATCTCCTTCTGCTATGCTCAGGCTGGTCTCCCTCTGCAGGGTCGAGTCATGGGCCACAAAGTTAGAGCGATGGCGGCGTCTGTAGCTTTCCTCAGATCAACTCCTATTGAGGAAATCTGCAAGGCTGCCACTTGGTCCTTGGTTCATACTTTCACCTCTCATTATTGTCTGGATACTTTCTCCAGAAGGGACGGCCATTTTGGCCAGTCCGTTTTACAAAATTTGTTTTCTTAATTTGCCAACCCTCCCTCCATCCAATTATACTTAGCTTGGAGGTCACCCACATGTTGAGAATATGCTGCCTGCTTGTCCTGGGTTAAAGCACAGTTACTTACCGCAACAGTTGTTATCCAGGGACAGCAGGCAGGCAGATATTTTCACAACTCACCCACCTCCCCTGGTTGGCTTCTTAGCTAGTTATCTGAACTGACGTACCTCACAGGAGATGCGCGCCCTAACTCGGGCAGGAAGGCACTTGCGCATGTTAGGGCTCTCTCTGACCAGGGGGCAGTTGCCCTAGTTGCACTCCCCTAACCATTCCTGCCATGTGTGACTACGGTATTCTGTTAGCATGATATTTGTGTAGCATTATGTAATAATTTGGCTTATTCAGTTTTCTTGATAGTAGAAGGGATATATGTGAAGGAGAGGGGAGACGGGGGTTTTGTTATCTGTATTTATAAAATGACAATTGTACAGAATATTGTTTCTTTTTAAACTTTAATAAAATATGTTCAATATAAAATCATAACTATTTGAGGCTTGTGCGGATGGGATCAGATGGTTTGCGTGACTGAGCTCGCAGGGACGGGGCGGTGATGGGGTTTAAAAATTTTTTTATTTCAGTCTTAATAGTTTGCCGGTCTACAAAATAATTATTTTATTTTCGCCAGTCCATAGTTGTAAAAAGGTTGAAGAACACTGCTCTAAGGGGCAAAATACTGCAGATTCATTAGTGTAGATGCAGCTGGAAGGTCTCACATGGCCTTCAGAGGATGACCTAACTGCTGTCTGCAGGTATTCAGGTGATTGAATGCAAGCAGCAGCAGAGGAAGAAGTGACAGCAGAAAACTAGCATGTAACGTACCTGGTTTTTTTTGTTCTGTTGGCTGCCCCCTCTAGGGCAGTGTTTTTCAACCGCTGTTCCGCGGCACACTAGTGTGCCGCGAGATGTTGCCTGGTGTGCCGTACGGTCAGGGCCGCCATCAGGGCAGCACCACCAGTCTAGGGAGAGGGGCGGTCCGCCCCACGTGGACAGGAGAGAGCTGGACGGGGGACCCGCGGAGTTCAATACATCTCGAGCCGCGAGGCTCGTCTTCTGTTCCTGCCTGCCCTGCAGCTAACATATAGCCGATCGCAAGCGTTCCCCGATGTCAGCGCTGACGTCGGAGGGAGGGCTTAAGCAAAGCCTGCCCTCCGACGTCAGCGCTGACGTCGGAGAATACTTCCGTTCGGCTATTTGTGCGCGGCAGGGCAGGCAGGAGCAGAAGACAAGCCTCGCGGCTTGAGCTTCGTTTTGCTGAGAAAGTTGCAAAGATGGGCTGGGAGGCAAACACGGAACACAAAAGGGGGGAGGGAGTGCGTTTTGGACACAAGGCATGAACTTGGGAGAGAGGAAGGGAGGGAAAGAGATGCTGAGGTGGGGGAGGGAATGGGTTTTTGGACACAGAAGAAATGGACTTGGGAGAGAGGAAGGGAGGGAAAGAGATGCTGAGGTGGGGGAGGGAATGCGTTTTTGGACACAGAAGAAATGGACTTGGGAGAGAGGAAGGGAGGGAAAGAGATGCTGAGGTGGGGGAGGGAATGCGTTTTTGGACACAGAAGAAATGGACTTGGGAGAGAGGAAGGGAGGAAAAGAGATGCTGAGGTGGGGGAGGGAATGCGTTTTTGGACACAGAAGAAATGGACTTGGGAGAGAGGAAGGGAGGGAAAGAGATGCTGAGGTGGGGGAGGGAATGAGTGTTTGGACACAGAAGGCATGGACTTTGGAGAGAGGAAGGGAGGGAAAGAGATGGTTGTGTACACGGGGAATAGAAGAAAGGAGAATTTTTGGTCATAGGGAGGGAGTGAGGTACAGATAGTGGCATACCAGGGTGGGGGGAGGGCGGTCTGCCCCACCCCGGGTTTACGTCCCAAGGGGGTGCACAGCTGGCCACCCTCCAGTGTTGTCCCTAGGCCGGCAAACTGCGGCTCTTTAGCCACTTGAGTGCCACCGCCGCCAACGGTGTTGTTGGCGGTGGCAGCATTATAAAATACTTTCTTTGTGTTTATTTGATTCCTATTCAAGAGAATTACTTTATATATAGGCACAGAGTTAAATTTTTTAACATTTTCTAATGGTGGTGTGCCTCGTGATTTTTTTCATGAAACAAGTGTGCCTTTGCCCAAAAAAGGTTGAAAAACACTGCTCTAGGGCGAATTTGGACAGCTCAGGTTTCAACTTGCTGTTTCCAAGTTTACCTTATTTATTTGAATTTGTTTAAATGTTATTATTATGATCTTAACAGCATTGTAAGTTTTATGTTAAACTCTACTGTGTTTCCCCGAAAATAAGACACTGTCTTGTATTAATTTGGGGCCCAAAAACGCACTAGATCTTATTTTTGTAGTAGGTCTTATTCTCTCCCTTCCTCTCCTCCACCCCATTTCTCCCTTCTTTCTCTCCCCCACATGTGCAACATCTTTCTTCCCCTCTCACCTATCTCCTTGTTCCCTCCTTCTGCAGCATCTTTGTATCCTTCCCTCCCTCCCATCCCCCATGCAGCAGAACCTTTGCACAGCATCTTTCTATTCTTCCCATCCCTTGTGCAGCAGAACTGTTGCACAGCTTTTCTTTCTCCAATCCCCCCATGCAGCATTTTTCTATCCCTCCCTCCCATCTCCCCCACCGCTGACCCTTCCATCTCTCCCTCCCATCCGAATCCCGCCGGCCGCAAGACCGACATACCTTCTTCCAAACAGCAGCATCGGCAGCAATCTAAATAGGCTGCTTCACGAGTTCACGGCCTTCTCCCGCCGGGGTGATCTGTGTGCCGCATTGCTGATGACATCATCAGTGATGTGGCAGAGGAATGCCCTGGCGGGAGAAGGCCGCGAAGCAGCCTGTTTAGATTGCTGCCGTTGGGAAGAAGTTATGTCGGTCTTGTGGTCGGCAGGGTTCGGATGGGAGGGAGTGATGGAAGGGTCAGCGGAGGTTCGGCTGCTCGGGCGGGGGGGGGGGGGGGTAGGGTGCATGGCTGAGGGGGGCGGGGGAAGCGCTGCTGCCGGCGAATCCAGTGGTTCAACTAGGGCTTATTTTGGGGGTAGGTCTTATTTTCGGGGGAAACACGATATATGCTGCTTTGGATGACTCTCATAAAGGTGGTTAATAAGTAGTACTACTAATTATTTCTGTAGCACTACCAGATGTACAATCTAAACAGCCAAGACAGACAAACAGGATGTCATGGATAAGTTTCAAGTTTATTATGGATTTGATTAATTGCTTATTCAAAATTCTAAGCGATGTACAAAGCAATAAAATAGTAAATTACAGGTATCGAGGGGAAACAAACCAAATAAGTACAACTGACTTGACAAAACATATGATACAAAAGGAAAAAATGGGGAAGGAAATACAAGTTAATGATAGTAAATAAGACAAGTAAGGGGAAAACCAATAGGTAAGGGGAACGGTTAATCAGATGGCTGGGTTGGAGGGCAGAGGAGTAGGGTTAAGGATTGAAGACTATATCAAAAAGGTGGGTTTTCAGTTTGCTTTTAAACAAAGGAAGGGAAGGGGCTTGGCAAACCACTATGTAGAAGGGGGAGGGAATGTAGAGATGATGCGATATACAAACCTAAGGTTTAGTTTAGGGGAGTAATGTCTGTACTTTGTTTCCCTTCCTTTGTGTCTCTCTCCCCTTTGCAGTCATTAAAGGCTGGAAAGAGATTTCTGAGGCTGCACTCTCCAGTTGCTTCTTCAACAGAAGGACCTTTCCTTGCTATACATTGAAAGTATTCTGACTTCCTCTCCCCTTCCCCCCCCCCCCACACACACATACACAGACAGGCTTCAGAATCGGTCACCAGGGAGTTCTACAAAATATGGGAGCTGTAAAATACCCAAAATGATTTGATTTTGCTATTTAAAAGCAACAGGAAATAAAATGTAGTGTTATTGGAGCTTAAATATGCAAAGAGCTGGAGGATGGGTATCATCTTTCAGGCAGAGATCAACATATGCAAATTTTAAAACTGCACAGTACTCTGGGAAATCATGTACAGTTTCTGGGCTAAAATTACCATCTTTTTTAGGGTCCTTAAATGAATATAATGTGTGTTTTACATTCTGTGCACAACTTGGAAGATATTTTTGTTTGAAAGAGTTGATTTTTAACTGACTGTGGAATTACCTCCCCTATGCGTACAGTGCTAGTTGAGAGAGGACATGGCAGACTTTTGTAAAACATCTCATACTTACCTGGCAGGGGAGATACCATGATCAGGAAGGTGGTTCTCCCAGGGTGAGGCTCATCCATTGCACTTCGGGTGGGTTGACCCCTGCGATTTCCCCAAATGCGGGAAAGTCGACTGCATAATTTCTGGTAGTGGGGGACTGCGTTCGCGCTTTCCCCTGAAATTCTGTTTCAAAAAATAGAGAAATAATGCTGAAATTTATACTACTTTTGACAGTGGTTGAATTATGTATCACTGTGATTTTGTGGAGAGGCAGTGATTATGGATATGGAAAAATAAGTCTGAAGGAATTAAGAGTATGGCAGTTTCCTTTATTCTGTGTAGCTTGTGGCCACATCAGAATTTTTTTTCGTTACCCAGGGAATTAAGAGTATGGCAGTTTCCTTTATTCTGTGTAGCTTGTGGCCACATCAGAATTTTTTTTCGTTACCCACATATGCTGGGGCTTTTCATATGCTGTGCTAAAATTCACAAAATAAGCTGTTTTTTCTGGCCTGGATGCCTGGCTTTTGATCTGTCACTCTGTGGGGGGATAGGGGTTATTATGATGACCAGATTAATCCTCCTCCCCCTTTGCTGACATAGCTTCTCAGTAGCTGAATAAATTAACTGTGTCTGCAGGATGGATTGGGAACAGATTAGCTTTTAAGCATCTAGGTAAATTCACAGTGCCTTAGCATTCAGTATTTTTCTCTAAAGACTATTGCCCACCTGCAAAAGAGAAGTCTGTACATAAGCTGACGTTACTGAACACACATTTTTACTAAGTCCAGTGATTTACTATTGCATGCCACAGATAGCCTGTGCTATGATCTTCATAGAATCTCAGTTTACCGGTATTCAATTAACGAGCACTCTCAATCAACTGGCAAAAAAAAAAAAAAAAGATCTCCCATTCTCCTTGGACAACATTCAAAGTGGTGCTCCTGACTAGAGAATGAAACGGTTACTGTTACCTGCAGCTAGCTGCGGGTAATCCCCAGGAATAGGGAGGAAAAAAGACTGGTTGCCACGGGTACGGGAACAAGGCCATTAACCGCCCCATGGAGCAGTGAATGGCCTTGTCCCCGCAGTAAAGTATCTGTCGCATTGCTTCCCTTCACACCCCTCCAGGCCAACAGTCCTCCTCATGATTGTGACACTTGGTCCCTCACGATCGCCAGTAGCAAAAAAAACCATTTGGGCATCTCTTCCCTCGTCAAGTCATCTCCTTCCCTTCCCCTCACCTTCATGGGCACTTTTTAGACTTTTTTTTTCTTTCTGAAGTGTCCATATGTGGTAACAGTTCTCATAAGTCCAGCGCAACTGCCCCCAAACTTCTCCTCTGACACAAGCCGCCGAGGCAGAAACAGAAAGGTGCGTCAGAGGAGAAATTTGGGGTCAGTTGCACAGGACTTGTGAGAACGGTGGCCATGTCTGGACACCTCAGAAAGATAAAACTCTGAAAAGCACCCGCAAAGGTGAGGGGAAGGGAGGGAGATGACCCGATGAGGGGAAGATGTTGAGTGGTGCTAAAGGGAGGTGGAGAAAGAAGGGGATAGGGGAACAGATACTGAAGGGAAGTGGGGAGGAGAGAAGGGGGAGCAGATGCTGGATGGGAGGGGAGGGAAGAGAGAGAGGGGAACAGACACTGGATAGGAGAGGATAGAGAGGGGATCAGATTCTGGAAAGTAGAGAGGAGAGAGAGAGAGCACATACTGGATGGAAGGAGGGGATAAAGAAAAAAAGGCACATGCTGGATTGGGGGAAGAGGATAGAGTTAGTGAGATACTGGAAGGGGTGAGGGAAAGAGGTGGCAAGTAGAATGACACTTGAACAGACCCATGGCTACGGAGACGCTAAAGCCTAAGTCTCTGCATGCATGGGGACAAAACTTTTCACTGCCCGCGAGAGCGGTGAAAAGCCTTGTACTCGCAGTTGGAAGCACCCCCTCGTTCCTTACTGCCATAACTGTGTCGTTGACTTGGCCCTTCTAAGGTCTGGCAGCCATGTTGTCGTTATCGTCTTTGTTCTGCTGTTGACTCCTAAAGCTAGTAAGGTTCACAGTTGGATCTTCTCTCTTCTCCCCCCCAAACTATGATGTAACAAGAGGGGACCCAATCACTACTGCCATACACATTTTTGAAACCTATTTAATGGGTTGTAGTTATGTGGTGGGCGCTGTGCAGTAGAGAATGACATGGTGACAAAATTCATCACCTTTCCCGTCCCCGCGGATAACCGTGGGAAATAATCCCATGTCATTTTCTAGTGACTATTTCAACCTCGGTCCTTCTACACCAGCATTCTTCAAAGCAAATCTTGCGGGTCAGTGGTTGTGCCCAATTATACTCTGATTCTTCCCTCTCTCCTTAAAGAATGACATGAAGATGGTTTCCCGCGGTTATCCGCGGGGACGGAAACGGTGATGAATTTTGTCACCATGTCATTCTCTACTGTGCAGCAGTAGCGATACAGAGTGACTCGCAGAGCTCAGAGGAGCTGGATTGGTAAAGGAGGTGTGTACTGTGGAGTCAGCATTGTTGGTGAGAGTCCTAAGGTAAGGTCTCCAATGGTAAACTGTTCTTTACCCAGTCGCACACTTTTCTAATGCTTGCCTGCCCTGTTGTATGTGGCAAAAATGGCCGCATTCAGTTAATGGGGATCTTGGGGAAAGTCTGAAAGGGAAGCCTCAAACAGCTGTTTAAGAGGCTAGTGGTTAACATAGCTGGTCTGATCCAACAAGGCTATTCTTATGTTCCTTGTATAACAGATTCCCTTCCTATCAACTAATGGCACTCTTCTGCACATGTTTTAGTCTTTCTTAACTTAAACTCTAGACCATGCAGTAGAACTAACTATTCTGAGTGGGAAAAAATATTCCCTCCTATTGATTTTTAAGTATTTCCCTGTAACTTCCCTAGTCTTTAATTTCTGATGGCATAAAAATCAATCTGCTCAGGATTTTGTAACTTCAAGTCATATCTCCCCTCAGCCATCTGTTTTCCAGCCTGAAGTGTCCTAACCTTTAGTCTTTCCTGATATGAGAGGAGTTCCATCCCCTCTTATCTTGGTCGTTTTTTGAACCTTTTCTCGTTCTACTATATCTTACTTACTTTTTAAAGCTTGGTGGTAAAGTGGGGCAGGAGCAAATTCTTTCTACACTCCTGCCCTGTACAGAGCCAGGAACAAAAATGGCTGCCGTGAATTGCCGTAAGATCATGATGGGAACTCAGTAGTTATTTTTGTTCCCAGTTCTGTAAAGGGCAGGCAGGAGCCTAGGAAGATCATAGAAACATAGAAAGATGATGTCAGAAAAGGGCTATAGCCCATCAAGTCTGCCCACTCTACTGACCCACCCTTTCAAGTCTACTGACCCCCTTTAAGACTACTACCACTCTACTGACCCACCCCTTTAAGTTTATACCTTAGTGACCCTATTCCTTGACTTGATCCTCGTAGGGATCCCACATAGGTATCCCATTTATTCTTAAAGTCTGGGATGCTGCTGGCCTCGATCACCTGCACTGGAAGCTTGTTCCAATGATCGATCACTTTTTCCGTGAAGAAGTACTTCCTGGCGTCTCCATGAAATTTACCTCCCCTGAGTTTGAGCGGATGCCCTCTTGTGGCTGAGGGTCCTTTGAGAAAGAAAATATCATCTTCCACCTCGACACGTCCCGTGATATACTTAAAAGTCTCAATCATGTCTCCCCTCTCCCTATGTTCTTCGAGAGTGTAGAGCTGCAATTTGTTCAGTCTTTCTTCGTACGAGAGACCCTTGAGCCCCGAGACCATCCTGGTGGCCATCCGCTGAACCGATTCGATTCTGAGCACATCTCACCATGGTTCTGTACAACGGCATTATGACTTCAGGCTTCCGGGTGACAAAGCTTCTCTTGATACAACCCATCATCTGCCGTGCCTTAGATGAAGCCTTCTCCACTTGAGAGGCAGTTTTCATGTCAGCACTGATGATTACTCCTAAATCTCGTTCTGTAGTCCTGGTTAAAGTTTCTCCATTCAAGGTGTAAGCTCTGCATGGATTTCTGCTTCCGAGGTGCATGACCTTACATTTTTTGGCGTTGAAGCCCAGCTGCCAGGTCGAGGACCAACTTTCTAATGTAAGGTCCTGCGCCATAGTATCCTGTGCCATAGTGCCCTGTATATTGCATTCACTTACTATATTACATAGTTTGGCATCATCAGCAAATAATGTTACTTTACCCTGCAGAGTCAGATCCCCTATGAATATGTTGAAAAGGAGTGGACCCAGGACTGAGCCCTGCGGCACTCCGCTGGTCACCTCCGATGTGTTAGAGAGGGTACCGTTAACCACCACCCTCTGGAGTCTGCCACTTAGCCAATCATTGACCCATGCAGTTAGTGTCTCTCCTAACCTCATCGATTTCATCTTACTCAGTAGCCTGCGGTGTGGGACGCTGTCAGAAGCTTTGCTGAAGTCCAGGTATACGACGTCCAAAGACTCTCCCAAATCCAGCCTTCTTGTTACCCAGTCAAAGAAGCTGATGAGATTGGATTGGCAGGACCTACCCTTGGTGAAGCCATGTTGACTGGGATCCCGCAGACTCCCCTCATTCAAGATTGTGTCTAATTTATGTTTAGTTAGTGTTTCCATGAGTTTACACACGATCGATGTGAGACTCACCGGTCTATAATTCGCTCCTGCCCTGCTTCACTGCTAGACCACCAGGTTTTAAAAAGTATGTTGAGAGGTCCGGGAGGCAGGAGTAGGTCACCTAGACAAAAACCATGAATAACCGAAGTTGTGAGTTCTGAACTCATTAATAAAGACAAGTACAGGTATATAAAATCATACCTGTTTGGAACTTGTATGGATGCTGCTGGGGGATGCCGATTGCAGGGATGGGACGGGGATTGAAGTCGCAGGGACAGGGCGGAGATGTGGATGGAGGTGGCAGGGATTGAGGTGGCGGGGACAGGACAGTTTTTTTCTCCATGTCATTCTTTAGTGGCAAGCTGTAGGTGGACGCAATGGAAGGGAAATTGAGGACTGAAAAGTAAGAAAGTAGAGAAGAGGGAGAAAACAAATTGAGAAGGAAGAGCAGAAAAGGAAGGGAAAGAGAGAGATACCAGAGCATTAGAGGAGGGGAGGAGACAGATATCAGATCTGAAAGGAGGAGAGAGATGCTAAAAACCATTTGGGGAGGGAGTGAGAGATGGAAGGTTTAGAAGAAAGATGTCAGACCATTGGAGGAGGGAGAGATGGAATGGAGAGACAGACAGTTTTTGATAAAGGCATAGAAACAGAGCAGATGCCATATGGAAGAGGCAGAGAGAAGGCACAGTGGATGGATGGAAGGAAGAGAATGATGAGTAGGTGAGGAAAACAGAAGCCAGACAGGATAAAGTAGTATTGTAGCTGTGTTGATAAACATTTATAAACAAAGCCCTGCCAGCTGAAGATCTCTTCCTCTAGTTTAGCAGCCAGAACTCAGATTTATAAAATGACAATTGTACAGAATATTGTTTTTTTATACTTTAATAAAATAAGTTCAGTATAAAATCATAACTATTTGAGGCTTGTGTGGATGGGATCAGATGGTTTGCAGGGACGGAACGGGGATGGGGACTGAGCTTGTGGGGACGGGGTGAAGACAGGAACAAATTTTTTTCCCCATCATTCTCTCCTGACCCATAACCCCTCCTTCCAGCTCCCGAAGCATCATGGCAGCCGCAAGTCTCCCTCCCTTCCTCCATTCCCGAAGGAGCAGGCATCCAGTCCTGACAACCCTTCCTAAAGGAGCAGAGTTGGTTCTGACAACCCCCTCTCTTCCTCCGTTCCCAAAGCAATAGAACTGATCCTGACAACCCTCCCTCCATTCCTGAAGCAAAAGAGCTGGTCCTGACAACTCCCTCCCTCCGTTCCTGAAGCAGAAGAGGTTGTCCTGACAACCCCCTTCCTCCCTCCCTCCCTGCCCCACCCGAAGCTGTAGTGGCAGCTGGCGAGCAGAGGAAGTGCTAGTAAACAGGCTGCTTCTAGCCAGCCCTAGCAGAGCCTTTCCTCTGTTGCGTTACTTCCAATGCAGTAGAAGAAAGGCCCTGCCGGGGCTGGCCAGAAGCTGCCTGTTCTTCAGCTGCCACTACAGCTTCAAGTGAGAGAGAGTGATTTGTCAAGATGCTCTGCTACTTTGTGAACAAAGGGGGGGAGGGGTTATCAGGACTGGCTCTACTGTTTGAGGAAGTGGGGAGAGAAAGAAGGGAAGAACAGATACTGAAACTACAAGTGGGGTTGGGTGGATGATAGAGTGAGGTGGGGAAGGGAGACCAAACTTATTTTTACAGTAACTCTCAAGCAACCAAAAACTACAGTTATCCAGCATCCACCAATCCGGATAACTAAGCTTCTACTGTATTAGGAATAGTTGGTGCCAGAAGATATCACTTATTAGTAATAGGCAGTCTGATTCTTGAGACAGTAGACAGTAGGTGAGGTAATTAAGTATACTATTACTATTAGCCATGTATGTATTTTCCTGGGTGTACTTGAGTCAGAGAATCTGGTTTCTGGTTATCTCTGTCTCCCAGTGCTGACAAAATAAAACACTTTCACATATTGCTATGATGACTGGTTATTGATGGATGGGAATCTAGAGAAATTGATACTGGTTACCCACTTGGTAAGAAATGTATTCTTCAGTATGGCTGGGTCTTTCTGTTTGGTGACCTGAATGCCTCTGAATCTCATTTTATTTTTCCTTCTGTTAGTGAATAGGCAATCTAATATTATGAAAACTTTGAAAGTGGTTTATTTGATTTGAATAACTTGGCCAAATACTTCTAATTGCACTTTTGATATTTCTATTTTATAGCTGGGAATATTTCTGCTGTAATCTCAGCGTATTGCTCTGGATTGGTTTTAGGGATATTCGTTCTTTTTTGAAGGATCCTCAAACCCCTCTGGGTGATGTCCCTCTTTCCTGGTTGAGGGGCATCCAGGTCTGTCCTTTCAGCATCCATGTGAATGTGTGCGTGTTTTGTCAGGCTATTAAGACACCTGGAAGGATTTCTCAAATTAGCATGAGAAACCAGGGTTTTTAGATATTGTCCTCTAAATGTCCATGCATATAGACTAGAGGCAAGCTTGTAGGTTAAGTTAATACATCAGGTAAGATGTAGCTTGTTACCCAGACCAGCGGATCAAAACATTCCCAGAGCATTATGTGGGAGGCTAGAGGGGAGTTGATGCATTCTAATGGTGCAGGAGGAGGTTGCAACGGTGTACAGCAGGGGTGCCCAACCTTTTGGCTTCCCTGGGCCGCATTGACCGAAAAAAAATTTTCTGGGGCCGCACAAACACTAACACTAGCCGATGAGCAAAAAAAGGTTGAGCAGGTCCCAAATTTGCAATCACTGATATAGAAGATGTACGTATCTAATAATAAACCTTTATTAAAGGGACACTGTGGAGAGTAACCCAAAAAATGCTTACCCTGACTGAGTGATCCTCCATGTGCACCGCTGACAGTAGGAGCAGCCACAGGCTTCCGCATCCCCACTCTGAGCAGGGATGCGCGCTCCTGATTTTCCCATTCACTTCTATTACAGCTACGGTGAGCCTCTTCAGAGTGGGGATGCTGAATCAGCTGTCAGCAGCGCACATGGAGGATAGTTTAATCAGGGTAAATATTACTGCTTTTTTGGGCCTCCCATTTTGAGTTTAGGCTCCCTTAAAATGAATATCTCCCCTGCTGTAGCTAGTGGGGATCCCCAATTCTCACCAACTGATGGCCACCTCCTCCCCCTTCAACTTCCCAAGTTCTGCAGCTGGCAGCAATATTGCAGAGCGGCTGCCCTCCCTCCCCCCCCTTGGCTTTCATGCATGCATGAAAGCAGGGGCAGCTTGAGGATATTGCCTTTGGCTGCAAAGCTTGGAGATTTTGAGTTGCCAGACTGGAAGAAGATGTCTTCAGTTGGCAGGGCTTGGGAATCCCCACTAGCTCAAGTATTTATAAATTGCACTCAGGCAGGGAGAAACTTTGGTGCCCATCCACTAATTATGGGCTCCAGTCCCTCCCCAAAATCAGCTGTATATGACTACACCACTGAATACAAAAATAATTGTGATACACATATCCCAAAGCTAACATATTCCAGTTAATAAATTCAAAATAAAACAATTTTTTCTACCTTGTTGTCTGGAGGTTTTTTGTTCCATCATCTTGGTCCCAGTTTCTCTTTCTGCTTTTTCTCTGTTTTCAACTAATTCTCTTTCCAGTGTCTGCTGTCCATTTTTTTTCTCCTTTTCTCTCGTTCCATTTCCTTCTTATGCCTGTCTCTAACGTTTTGATTTTTCCCTTTCAGTTTTCTTAACTTCTTTTCTTTTTTGCCTCTGTCCACTCATCTTGCCTTCTTTCTTACCCTTCTTCTTTTTAAATATTCTGCCACCTCTTAATTCTCCATCTTCTCTCAGTCGCTAACTCTCCCATTTCCCATCTCACTCCTTTCTCAGCCTCCTATTTCCTGGTATCTACTCCCCATTACCACATTTCTACCACTGTACTTACTCCTCTGTCACTCATCTTGTCATCTCCATTTTGACCTCATCCACATGGCTCACCACTTTAAGAATCCCCTTCCCTCTCTCCTCTGGTCAGGCTATAATTCCCTGTTCCTTTCTTTCCATCTCCTAGTATCTTCTTATCCCAGCTCTCTTCCCTCCTGCCCTCCTATTAGTCCATCTCTGCTCCTCTATCCCCATGGTCCAACATTTTGCTCCCTCTCTTTTCTGGGGTTTTTTCTTCCCTCCCCCCTTGATGCTGAACAATGAAATGGAGGGGAAAAAGAGAGATGCTTCATCTCTCTGCCTTCCATCCACAGGCCTAACATTTCTCCCTTCCATCCCCAAATCCAACTTCTCTCCCTTCAGATTATTGCCCACCATCTCTCTCTCCTGTTTCTGGCCATCTCTGTCCTCTGTTTCTGGCCCTATAAACTCTCTCCCTACATCCAATCTAGCACTTCTTTTAATACCCTCCCCCTCTGTACTTAAAAAAAAAAAAAAAAAAAAAGTCCAGGAGGCTCCCCCTTCTCTCTCCCCAATTGCACCATCTCTTTCTCTCTCTCAGACACCCAATTCTCCCTTTCTATTATCTCCCTCACCTCTGCATCTCTTTCCTTCACTCCCTCCATTCTTCCATCTTATGGCTCATGCTCCCCTCTATCTTTCCCTTCATTCTGTCTTCTTCACTGCTGCCCCCAGCCCTCTGCCTTCTCCTGAAGGGCTACTCACTGCTTGTGTCTGTAACTCCCAGTTCCTAAGTCCGTTGATTTTAAAGAGAATTTTAGCACAGGGGAAGAGCTTGGATCTTTATGAGACTGGAGAAGAGAGGGCTTAGTCCCTGAAGTTCCCTCAAATCTATGAGCTATACATAAGGAGGGAAGGGAGAATGAATGAACTCTGTGCTGCCCTTCAGGACTAGAAACCACTGGATGGGCTTCTCTCTGCAAGATGAATGCAGCCCTGCTCACGCTCGAGGGTGATGCTGTGTTTTCCTCTGCCGCCCCCAGGTGTTTACCTGCTTGCCGGCTCCCTCTATCTTCCTGCAGCATTCGCTCAAAGCCATTCCCTAACACTTCCGGGTCAGCCGCAAGAGGCACATAGGATCCGCTGCTCGCAGCTTCCAGCAAACGCTGCAGCAAGACAAAGGAGGGAGCCGGCAAGACGGTAAACACCCGGGGGCAGTAGAGGAAAACACCACGTCGCCCTCGCGCGTGAGCGGGGCCGCACAAAATACTTCAAGGAGCCACATGTGGCCCGCGGGTTGGACACCCCTAGTGTACAGAGTGGTGTTCAGTCCAATAGTAGGAGGAGGTTATATTGAAGTTGTAATGTAGACATTACTAGTCTCTGTGAGTAAACGGGGAAATTACATGTCTGGATGTTGGTTTGTGTCCTGGTAAACACAGTGGTGTATTGGTTTTGTGTTTCATAGTGGAGATATCAGGAGGATGGCAAGAAGCAAAAGGGATGTTGGCCCATACTGAATACATTGTAGTAGATTATTATAGCTATGTTGTTGCAAAACTGGAAGTTACATCAACAAGGGACTTGGCAGAGGGAAGGCCTTAGTGCAGGTCTTTGAAGATAATTCTCTCTGGCAGCTGGGGCTAAAGGCAAGATAGGCACGGGCCAAGAGGGGAGTTGGAGGAAAGTTTAGGTGTGCCAACTCACATAGGGGGGCTGCTGGACTTGTGGGGGGGGGGAGGGGGGTTCTGCTGCTATGGCCTGTTCTGGGGACTGAGTGTAAGGGAGATTGGAGCTGGACCTGGTCTGGGGACCGAGTGGAAGGGAGATGGGGGCTGGAGAAAAGAGACAAAGAGGGTGTTGGCACTGCAAGGGAGGGGGGGTGACTGGAGCTAGAAGGAATGGAAAGAGGTGCTGAACTCATGTGGGTGGGACTAGGGCTAGAAAGGACAGAGGGACTGGACCTGCAGGGTGCTAGACCCATGTGGAGGGAAGAGAGAGAGGTGCTGGACCCATGTTAGGGGGTGACTAGAGCTGGAGGAAAGGGAGAGAGATGTTGGACCTGCAGGGAGGAGGAGAGAGAAGGGAAGAGAAAGAGAAGATGATGAACCAAAGGGATGAAGGAAGAGGAAGTGAAATACTGAACACAGCAAAGGGAGGAAAGAGAGCAAAAGACACATTGGTGTAAGGGAGTAAGAGAGAGGAGAGAAGTTAGACAAAGGGAAATAAATGAAAAAAGGGGGGAGATGTTGAGCATGGATAAAAGCATAGGGACAGGAACACAAGGGGAACACTGCATAGGGGTGGTAAATGGACACAGAGGGGCAATGCCAGATATGGAAGAATTTATGGACACAGGAAAGATGGCTAGACATCGGGGAGAATAGCAATGCAGAAGGGAGATTCTGGACTTGGGGGGGGGGGCATTGGGACTCGGAGGAGTGATGCTGGACACAAGGGAATAGGATGGGGGGTCATAGAATGATGATGAAGGCAGGGAGATGGACATGGGGGAAATATTAGAAAGGGAAGTGTAGGAGACACAGAAGAAAGATGCTGAACATAAGGAAAAAAAAACAAAAGGAGAAAAAAGATTTCCATGAGATGTCAACAAACAAATAAATAAACAAAGTGGAACACTGTGGAGTCCAAAGCACCTTTAATAAAGCATAGAATATTCCAAATAATAACAAGTTGCTCTCTGGAAGAACAGACATTTCAAAGCAGTCCCTTTGTCTCAATTCCAAGCAGTCTCTTTCTTTCAACACGGCTGTGGTTTGGCTGGTAAGCCTTCATCAGGAGAAGGAAAACACGCCTTACAAACTAAAAATATTAAGCATAACAAAAATAAACATAGCGTAAACAAAATACATGCATAGAATTGTCCATAATATACATGATATACAAAATAGTTTCTGAAAACATAATGCACCATACAAAATACAATATCATCAAAGTGGGTGAGACTTAAAAACATAAATAATTTTTAATATATAAAAAATTGTGAATACAGGATAAAATCTCATACCTCACTAGCCAAGATGATATCAACTGATGTTTAGGAACACAGTTCAAAAAGAGAAATAATCATTAAACCAATAAACAAAGAAAAGAACACAAATGTTTGAGAAAACAGCACCATCTACTGGACAAATATAAGAAGTATAAACAGCATTGTGATCCACACTTTTTATATTTATATTGTTTATGTTTGCAAACAAGGAGCAAGAAGGGAAAACTGCAGAGTTGATGTTTGTGATGCCGGATTTTATTATATCACACAAAAAAAGTAGTTCTCTATACAGTCAAACCATGTTGGAGCGCTCTGGCAACTTGGTTTGAATGCTTTCAAAGTTTATTTGCAAACTTGCAAATATCCACAGTTTATCTTGGCTTAAGAATCATCCTTAGGACCCCTGAGGAAAACAGTTGAGTTGAAAAATGGCCCGTGTCAGGTCCATACTTTCCGAACTATGTGGATACAGTTGACTGTATAAAGAATTACTTTTTTGTGTGATATAATCAAATCCAGCATCACGAACATCAGCTCCGCAGTTTTCTCTTCTTGCTCCTTGTTTGCATCATATCACTGTGGATCATTTGGACTGTTGTTTTGGTTGCTTATTTTATGCTTTACCATTGTTATTTGCAATATGTTTATAAGTTCACATTGATCTGTTCATATTTCTTATTTGTCCAGTAGATGGTGCTGTTTGCTCAGAGATTTGTATTTTTTTTTCTTTGTTTATTGATTTACCTATAGTTATTTTATCCCAGGACAAGCAGGCAGCATATTCTTAACGCATGGGTGACGTCACCGACGGAGCCCCGGTACGGACACTTTTAACTAGAAAGTTCTAGATGGCCGCACCGCGCAAGCGCGAGTGCCTTCCCGCCCGACGGAGGAGAGCGTGGTCCCCAGTTTCTTCGTTTCCGCTGAGCGAAGAAGACGCATGTGTTTTCAACGGCTGTTGAAATATTGGATTTTGCCTTCCCGCTCGCGAAATTGTCTTTCTTTTTTCTTCTTTTTCCTTCGGATTTCTTTTCCGTTCTAACTTGCAAAAAAAACCAAAAAACTTTGTTTTTTCTTTATTTTTCGGGCCGGCCCCGGCGGGGCCTGTTGCCACCATACAGGCCTCCGGTTTGATTTTGCGGAGGCCGTATTCCACTTCATGCCCCCTCAGCCGGGCTTTAAGAAGTGCCAGCGGTGTGCACACCCGATATCTCTCACTGACCCGCACAATTGGTGTCTACAGTGCCTGGGTCCAGAGCATCGGGCTGACACCTGCACCCGCTGTGCTACTCTTAAAAAACATACTTTGAAAAATAGACAGATCCAACAGAATATCCTTTTCGGTACCGGATCTGCCATGGAATCGGCTGCGCCGTCAACGGCGCCGCAAAAGTCGGTACCGACTACTTCGATGACGCCTGATCCTTCCTCGGGGTCGCTGGCACCAGGTAAGCCGGCTAAGAAGCCTTCCACTTCCCTTGAGCGCCCTCCTGCCACACCGGCGACGCCGGTCCTCCCGGCATCACGCCGACCCCGCAAACGCTCCGCCCCGATTTCGGTGAGTGCCTCGTCATCGGCATCCTCATCGCCGGGGCATGGAGCGGCACCTATGGTACCGACAAAGAAAAAAGCGGTACCGGTGCCCCCTCTGGACGACCGCATTGCGGCCATACTCCAAAGCCAATTGCAGGAGCAACTACAACAGCAACTCCAGCACTTGTTGCCCGCAATTTTGGCCCCACTCCTTCCGGTACCAGACCGGCCCGAGCCTCGCACCATACTGCCGGTGTCGACACCATTGGTACCGTTGAACACCTCCATGCCAGTACTCACGGCTGAACCACTTAATCCTCCAGTACAAACATGCTCTGATGCCGACCCTCCCCGACATCGAGACCGAAACCAGTCCCCCCGAGACCAGGACCGGTATCGGTCTTCCTCCCCCGGAACCGTCTCGATGCACTCTGGCAAATCTCTCTCTAAGACTCGCCACACTGAGCCGTCCGCACCACCGTCCCGTCCTGCGCACACCGACGTCAGGGACCCGGACTTATGGGAAGAATCCCCACCCGGTACCGATGATGAGGCTTCCTCAACGGACGAGGAACCATCGATGGTCGATACCAGTTCCAAACCTGAACAGTCCTCATTCACAAAATTTCTAAGGGAAATGTCGGCGGCTCTGTCGATCCCTTTGGAATCCGACTCTAAGAAGTCCCAGGCTTTCCTGGACGCCCTGGACTTCGAACAACCTCCCAAAGAATTTTTAAAGTTACCCGTCCATGACATCTTACGGGAAACTTTTTACAAAAACTGGGAAAACCCTCTCACGGTACCGGGTGCCCCTCGAAAACTGGATAGTTTATACAGGGTCATTCCTATCCCGGGGTTCGCCAAACCTCAACTACCCCATGAATCCCTTCTAGTGGAGTCCACCTTAAAGAAAACCCAGGGCTCCAGTGTTTATGCCTCCACCCCTCCTGGCAGAGAGGGCAGAACAATGGATAAATTTGGCAAGCGCCTTTATCAGAATTCCATGCTTGCCAACAGGGCTAATAATTACACCTTCCACTTCTCCTTCTATATGAAGCATTTGGTGCAACAACTCTCCTCCTTACAAAAGTACATCCCTGAGTGTAAGATCCTGGTTTTCCAACAACAAATCTCCAGTTTGCTCCAACTCCTGAAATTTATGGTGCGATCCATTTATGACTCTTTTGAGCTGACCTCTCGAGCATCTGCCATGGCTGTTGCCATGAGGCGCTTGGCCTGGCTGAGAGTTTCTGACCTCGACATTAATCACCAAGACCGCCTGGCTAACGCACCTTGTCTTGGTGATGAACTCTTCGGGGAGTTCCTGGACTCAACTACCCAGAAACTATCAGCACACGAGACCAGGTGGGATACCCTAATCAAACCTAAAAAGAAGACTCTACCTGCTCGCCCCTACAAACAGCAGTCTTCCTACCAACGCAGGTTCTCGGCCAGACCTCTCAACCCGCCTCAGCAACAACAGTCTCGCCGGCCTCGTCAGCAGCACCAAACTCAGGCATGTTTACAGTCTCACCAACCTGCCAAGCCTCTCCCGCAGTCAAAACCATCTCAGCCCTTTTGACTCTTTTCTCCAGGGCATAGCCAGTCTCCTGCCATCATTGCCTCTTCCTCAGCCGATAGGAGGCCGCCTTCAACTCTTCCTCAACCGTTGGGAGGTCATTACATCAGACCTGTGGGTCCTCAACATCATTCGCCACGGCTACTCTCTCAACTTCCAGACTCTTACACCAGACAATCCTCCCATAGAGTCTGTTTCTCACTCCTCTCAATCCCCCCTCCTCCTGAGGGAGGTCCAATCCCTTCTTCTTCTCAATGCCATCGAAGAGGTACCCCCATACCAAAGGGGTCAGGGATTCTACTCCCGCTACTTCCTGGTTCCCAAGAAGACAGGAGACCTCCGTCCCATCCTCAATCTTCGGAACCTCAACAAGTGTCTCGTCAAGGAAAAATTCAGGATGCTCTCCCTTGCCACGCTTTACCCTCTTCTCTCTCATCACGACTGGCTATGTTCCCTAGACCTCAAAGAGGCCTACACTCACATTCCAATCCATCTGACTTCACGTCGCTACCTCCGATTTCAGGTACAGCACCACCACTATCAGTACAAAGTGCTACCCTTTGGCCTCGCATCATCGCCCAGGGTGTTCACCAAGTGCCTTATTGTGGTGGCGGCCTTCCTCAGGTCTCACAACCTCCAGGTGTTCCCATACTTGGACGATTGGTTGGTGAAAGCTCCTACGTCTCCGCTTGTGCTACAAGCCACTCAACACACCATCTCTTTCCTCCATCTCCTGGGGTTCGAAATCAACTACCCCAAGTCACATCTCCTTCCCACACAGCGACTTCAGTTCATTGGTGCCGTCCTCGACACCACTCTGATGAGAGCGTTTCTCCCCTCAGACCGCCAACGAACCCTGCTCCATCTCTGCCGTCAGGTGCTCCTTTGTCGCTCTATTCCTGCTCGGCAAATGATGGTCCTCCTGGGCCACATGGCCTCGACAGTCCATGTGCTTCCTCTGGCACGACTCCACCTCAGGACACCTCAATGGACTCTAGCCAACCAATGGTCACAGACCACGGATCCTCTTTCTCATCCCATCTCTGTGACATCGTCTCTTCAGCAATCTCTTCAATGGTGGTTGAACTCCTCAAATCTTTCCAGGGGTCTACTCTTTCATCTACCCCCTCACTCCATGATCATAACCACAGATGCCTCCCCCTATGCATGGGGAGCTCACATTGGAGATCTTCGCACCCAGGGACTCTGGACCCCTCAGGAGCGTCAACATCACATCAATTTCCTGGAACTCAGGGCCATGTTCTATGCTCTCAAGGCCTTCCAGCACCTTCTCTATCCTCAGGTTCTTCTCCTGTGCACAGACAACCAAGTCGCCATGTACTACATAAACAAGCAAGGCGGCACCGGATCTCCCCTCTTCTGTCAGGAGGCCATCCGCATCTGGACCTGGGCCACGGCCCGCAGTCTCTTCCTCAAGGCCGTCTATATCCAGGGCGAACAGAACTCCCTGGCCGACAACCTCAGCCGCATCCTTCAACCTCACGAGTGGACCTTGGATCCTCCCACACTCCACTCCATCTTTGCTCTCTGGGGCACTCCTCAGGTGGACCTCTTTGCAGCTCCTCACAACCATCAGCTGCCCCAGTTCTGTTCCAGACTCTACTCTCCTCATCGTCTGACCCCGGATGCATTCCTGCTCGACTGGACGGATTGGTTCCTCTATGCCTTTCCTCCACTGCCTCTAATGTTGCGGACGCTATTCAAACTCCGCAGGGACAGAGCCACCATGATTCTCATCGCTCCTCGGTGGCCTCGCCAACACTGGTTCTCCCTCCTGCTCCAGCTCAGCTCCAGGGAGCCCATTCCTCTTCCTGTGTTTCCTACTCTACTTACACAGCAGCATCAGTCTCTACTACATCCCAATCTGTCATCGCTCCACCTGACAGATTGGTTTCTCTCGGACTGACCTCTCCAGAGAATCTGTCTCAGCCTGTCCGTCGCATTTTGGATGCCTCCAGGAAACCGGCCACCCTCCAATGTTACCATCAGAAGTGGACCAGGTTCTCCTCTTGGTGTCTCCTGCATCACCACGACCCCACCTCGTTGGCGGTGGAAACTGTACTGGACTATTTGCTCTCTCTGTCCGACGCTGGCCTCAAGTCTACCTCAATCAGAGTCCACCTCAGTGCCATCACTGCGTTTCATGAGCCTATCCTCGGAAAACCTCTCACGGCTCATCCACTGGTTTCCCGGTTCATGAGAGGCCTATTCAATGTCAAACCACCTCTGAAGCCTCCTCCAGTCGTCTGGGACCTGAATGTGGTTTTATCAGCCCTCATGAAACCTCCATTTGAGCCTCTTGCCACTACTTCACTCAAATTTCTGACGTGGAAGGTGCTTTTCCTCATTGCCATCACCTCTGCCAGGAGGGTTAGTGAGCTGCATGCACTGGTTGTCGACCCACCTTTTACTATTTTTCGCCATGACAAGGTGGTTCTGCGTACCCACCTTAAATTCCTTCCCAAGGTAGTCTCGGACTTCCACCTCAACCAGTCCATTGTATTGCCTGTCTTTTTCCCTAAACCCCATGCTCATCCTGGGGAACAGGCGTTACACACGCTAGACTGTAAGCGGGCCCTTGCATACTACCTGGACCGTACCAGGGCTCACCGCTCTTCACCTCAGCTCTTTTTGTCCTTTGACCCTAACCGTCTGGGGCACCCTGTTTCTAAGCGGACGCTTTCTAACTGGCTTGCTGCTTGCATTGCGTTCTGTTATGCTCGGGCCGGTCTCTCACTGGAAGGTGCTGTCACGGCCCACAGGGTCAGAGCTATGGCTGCTTCTGTGGCTTTCCTCTGTTCCACGCCCATCGAGGAAATCTGCAAGGCTGCCACTTGGTCCTCAGTTCACACGTTCACTACTCACTATTGTCTGGATGCCTTCTCCAGACGGGATGGACACTTCGGCCAATCTGTGTTACAAAATTTATTTTCCTAATGGCCAACCATCCCTCCTCCCTCTCTGTTAGCTTGGAGGTCACCCATGCGTTAAGAATATGCTGCCTGCTTGTCCTGGGATAAAGCACAGTTACTTACTGTAACAGGTGTTATCCAGGGACAGCAGGCAGATATTCTTACGACCCACCCACCTCCCCGGGTTGGCTTCTTAGCTGGCTTATCTTAACTGGGGACCACGCTCTCCTCCGTCGGGCGGGAAGGCACTCGCGCATGCGCGGTGCGGCCATCTAGAACTTTCTAATTAAAAGTGTCCGTACCAGGGCTCCGTCGGTGACGTCACCCATGCGTTAAGAATATCTGCCTGCTGTCCCTGGATATCACCTGTTACGGTAAGTAACTGTGCTATTTCTCTTTTTGAACTGTTATAAACATCAGTTTATATCATCTTGACCAGTGAGGTATGAAATTTTATTCTGTATTCACAAGTTTTTTTAATCTGTTGGCACTGCAAGAAATGTTCCTCTCTTACAGCCAAGCACTGCCAACAGCTACTTTGGATGCATTTTTAGTTAATAAGGTAAGTTGTGTTTTTAATCCCTTATAGCTTTTACTCCTGACTCACTCTGAAGGCAAAACGTGGCCATGTCAGGTTTGTGATCAATAAATTGATTGTATGTAACTCTGTTGGTTTGCTATTTGTTTGTTTCACAGCTTCAGTGTAATACAATATCAAAGAAAGATCCATTTCCTCCTATACTGTGCAAAATATAAAGATCACACATGCCAGGGTTGGTGTTAGGGGTGTGCAACTAGGGCAACTGCCTCCTGGCCAGTTAGCCCTAAACCAGCTGTAAACTGAAGGTGGCGTGGGGTCCCCTTCCAAATTTCTGCCTATGTCTAACAGTAGCATAAACATTTCAATTCTGACATATTCTAATCACAAAATAAAAAATAAAATTATTTTTTCTACCTTTTATTGTCTGGTCATTTTATTTTTGAAGACATGTTGATTACAGGCTCTAGTTTCTGTTTCCCTCTGTCTTCTCTTAATTTCCTCATCAGAGTCTCTTGCTCTTTAGACATTTCTTCTTTCTCTGTTCTCACCATTCATCTTTCATTTCTGTATACTCATATCTCCCTTCTCTATGTCCCCTATATACGGTCCTTCCCTTTTCATTATCTCCTCTGAGTCCATCTCCCCATGTTTGTCATCACTACTCTTATGTCTCTAACCCCTGTCCCTGTGTCCCCCAAGTTCAGCATCTCCCTTAACTGTGTTCCTATTCTCCCCCATATCTAGCACCTTCCCTCTGTATCCATATACCCCTCCCATGTATTGCTTTGTCCCTATATGTCCATGTTCCATTCCCATGCAGCATCTCCCTTTGTGCCTCTGTTTCTATTCTCTCCATGCCCATTTCCCCTCTGTTTATGTATACCTTCCTGTGTATGTCTCCCTCTTTCCCTGTACTGTGTGTTTAGTATTTCACTACCACCTCCTTCATCTACATTGTACAACATTTCTCTTTCCCTTCCACCTCCCACCCCACAGGCCCAGCACCTCTCTAATAATAATAATAACCATCATCAGTTTATATACCGCAAGGCCATAAAGTTCTATGCGGTTTACAAAAGTTTTTTTAAAAAACCCAAATAAAAGAAGTTGAATAGAACTAAAAAAGTTAAAAGCCAATAATTAGAGACACTAAAATGATCAAAATAGTGCATAATAAAATTTTTACGAATTAGCTGCCTAAATACTTTGAAAACAGATATGTTTTTAGATGTCTCCTAAATTCCCCATAAGTGTCAATAAGCAAAAGCAATTGTTTTAAATCCTTACCCCTTAACGCTGCTCCAACTTCCCTCTATACCCAGCTCCCCCTCCTTGCCTGCAAGTCTTCTTTTCTCCCGCCTGCTGGCACATACCTTCTGGAACCAGCTGATCCCACACAGGCCTGCCCATGGTCTTTCCTTTGCCAGGTCCATCCATATGATGCAACTTCCTGTCTTCACAAAAACAGGAAGTTGCATCAAAAGGATGGAATGGAATTTGGCAAGGCTATGTGTCCTCTTTTACTTATATAAATATGTTAACCCTACTTCTCCCCTACCATTATCTCACCTCTCAAAAAGTTACAGGGAAAAATGCCTGATGGAGGGAGGGAGGAAAGAAGAATTGGGGAGTGATCAGCATGGTTTGCTTTGCTCCCACACCTGCAGTAAATGGCTCAAATTTTTTTTCCCGTTCCTGTAGTTTATCACGGGTCACCTTGTCATTCTGTATTCCTGAGGATCAACTTCAGCTTTTGAAGGTGGGAGTCCATGAGAGAGTAGGAGATTGAGATTGACCTTTGCAACCTAGCCAAACTTCATCTCGAAACACTGGAATGGACAAAGGGGACCCCCATAGACATCATATACTTAGATTTCCAAAAAGCCTTTGACAAGGTACCCCATGAACGCCTACTACGGAAACTGAAGAACCATGGAGTGGAGGAGACGTACATAGATGGATCAAAAATTGGTTGGCAGGTAGAAAGCAAAGGGTAAGAGTGAAGGGCCACTATTCTGACTGGAGGAGGGTCACGAGTGGTGTTCCGCAGGGGTTGGTACTCGGGCCGTTGCTGTTCAATGTATTTATAAATGATCTAGAAACAAGGACGAAGTGCGAAGTAATAAAATTCGCAGATGACACCAAACTATTTAGGGATTAAAGAGGACTGAGGATTTACAAAGGGACCTGAACAAACTAGAAGAGTGGGCGACGAGATGGCAGATGAAGTTTAATGTAGAGAAATGTAAAGTCTTACATGTAGGAAACAGAAACCCGAAGTACAGCTATACGATGGGAGGGCTGGTAATGGGTGAAAGTACCCTAGAAAAGGACTCGGGGGTAATAGTGGACAAGACAATGAAGCCGTCGGCACAGTGCGCAGCGGCCTCTAAGAAGGCGAATAGAATGCTGGGTATTATCAAGAAAGGTATTACAACCAGAACAAAAGAAGTAATCCTGCCATTGTATCGGGCGATGGTGCGCCCATATCTGAAGTACTGCGTCCAATATTGGTCGCCGTACCTTAAGGATATGGCGATACTCGAGAGGGTACAGAAAAGAGCGACGCGATTGATAAAGGGTATGGAAAACCTTTCATATGCTGAAAGATTAGAGAAACTGGGGCTCTTTTCCCTGGAAAAGCGGAGTCTTAGGGAGACATGATAGAGACTTACAAGATCATGAAGGGCATAGAGAAAGTGGAGAGGGACAGGTTCTTCAAACTTTCGAAATCTACAAGAACGAGAGGGCATTCGGAAAAATTAAGAGGGGACAGATTCAGAACCAATGCTAGGAAGTTCTTCACACAACATGTGGTGGACACCTGGAATGCACTTCCAGAGGGTGTGATAGAACAGAGTACGGTATCATGGTTCAAGAGGGGATTAGATGATTTCCTGAAGGAAAAAGGGATAGAAGGGTATAGATAGAGGATTACTATACAGGTCCTGGACCTGATGGGCCGCCGCGTGAGCAGACTGCTGGGCATGATGGACCTCTGGTCTGAATCAGCAGACGCACTGCTTATGTTCTTATGCTTTCAAATTAGTTGGATTATCAGTCATATAAATGACTAGTTCAGTGGAGATTATGCTCTTACCAGTTTCAGTGGTTTTCCTTATTGCCAAAATTACTTAACATGTGCATCAATTTTCATCATGGTGAGTTCCTCTTTCAGTTGGTTTTTTTTTTCTTTATTTAGCCGAGGTGTTGGTGTCAAGTTTTCAAGTCCCCTCCTGCCCCATTCAGTTTTGATCCATCCCTGCAGTAGTAGTGACTTTTTATCCTAGGACAAGCAAGCAGCATATTCTCACATGTGGGTGATGTCATCCATGGAGCTTGTTAATGACAGTGCTAAAAGTGTACTGTTAATTTAACCTTCTTAAGAAGCTTTGAGACTGCCCGCACCGCACACGCCAGAAGTTACATCGGAAGGAGGGACTCAGCTAGAGGAAGGTCCTGAAGTAGGCTTGCGACATTGTCTCTTCATCATTGAAGCTTCTAATAGGCTGGTAGGCCTGGGGCAGGAGGTGTAAAGGGGCTGACCTGGTAGGGGAATCGCAGGTTTGTTTGAACATAAGAATTGCCGCTGCTGGGTCAGACCAGTGGTCCATTGTGCCCAGCTCACGTGGCGGCCCTTAGGTCAAAGACCAGTGCCCTATTTGAGTCAAGCCTTACCTGCGTACGTTCTGGTTTGCGGTTTTGTTTTTTGCCTTTTGCCTGTCCTGGAATGGTTTTCTAAATTTCTATCATATTGTTCCTGCTCAGGAATCCTGGAGGGCCCCTTGTGGTGTGTCCTAGGGCTCTCCACTGTCTCTGATCTTATTCAACATCTTTATGAGTACATTGAAATACTATGACCTGAATATTTGTGAAACTCTATTGACATATGCTGATGGCATTTTTATATTACTCGAGGTCAATCTAGGCCAGTGATCTCAAAGTCCCTCCTTGAGGGCCGCAATCCAGTCGGGTTTTCAGGATTTCCCTAATGAATATGCATTGAAAGCAATGCATGCACATAGATCTCATGCATATTCATTGGGGAAATCCTGAAAACCCGACTGGATTGCGGCCCTCAAGGAGGGACTTTGAGACCCCTGATCTAGACCTAGTTAATTTATCATCCAATATTAACCACTGTATTGCAAAACTACAGTCCTGGGCACTGATGGTCCAGATGAAATTAAACGCTGCTAAGCCAAAATTCTTGGCTGGGCCCTAAGTTAGATTCTCTTCCTTGTGCTGTGAATCTTTGAAAATCAAGTTCTCTTCATTAGTATTAGGCATTCTCATTGATTCTTCACTCACATTTAAGGATCAAGTTAACTCTCTTGCAAAACAGTGGGGGGGGGGGATTAGTCTTCGCGTTTTGAGGAAGTTAGACCGTTCTTCTACCAACAGCATTTTTCTGTCTCGGTCCAATCAATCATTCTGGCATGTCTGGACTATTGCAATTCACTGTACGTGGGCTTATCTAAGGTTAGCCTTCAGAGACTCCAGATAATACAGAATACTGCTGCCAGATTCATTTTTGGTAAGCACAAGTTTGACCATGTGTCCCCTCTCCTTAGAGATTTACATTGGCTTCCAGTCCATTTGAGGATTCAATTTAAATGCATTTGTATTGCATTCAAGATCTTATTTGGCCTCTATCACTCTTGTCCTTTTGGACAGATCTCATCTGGCTAGGAGCTCTCAGAGATTAAAACTTTCCTTTCCTTCCCTTAAGGGCAAAATCAAATCTATCAGACAACTTAGCCATTCTTTCTCCTACAAATTAACCAAGCTTTGAAATAACTTGCCACTCTTACTAAGAAACTTAGGCCCCTTCTTATCTTTCAGGAAGGCTCTGAAGACAGTCTTGTTCGCCAAACATTTTGGAAATTAATTATTCTACTTTTTCCAAATTAGATTTCTTTTGTTCTGTTCTTTTGTATTACTCTATTCTTAATGTTTAGTTTGACCCACAATTGGGAGAGGAAGCTGCCGGACCCCTGACTGGGGAGAGGGAGTCGGCGGACCCGTGACTGGGGAGTGGGAGCTGCAGGACCTGTGATTGGGGAGGGGACTGCCAGACCCGCAAAGAGGGGAGGTGGTTGCTTGGGCTGCTGAATCGGCTGGAGCTGAAGGGAAGGGAGACAGGTGCTGGATCTGGTTTGGGGATTGGGAGGTTGGGAAGGAGAAGCTGAGCCCATGTGGTAGGGGGACTGGAACTGGAAGGAAGGGGAAGGTGCCAGACCCACTTGGGTGCTGAAGGAAGGGGCTAGATGTTTTAGACCTGAGGGAAGGGGGAGACCTTCAGGGAAGAGGAGAGGGAAGGAGCAGGACCTGCACGGAAGAGGAGAGGGAAGGGAAAGAAAAAACAACCAAGGGGATGAAGGAAGAGTGAAATATTGAACATAGCAGAGGGAAGAAAGAGAGTATAAGAGACACATTGGTGTAAGGGAGTAAGAAAGGGGAGAAGCTGGACACAGGGAGATATACAAAAAGAGGGGAAATGGTGGTCATGGATGGGAGCATATGAACAGGGACAAAAAGGGAAATGCTGCATGGGGATGGTATATGGACACAGAGAAGACATAGAGGAGAGTAAGAATGCAGAAGGAAGATGTTGGACTTAGGGGGTATAGGGATATAGAGGAATGATACTGTACACAGCGGGAGGGGATCATAGAATGGTGAGATGATGAAGGCAGGGAGATGGGCACAGGGGAAATACTAGAAAGGGACAAATAGGAGACATAGAGAAGGGAAATGCTGAACAAGAGGAACAATACATGCACAGAGATAGAAAAAATGTCAAATGGTCAGGAGACCCTGGCAAGTGAATTAAGAGAAGACAAAAGAAAACAGAGACCAGAGCCAGAGACCAACATGATTTGAAGAATAAAATGATAAGACTACAAAAGATTAAAAAAAATAATTTTATTTTCTATTTTATGATATAAATATATCAGAATATGTCAGATCTGAAATATGTATCCTGTTAGAGCTGGTGTTAGACATAACTGGGGACCGCAAGGCCTAGGCCGTGCTTCTTTAGCTTCCAGCTGACTTAGGGCTCTCTCTGACCAGGAGACAGTTGCCCTAATTTCACTCACCTAAAACTATTCCTGCCATGTATGACTCAAGTATTCTGTTAGCTTGATTTTTCTATGGTAACATTCTGTAGTAATTTGGCTTGTTCAGTTTTCTCGATAGTGGAGGGGATATTTGTGAAGGGGAGGGGAGACGGGGGTTTTGTTGATCCTTACTCTCTATTATTTGTGTTTATAAAATGACAATTGTACAGAATATTGTTTCTTTTTAAGCTTTAATAAACTAAGTTCAATATAAAATCATAACTATTCGAGCCTTGTGCGAATGGGATCAGACGCTTTGGGGGGATACATTTTTTCACCATGTCATTCTCTATCTTGTTCCTCTGACCCGATAGATGGGGAAGATCCCCAAATGCTCCTATCTGTGATGAATTATATTGGGGATGCTCTGTATGATCTTATCGAAGTTATGAGCAAGACTCAGCCTATGCTGTCTCTGCCCAACAGAAGCTCTTGCTACCTCTAAAGTTACACTAAGCAGACTTCCTTTTCAGGGGCAGATAATCTTTGGCAAGGATCTAGATGATCTGATGGCCAGTGTGACGGACTGTCACCCCAGGTCCTTACCTGACAGCAGATCCTGGACAGACCATAATTTAGGTCGGGGCAATTTTTGAGGCTCCAGAAGATTTTATATACTGTATATTCGGGAGGCCAAACAACGCAAAGGCACTTTCAGGGATCACATCAGAGATTCAGCAAGGGCAAGAGACAGCGAGCTTCAGGCTTTCACCTGTCACCAGCCACTAAGAAAGCACAGTAACACCAGGCCAGGTCTCCCCCAGACTGTCAGCCATTTGGTTGGTCTGGTCTCAGATTGGTGCAGAGTGCTGAGTTCTAGATGTAATCTGGGAGGGATACAAAATTGAGTTCTGTGTCCCCCTGCCAGATCGCTTTGTGACTTCTCTGGCTGGCCAGCCAGCTGGTTAGAGAGAGTCCTCAAAGTTCGGGCTACGGTACAAAAGCTGCTATAGAGCTGGTCTCAAATGCAGACTTGGGCCCGGGCAGATATTCCACATACAGTACTTTAGTGTGCCAAAGAAAGGCTCGGACAACTGCAAACCAATTCTAGACCTCAAGTCGGTCAATGTGACTCTGAAGGTACCACACTTCAATTGGTCATAGTGGCAGTGGGGCTGGGGGAATTTCTCACCTTCTTCAGTCTGAAGGAGATCTATCTTCACATTCCTATTTTCCCGGCCCACAGGAGGTGTTGGATTCTGTCTCAGCAGAAGTGGTCCATAAATTGCCTGGAACTCAGCCATTTGTGTAGCACTTCAGGCACTAGAGAAGTCTCTGGAAGACAGGGCAGTCAGTCTTCTCGGACAATGCCACAGCGGTAGCATATATTAACAGGCAAGGAGGCACCAGAAGTACTCTGTTGCGCCTAGAAACTCAACTACTCTTCCAGTGGGCAGAAGCTGACTCTCTCGTCTATGCATGTAGCAGGAGTAGAAAATGTTCAGGCCAACTTTCTCAGTCGGTAAACTCTCGACCTGGAGGAATGGTCACTGTTTCCACAGGCGTTCAATGCCATAGTTTGATGGTGGGGGCCTCCATAAATGGATCTGATTGGTTTGATGGTGAACACTAAGATACCTTGTTTTTACAGCTGAAGATTCAAGCTCACAAGCAAGGAGTTGGATGCATTAGTCCAGCCATGGCTGGAAAATGAGTTCTTATGTGTTTCCCACGTGTCCCATGATCAGTCAAGTAATTTACAGGATTGTGATCCATCCTGGCTTAGTAGTCCTAGTGGCGCCTGGTCCAAGCAGATCTTCTCACTCAGGGACCAGATTCTATCAAGAATCCGGAACACTTTGGGCTTTCAGTATGACTCTTGAGCGGGCAGCCCTGACAAACAGGGTTATTTGGACGTGGTCATTACAACGTTGCTCAGAGCTAAGAAATCATTCACGGTGGCAGCCTATGCTAAGACCTGGAAGTCTTTTCAATGCTGGTGTGCGGTGAATGATATAGAGCCCTGATGAGCTCCGATTTCAGTAATCCTGGACTTTTTGCAAGAGGGACTTTAGAAAGGACTTGTCGGTAGGTTGTCTGAAAGTGCTGGTAGCAGAACTTTCCTGTTTCCAGGTTTGTGGGTAAAAAGGTTCCTTTCCCTCTCACCCAGATGTTGCCCAGTTCATTAAAGGGGCTCTGTGGTTTCATCCTCTGGTGTATTCCTCTTTCCCTTCCTGGAACCTTAACATCATCTTGCAAGATCTCAGTACTGCTTCGTATGAGCCCTTACAGGAGGCTTCCTTTTTGGATCTTACAGTTAAGACTGTGTTCCTGGTGGTGATTACATCAACAAGACAGGTTTCTGAGTTACAGGCTTTATCCTGCAGGGAGCCTTTCCTTGGGATCTTGGAAGCAGAGCTTTCCTTATGCATGGTTCTGTCTTTTTTACCGAAAGTAGTCTTGTCTTTCCATGTCAGTCAAGAAATTTGTTTGGCCACTTTCCGCCCTATGGAGTCTAAGAAAAAGGATAAAGCATTGTATTTGCTAGATATCAAGCGAGTGCTTCATCTGTACTTTGAAGTTACCAGTGAGTTTGACCTTTCGAATCACCTTTTTGTTCTGACCAGTCATGTCAAGAAAGGGAGGCTGGCGTCTAGGGCCTCGATTTTTCTAGATGGATTAAAATGGCCATTTCCGCTGCATTTGTGGGCTGTGGTAAAAAGTCATCAATTGCATTGAAAACGCACTCCACCAGAGGGGTTGCTGCCTGTTGGGCAGACACTAGGGCTGTCTTGCCTAAGGAGAATGGTAGAGCAGCTACATGGTATACCTTAGGGTTGATGTAGCAGCCAAGAAAGACGCCGCTTTCAGGTCCTCCATTTTGAAGGCAGACTCAGCGGGTCTGCCCTAGACTCTGGGGACTTCATTGGTAGGTCCTTAACATTCAGGACTACTAGACACATTGCACTGAAAAGAAAGATTAGGTTCTTCTAGATTTGTCTAGTGTTCCTGAACGTATGTGTATGGACTCTGCCTACCTTCTGCTTTAGGATTAATAATAAATAATAATTTATTTCTTATATACCGCCAAAGCCAATAGTAGTTCGAGGCGGTTTACAACAAAGATGGGCTGGACAATCAGCGAATGGTACAATCAGAGGGTATGGTACAATCAGAGCAAAATAGGAATAATCAGCGAATGATTAGTCTGGATCTGAAGATTTTTTTGTCTATCAGAGTAGCTGAGGATGCGAAAAAAAATAAAGAAGAAACATGATACATAGGTAAATTTTCATGACCAATACAGTCTGGCTTCAGTTTCTGCTTGTTAGCAGGTCATGCGAGTAGCTACAAGTTCTATACATAGTTAGTGTTGGGCACACAAGTTTGGATGTTATAATATTATTTCCTATGTTTATTACAGAGCAGAACAAATTTGTGTTGAGTATTTTCCCCCATTTTCCTCCTTCCTGTTATGTCTTTTATTACAATACTGCTTGATTTGCTTTTGTACAAACTGAGGGGGCAGGAGCAGCTCCCTGGGAAGAGTGAAAACATGATTGACAGTTTTCTAAAAACAACTTGCTAGTTCAGATAGAAGACCCTGGCATTCAGAACCACTAGACACATCTACAAGAAAGAAGATTATTGCGGTGAGAACATAATCATTCTTAGTTCATGAAGTTAGTGGATCAGAACATTTTGATACAGTTGCTTGCAATAATCTGACTACCTCTGTTTAATGAAAGATGCTAAATTTATCATATTCTTCCAGTTTAAAGTCTATTGTCTTTTTGTTTGTATATGGTTTAGGCCCTTCCATGTTGAGCCTACCAGTATTATAAGTATAAATGGTGAAGATCCACAGAGAATAACAGAGCAAGCCTCCGCAATGAGTACACGAATTCATTACTATGGAAGACTTGCTTCCCCATCTGAGAGAGCACTGGTAAGCAGAAAGCCTGTTTTGATAGACTGAAGGAATTTGGACTGTGGAGTGTGGGTATGATTTATGTGCCTGACCTAAGGAACTTCTGTCCTGCAAAGACTCTTAAAATGTGTTGTTTCCAAAGAATTGGAGCACAGGGTAAAGAGAACATCAAAAGGACATTAATCATCCGTTTGAATTTATTATACAAAAGGAAACCATTTAATTGTCTAGAGCAGTAGTTTCCAACATAAGGTACATGTACCCCAGGGGGTACACAAACCACTATCAAGGGGTATGAGGCACCGAGCAGCCCTCCTTTCTTCTTCCACCGAGCCAGTATCATCTCTCCCATTCTGTCCTCCCCATGTTCTGGATCACCAACGATAGCGGCAGCCCAGTGTCCCCAAGACCAGCAGCACAGCACCTCTCCCTTTCTAAATCCAGCAGCACCCCTTTCTATCCCACAACCTGCAGTCTTGCCTCATTTACCTGGATCACTAATGATAGCAACAGCCCAGCAATTCGTACAGGCAATCTCAGGATCTTTGACTAGGATGCACCCTGCCTTCTCGATGCAACTTCTGTTTCCTCTGAGGTGGAGCATGACCTAGCAAAGGTTTCGAGTCTGCCTGTATGAATCACTGGGCTGCCGCTATCATCAGTGATACAGATAAATGAGGCCAGACTGCAGGTTGGGGGGATAGAAAGGGGAGCCGCTGCTGCTGAATAGGGAGAGGTGGTGTGCTGCTGACCCTGGGGACAGGAGAGGGAGAGGGTACTGAAAGGGAGACATGCTGCTGAAACTGGAGAGGAGAGTAAGAGGTGCTTCTGAAGCAGGAGAGGGGAAAGGGTGCTTTTGAACATGAGGGGAGATAAGAAGGAAAGGTGCTGCTGGCCATGGGACAGGAGAGAGAGTGGTACTGCTGGCTCTGGAGACAGGAAGGGAGGGAGAGGTGCTCCTGGGGAGGGGAGAGGGAGAAGTAGAGATGCTGCTTAAATGGGAGAAGGGAGGGTTCTGCTGGACTTGGGAGGGAGATGTGAGAGGGAATGATGGTGCTAGCCCTGGAGGCAGAAGATGAAATAGTGCTGCTGGCCCTGGGGGGAGGTGAGAGGGAGGGGTGCTGTTGGATCTGCGTGGGGAGGAGTGCTTCTAGATCTGGGAGGGGTGAGAGGGGATGTGCTGCTGGATCTGGGTGGGGGGAGCTGAGAATGAGAGGTGCTGCTGGGCTTGGGGAGAGAGAGAGGTGCTATGGACTTGTGTGTGAGTGAAGGAAGAAGACTGGCCGAGGGCAGGTGGTATGTTTGTGTGTGAAAGAGAAGGAGGCAGATTGGTTGAGGGCAGGTGATAATGTGTGAGAGAGGAAAGTACATAGAAAGGTGCCTTGGTTCACTAGGGCCTATTTATAAAAGGATAAAACAAAAGTACTTCACAAAAGTGAAGAACTTGCCCATAGTGACCAAAGACTTCTTGTTTCATTTTCCTAAAGAAAAAATGAAATTGGATTGGTCACTATGGGCAGCTTTTGTGGAGAACTTCTCATTTTATAAATAGGCCCTGTCTAAGTCTCGTTCATTTTTACTTGGTCTGTAACAATAAACATACCACCTGTCAAGGGCTACACAGTTTGTACGAGACTGAAATATAACAGATCATGCCAGCTATGTTTCAGTCTGTATGCCAGTTGCAGTGATCTTTATTTGTTATGTATGTTGGCCTAGTTTAGTTAACTGTTTAACATTAAAATGTCCATTTTAAAATCTCTGCTGCTCAGAGCTCAGGAGGTACTCGCTTGAAATTTGTTCAGTGTAGGGGGTACTTAGCTTGAAGAAGTTGGGAGACACTGGTCCAGAGATTCCTCAACCACAGAGTAGCTTCCTATGTTCGAGGATTTAAGAAGTATTGAAGCCTGACTTACATGGTTAGTGTAATGTACAGCTCTGCACGCGTCTGGCAACGCTATAGAAATGATTAGTAATAGTAGAAGTAAAGTGCAGTTGAATGGATTTTCATGACTAGTGAGCAGATTTTCATGAGGCTGGAAGGAGATGGCATCTTCAGCCCCATTTGAGGCCTTAAGGATAAGGTCACAGAGTGCAACAGCTGAGCTGCAGTGAGGAGTGAACAGGCTGCATAAAGTTTTGTGAGTAAAAGAAAATGCTGCAGGACATAAAGTAAGGATGCTGAATGAGAGGGCTGTGTGGAGGAAAGTGATGAAGAGATGGAGTAGAGTGAAAAGTGGCATACAGTACATGGCAAGTTAGCAATTGATACGCATTCTGATCCGTGTCTATTGCTAAACATACAGGATCTTACTACTGCGGTGCTGTTTCTCACAGTCAAAGGGCTATTTTTGTGTAGAGCAGAGGTTGGCTGCTTTTGCATCTTCATTTGTCTTCAAGATCCAAGCAGCTGTTTAAGAATTGATTCAGTATCTCTGGTGCTGTTTCATATAATCCAGTATTATTTAACATTGACAGGATGAGGCATTTTATGGCTTGGGAGGTAGTACAATCTAGAAGCTGTATTCACTGTGCACTGTGAATATTGGCTTGTAACCCATTCTGAGCTACTGGGAGGATGGAATAGAAATCAAATTAATTAAATAAATAAATATTTATTGGACTAACTTGACCCCCCCTTTTATAAAACAGGGGGGGGGGGGCAAGTTAGTCCAATAAATATTTATTTATTTAATTCGATTTCTATCCCGTCCTCCCAGTAGCTCAGAATGGATTACAAGCCAACATTCACAGTAGAATACATTTGGACAGTACAATGACTATACAGCAGCTTAGCACAAGTTTAGAAGAACAGGGAATAGAGAACAGATTAGCAAGGGGTATTTAAGGGAACCACATTGGTTAGAAAAGTTGACAATGTAGTATGTTGAACCCAAGCTTAGAAGAGCATTGACTTTCAGTCCGCTTGGGAGGGGGTATTCAGGGGTATTCCTGGGGAGAGCAGAGAAGCGGTTCTAAGGGATAGCAATTAGCAGTGGAGGGAAAGGAGGGATTGATTTCAGTTGGAGTTTAGTTGAAGAGGAAGGTCTTCACCGCTTTCCGGAAGGTCATCAATGAGTTCTGTAACCTGATTTGCGGGGGGAGTTGGTTCCAGAGTTGAGGGATGAAGTGGCTGTAGGAGCATTTGCGGGCAGTTTCTGACAGGAGAGACCTTCCTGGGGGGATGTACAGGCGCTTCTCTGTTTCAGAGCAGAGGAGGCGGGTGGATGTGTACACGGGTAGCTTGGATTCTATGTAGGCTGGGGTGGTGGCGTAGATTCTTTTATGTGCAATTACATGGGCCTTGAATGCGCAGCATTTGTTGATTGATAGCCAGTGCTCTGCGCGGAAGGCTGGAGAGTTGGGATCTTAGTAATTGAGGTTGTGTAGGAGGTGGACTGCTGCATTTTGGTCTCGCTTGGAGGTGTTTGAGATCCTTTTTGGCAACTCCATTAAATAAGGAGTTGCAGTAATCCATCCTGGAGAGAACATAGGCATAGAGGAGTTGGGTTAGGTCTGGTTTGGAGATGTAGGGTTTGATCCTTCTCAGTTGGTGGAGGTAGTAGAAGGAGGTGGAAACTACCTGAGAGATGTGGGTGGACAGGGACAGGTGACCGTCCAATGTTACTCCAAGGCTGCGTACCTGATCTGATGCTGTTAGTGAGGTGGACCCCCATGATAGAGTTGGGTGTATGTATTTGGTACTTTTTTCCCTGATCCATTAGAGTTCGGTCTTGGAGGCGTTCAGGTTTTCATGTCGGAAAGGCAGAGTTAGAGGTTGGCAATTTGGGATGATCGGTTTCACCCAGTGGGAGGAGTAGCTGGATGTCATCGGCATAGGAGTGGATTTTAATGTTGTTTTTCTAGGCTATATCCATAACGGGTCTGATGTAGAGGTTGAATAGGAGGGGGGGGATAGAAGGGCGCCTTGGGGACACCGTATTTGATAGGTTTGGGGTCAGATTTGTGTGGCCCTAGTAGGACTGTTTGGGTTCTCGGGTGAAGGAAGGAGGTGAACCACTGGAGGGCAGAGTCCTTGTTTTATTTCTACATATTACCTTTAAGAGTAGACTAACACGGCCACCACACCATTTCACTCAAACTGGAAAGCATCTTCAATGCACCCCCCACCCCAGTGGGGGCTATGACTACTAACACAGTTTAATGTCTGTCCTATCCCCATTCTTAGTGCTTTAATTATGATTACAACCAGGATTGTATTAGTTTTATTCAATAACATTTCTCAAACATTTCTAAAATAGTATTTTTCTTAATGTAACAGGGCAGTTTTTCTTTGCTTAATAATTTTTTTTAATCTAACAGATTGCTCCAGATCATGTTATTCCAGATCCAGAGGAAATCTTTATTTATAGTCCCTTAGGAACTGCTACCAAAGTTGGAGGGTACACTGATGGCTCTGGCAAAAATTCCAGCATAATGACTATGTGAGTTTGCCCCTGTCTTTACTGGCTACCAGAATCTTCATCTTCTAGTCATTTCCTCACTACCTTATTAAGGAAATGTGAAAGTCTCAGACTTAACATTTGTTTTCTTTGTTGTTCAGATTCATGATTTGGAATACTATGATGGGTACCTCTGTGTTAAGTATCCCATGGGGAATAAAGCAGGTATGATACCATCCCATAAATAGAAAGCATTGTCCATGCTCCCCCAAAGAAAGATATACACTAAATAGGTATTTTCCCCCAACAGGCTGGCTTCACAACTGGTGTCTGTATAATCTTCCTAATGGGTGTGCTGACTCTTTACTGCTGCTACAGAGTATTGAAATCCCAAAGCACAATACGTAAGACCACTTTATCAGAAATTAATGTTAGTGTACTTGTGCTAATATGCCTAAAATATCTGGATTCTATCTTGATGCCAGACTTGCATAAATTATAACAGATAAAGGCATTCCACCCATACAGTGAGCATATAAATTCTTATTACCTAAACTAACGTCAATGCTCCTCCTCCCTCCCCTGTTCCAGATTCTCAGTCTCGATCCCATCATAGCACCCACTACCATTCTAAATGTATCCCTCTTTTTCTACCTGCCCTTTACCATTGTGTGCTTTGCTTGTTCCACAAACATTTTGTGGCCATTACCTCTGCAGGTAATCAGTTATCAAGCTATCCTCTTACATATTTGATTGTTTATTATTTACCTTTCTCCCTGCTAACATGTCCTTCTGTTACAACCCTTCTGGATTCCATATGCTAGGTGTTCAATCCCAACCCGCAGTCCGGGAGTTGCAGAAATCCACAACTTTTCTGAGCACATGTTCCAACCCCTTAGCCTGTTACAATTTCTGCAAGCAGTCCTTGTAGAAGTCTTTTGCAGTGGTTAGGCTTCTATTTCTTATTTTTTTCACTTAAAAGTTCATTTCTCGGTAGCTTCAGTGTCTTGAGAGCCCTCACTATTGGAGAAAAGGATGCAGTCCTGCGGTGCCGGACTGCAGCTTCACAGAGAAACTCTGGTGGATCTGTGGAGTCAGCCTGCTGTGTGTGCCACCCTTCTTAGCGTTCCCTGGGTCCCTTCTCTTGGGAGTCTGCTGGCCGGTGACCTTGTCACACGTTTCAAGCACAGGCTGTTTGCGTGTGGAGGGAAACCCACCTGGGTTTCAAGGAGCAGGCTGCCTTTCCCACCCCTGACCTCTGCGTGGCAGAGGATCCATGTATACAGTGTTTGGCTGGCTGGCTGGCAGTCCAAAGATCTTCCATTCTGTGCATTTGGTGCTGTTTCTGAGGCAGAAAATCATTTTTCCACTCAGCTGCTTTTAAAAATGCTGACAGGTAAAGGCACTACAGAACTGTGAGTACCTCCATTATGTTCTATGGGAACTTCAGGGGTGGCTTGTGAGAATCTTTAATTTGTGTTTTCACAGTTTCTGAGGGTAGGGTTCAGGTCTTCTACCTCCCCAGACCCCAAATCACTATTTTTTTTATTTTCAGGTTATTATTTGCTGTTTTTGGTGCGAATTTGCTGGTGGCAGCCATCTTGGATTTTAATCAATCTTTTTTTCAAAGTTGTATTTCTACCTCAAAACCTCACAATTTACCTAAAATCATTTGGGATGGCTCCCCAGCCCCTAATCTGCTGAATATGTGCAGGGATTGCGCTGGTTCAGTGACCGTTTACTATGTGCCATAGCACGCAGGGGGATGGGGGCGGGAACTTCGTATTTGGCTTCTTCCACGTATTCAAGGGCTGGGGAGCCGACCTGGGTCCGTGACTTTGGAAAAGAATTTCATCCAGTGGTTCTACTGGCTTCTAGCACAAAATGCCTGTGTTCCGAGTCTTGGGACTCTTGTGGTGGAGCACGTGTGTCTCAATAGTTCCCTGCCATGGATGCAGGGTGTGACTTTTCACTGGAATTTGTTCGGCTTCTCTGGAAAGCTTTTTCTACAGACCCCGCGCATTTGTTGCGACCAGCTGGCATGTCTGATCCCTCTCAGCCTATTAAACTGGTGGCGAAACTTCCTGTTTGGTAGCCTTCTCATCCTGCTATGGTGGACCTCAGTTGCATCAGCTGCCATTCAAATGTTATGCCCATGCTATCTCCTGACACTGCTTCTATTTTGGATCTGGCTGATACCATTGCCGGGACTAGTCACCTCGGACGCCCTGAGAGTTCGGATTTGGGAGATGACCCTGTGGTACACAGGCTTTTTCAACATAGTACTGTCTCTCTTCTCATTGCTGATGTTCTAAAAGAGCTCAAACTGGATCCTCCTCCTTCCACTTCTCAGATTTTGGTCATGGGCCACTCTAATGTGCTGTCTTCCTTTTTTACATCTTATCCGCAGCTTCTTGGGATGATTCAAGCACAGTGGGTCTTTCCAGAATGCTCTCTGCGGTCCTCTAAAGCTGTGTTGAAGCTTTATCCGCTGGCACCTGATTTTCAGTAAGTTTTTGAAAAACCTAAAGTGGAGTCCACTGTGGTGCAGGTTATCAGGTGCACAGCCTTCCCTAATGAGGGGAGGTATAATGCTTAAGGATTCTCAGGATCACAGAATGGACATTATGTTGAAAAATATCTTTGAAGTGGCGTCTTTGGGTATCAAAGCAGTGGTGGCCGCCGCTCATTCCAGATTGCGTGGTGCGTCCTTTGCTGATACTGGATGGTGTGCAGACACCCTTTATGATCTCATCCGAGTTCTTAGCAAAGTTTTGTCTTACGCAGTGTCTATGTGGCAGACTCTTTGGATCCATCATTGGGCGAGGGATGCCTCCTCTAAGGCCTTCCTTTCCAGGGCCAGCTTCTCTTTAGTAAAGGCCTAGACAACCTTATGTCCACTGTGGCTTAACACAGTCTCTCCCTGTGAGCAGGTTTCATCGACCAACGGGCAGGAATCGTAATAATTTTTGTTCCTTCTGGAAAGTTTGGCAAGGCTCCGCAGGATCTTCCTCTCAGAGATATTCCATTACAAATAGTTCCATTCCAGGCAGCCTCAGGCCTCTAGTTCCCACTGGGTATGAGAAAAGAGAAATGGAAGCGGCAGAAACCCAACGAAGCTTCCCAGTATACTGCATCGAGTGTCATATGTATAACTACCTCCCCTCCGGGAGGCAGGCGTACATATGAGGTCTATGTCAGGAACTGGATAGCCTGAAGAAGGAGGCCGGGAGACTGCAGGTTAGGATCCAGGAGCTGGAGGGACTCCGCACCATGGAGGAACCGTGGGCAATTGCGGCAACTGAGGATACCACCAGAGAGAGCCACATCAATGAGCAGGTTAGAGAGCTCGAGAGATTCATCGAGGAGGCCTGCAAGATGGTGGAGGCACAGGAGCACCAACAATCCAGAAGGGAACTAACGGAGGGAGGACAGAATCCACCAGACCCCAGGGGGGAAGGACCGTGCGGAGGAACTAAGCAGGCAGAGGGGGCAGAGACCCATCTGAACCCGGAGGAAGGATTGAAGGATCAAGTCACTGATATGGACCTGAGACCCAAGAGGAAGCTGAGGAAAGGCAAATCTGCAATCGTAGTGGGAGACTCAATCCTGAGAGAAGTGGACAGTCACGTAGCAGGAGGCAGAGAGGACCGACTAGTGACATGTCTCCCGGGGGCGAGGACAAACAACATCTCCGACAGAATCAAGAGAATCCTGGAGGGAGCTGAGACGGAGGAGACAGCAGTGATAATCCACGTTGGAACTAACGACGTCAGCAGAAGGAACTACAACAGGACTACACTGACCGAGCAGTTTAAGATCCTGGGGAGGAAACTGAAGCTGAGGACAAGAAAGATAGCCTTCTCAGAGATCCTGCCAGTACCGAGGGCGGATGCAAGGAGGCAGACCAAGCTGCAAGCAATAAACGGTTGGCTGAGGAGATGATGCGATGAGGAGGGTTTCCACTTTGTACAGAACTGGACAACCTTCCTGGGGAAAAGCAAGCTCTACAGGAGAGACGGACTGCACCTGAGCACGTCTGGGACGAGGATGCTGGCATGCAACATCCAGAACGGCATAGACATGGCTTTAAACTGAGGACAAGGGGAAAGCTGATAGTTGATCCGACATCGACACATCGGACTAGAGTATCAAACAAGGATACTGAACCGGGAAAAGGCGATAGAGGACTCGAGACGGAGTGGACATTTTTTTTTTTTTTAAAACCCAAAGACGCGATGCAGGGGCCCAAGGAACTAATGAAACTAAAGAGTGCAAAAAGGAGGAAACAGCCGGAGCCAGAGGGACGTCCAAAAATGGGGAAGCAGGCTGAGGACGAGATAGACACACCACAGGAGGGGGATAAGGACGAAACACACACACCGCAGGAGGAGGATGGACGGAATGAAGCTCGGGGACTGGCAGCCCATGAAGGGGTCGGCAGGAGCACCAAACTACGAGGAAAACAAACAGAGAAGGTAAATAACAGGGACTTAAATTGCTTATACACTAATAGGAGCCTAAGAACCAAAATGGGGGAGCTAGAAGTTATAGCCAGTAAGGAGGACCTAGACATAATTGGAGTCACAGAGACATGGTGGTCCGAGGACAATAAATGGAATGTGATCCTACCAGGGTACAAACTCTATAGGAGGGACAGGACACATAAGAAGGGTGGAGGAATAGCGCTATATATAAAGGACTCCATTCCTTCAACCAGGATGGAAACAACAGTAAGGGCGGACAGCTTGGAATCACTATGGGTAAAGCTGACAGGAGGAAATGGAGCAAACATAAAATTGGGACTGTACTATCGCCCACCAGGACAACTGGAGGCAAACGACCAGGACCTGGAGGCTGAATTGAGGCAGGTATGTAAAAGCGGAAGTGTGGTGGTGATGGGGGATTTCAACTACCCTGGGATAGACTGGAGCATTGGACACTCAAATTGCACGAGAGAAACAAAGTTCCTGGAGGTAGTGAAGGACTGTTTCATGGAGCAGCTGGTCACGGAACCAACAAGAGGAGATGCCACCCTTGACCTAATCCTCAATGGACTAGGGGGACCCGCAAAGGAGGTGGTAGTACTAGAGCCACTAGGAAACAGCGATCACAACATGATCCAGTGCAAGCTAGAAATGGGAACATCAAAAGTGAAAAGAACTACAACAACAGCACTCAATTTTAGAAAAAGAAATTACGAGGCCATGAGGAAAATGATGGGAAAGAAACTCAGCAACAGCTCAGGGAAGATGGAGACTGTAGAGGAAGCCTGGGCCCTATTCAAGGGCACGGTGCACGAAGCACAAAACCTGTATGTCCCCAGGTTTAGGAAAGGGTGCAAAAAAAATTGAACCAAAAACCCGGCGTGGATAACAAATGCAGTGAGAAAGGCAATAAGTGACAAGAAAACATCATTTAGAAAATGGAAAAAGGACCAAACTAAGGACAACCAGAAGGAGCACAAAAGGCACCAAAAGGACTGTCACCGAGTGGTTAGGAAAGCAAAAAGAGATTATGAGGAGAGACTGGTGGGGGAAGCAAAAATCTTCAAACCATTCTTCAGGTATGTGAAGGGGAAACAACCAGCCAGGGAGGAAGTGGGATCTTTGGACAATGGAGACAAGAAGGGAATGGTTAAGGAGGAAAAAGAGATAGCTGACAGGTTAAACAAGTTCTTCTTGTCAGTCTTCACGAGAGAGGACACATCCAATATCCCAGAACCCGAGGAGAACATAAACGGAGACCATGATGAAAAGCTGGTCCAACTAGAAGTAAGCAAAGAGGATGTTCTCAGACAGACTGAAGAGCGACAAATCACCAGGTCCGGACGGCATCCACCCAAGGGTATTAAAGGAACTGAGAAACGAAATAGCGGAAACACTACGCCAAATTTGTAACCTATCCTTAAAAACTGGGGAGATCCCAGAGGACTGGAAAATAGCCAATGTCACGCCCATCTTTAAGAAGGGATCAAGGGGTGACCCGGGAAACTACAGGCCGGTGAGCTTGACCTCGGTTCCGGGAAAGATGATGGAAGCACTGGTCAAGGACACAATCTACGAACACATAGAAAACAATGGACAACTGAAGGCGAGCCAGCACGGCTTCTGCAAGGGAAGGTCATGCCTCACGAACTTACTGTATTTCTTTGAGAGAATAAACAGCCAGGTGGATAAAGGGGAATCCATAGACATCATTTACCTTGACTTCCAAAAGGCCTTCGACAAAGTACCTCACAAAAGACTGCTTAGGAAGCTGTGGAGCCACGGGGTGCAGGGGGATGTCCACCGTTGGATCAAACACTGGCTGGCAGGCAGGAAACAGAGGGTTAGAGTAAAGGGCCATTACTCAGATTGGCAATGGGTCACGAGCAGAGTTCCACAGGGGTCGGTGCTGGGACCTCTCCTGTTCAATATATTTATCAACGACCTGGAGATGGGGATGAAATGTGAGGTTATTAAATTTGCTGATGACACCAAAAACTCTGCAGCAGAGTTAGAAACATGGAAGACTGCGAAGACCTGCAAAGAGACCTACGAGACTGGAAGATTGGACAAAAAAGTGGCAGATGAGTTTTAACATAGAGAAATGCAAGGTCATGCATGTAGGGAAAAAAAACCCGATGTTCAGCTACAAAATGGGAGGATCACTGCAAGGGGTGAGCAACCTTGAAAGAGACCTGGGGGTGATGGTGGACACAACATTGAAAGCATCAGCACAATGTGCGACAGCCTCAAAGAAAGCGAACAGAATGTTGGGTATCATTAAAAAGGGTATCACAACCAGGACGAAGGAAGTCATCATGCCGCTATATCGTGCAATGGTGCGCCCACATCTGGAGTACTGTGTCCAGTACTGGTCACCGTACCTCAAGAAGGACATGGCAGTACATGAGGGAGTCCAGAGGAGAGCAACTAAACTGGTAAATGGTATGGAAAACTTTTTATACGCTGACAGGTTGAAAATGCTGGGGCTGTTCTCCCTAGAAAAGTGGAGACTTAGAGGAGACATGATAGAAACCTTCAAAATCCTGAGGGGCATAGAGAAGGTGGACAGGGACAGATTCTTCAGAGTGTGGGGAACCACAAGTACAAGGGGTCACTCGGAGAAATTGAGAGGGGACAGGTTTAGAACAAATGCGAGGAAGTTCTTTTTTACCCAGAGGGTGGTGGACACATGGAACGCGCTTCCGGAGGTTGTGATAGGCCAGAGCACACTACAGGGTTTCAAGGAAGGTTTAGATAGGTTCCTAAAGGATGAGGGGATTGAGGGTTACAGATAGATGTAGAGGTAGGTTACAGAAATGGTCAGGAACTACTTCACAGGTCACAGACCTGATGGGCCGCCGCGGGAGCGGACCGCTGGGCGCGATGGACTTCTGGTCTGTCCTAGTGGTGGCAACTTCTTATGTTCTTATGAGAGGGGCATAGGATGAAGTTAAGTGGTGATAGGCTCACAAATAATCTGAGGAAATATTTTTTTACAGAAAGGGTGGTAGATGCATGTAATAGTTTCCCGGAAGAGATGGTGGGAGACTAAGACTGTGTCTGAATTCAAGGCATGTAGGATCTCTTAGAGGATGGGCAGACTAGATGGCCATTCGGCCTTTATCTGCCATCATGTTTGTTTCATCATGTCAAAGAAAGGCTCGGAAGACTGACAGCCCATTCTGAATCTCAAGTCGGTCAACTGCTTCTTGCTGATTCCTCAGTTCCGTATGGAAACAGTGCGCACAGTCATAGCAGTTGTCTCTCCAGGAGAGTTTCTCGTGTTGTTTGATCTCCAGAGGCTTACCTCCATATTCCAATCTACCCAGAGCATCGTAAATTTCTGCATTTTCAGGTTTTCAACAGCATTTACAGTTCACTGTTCTACCCTTCAGCCTCATGACGGCACCCTACACTTTCACCAAGGTGATGGTAGTTATGACAGCCTTTCTCTGCCAACAGGGAATCCAGGTCCATCCTTATCTGGACAACTGGTTGATTCGAGCTCCGTCTCGTGTGGAGTGTGAAAGTGAGGTGGAGACTGTAGTGTCTCAGTTGCAGGCGTCGGGATGGATTGTCAACTTCAAGAAAAGCAACTTGACGCCCTCCCAGTCCTTGGAATATCTGGGGCTTTTCTTTGGTACCAAGAAAGGTCAGGTGTTTCTTCTTGAGGCACAAAAACAGAACTTCAACAGCAGATCAGAGCTCTCCTGGACTGTCCGGTTCTGGGATTCATGACATCCTTCTTGGAGGTGGTCCCCTGGGCCCAAGCTCACAGGCGCTCATTACAGGAGTCCTTTCTCTCTCAGTGGTCTCCGCAGTGTCATTCCCTTCAGATGCTATTACTACTACTATTTATTATTTCTATAGCGCAGCACTGTACATTTTAACATAAAATAGACAAGAGGTGCCCAAAAGGTCGATCGCAATTGACCAGTAGATCGCAAAGGCAACATGAGTCGATCGTGGAGCCCATCCTGGGCTCCGCGATAGACACGCATTAACTTTGTGTTCTGTTCTTCCTGCTTCTCCGACGCCAGGCTAGGCGCGTATAAGTGCCAGGCCCACAGCCTTCTCCCCTGACATCAATTCTGACGTTGGAGAAGAAGTTTCGGGCCAGCCAATTGCCAATCCTGTATGTGTTCCCTCCGTGGCTTCTGGTTGATCAGGTCATCCGCTAGATAGCAAATCATCCCAGCCTGGTGATACTGGTGGCTCCGTATTGCCCTTGCCACCTATGGTATGCAGATCTCGTATGTCTTCAGCAAGGCGAGAAGCTCCGGCTCCCTCTTCATCAATATCTTCTCAGTCAGGGACCAGTACCCATGGAGAACCCTTGGTGCTTTGGTCTTACGGCATGGCTCTTGAGCACTCAATCTTGATGAAGCGTGGCTATTCAGAGGTAGTTATCATGACTCTTTTGTATTCGAAGGAACCCTCTACTATTGCTTCGTATGATGAAGCCTGGAAGGCTTTCCAACAGTGGTGTGCTAGGGATCAGGTGGAGCCTGAAAAGACTCCCGTTTTCGGTAGTCCTGGCTTTCCTTCAGGAGGGTTTAGACAAAGGTCTGGCAATGGCCTCCCTGAAAGTTCAGGATGCAGGCCTTTCATGTTTTCAAGCACACAAAGGTACTAGTTCGCATATTGCTCATCCAGATGTGCCCAGGTTTACTGGGGAGTGGGGGCCTTCATCTCCATTAGAGAATGACACGGGGAAAAAATCTGTCCCCGTCACTGCACCGTCCCCGGCCCACCATCCTCTGCACCGCCCCGTCACCGCTGTTCCCTTCACCGCCCCGTCACCGTCACCGCCATCCCTTTCACCGCCCCGTCACCGCCACTGCCATCCCATTCATCGCCCCGTCACCGTCCCCGTCTAGCACTCATCTTCTTCCCTCCGCTCCCCCATAGTCTGGCATCTGTCTTCTTCCCTTCCAGCGTCTTCTCCCCACTCTGCCTTCCACATTTCCTTTCAGGGTCTGTTCCTCTCTACCCTCTTTCAATGTCTATTCTATTCCTTTCCACCACCACCCTTCCCTCCCTCCTTTACCATCTGTTCCTTTCTACCACCCTTCTTTCATATCTTCTATCAGTCCCCCCACAATCACTAGCAGTCTCTCTTCTCCCTTACTATGAGCAAATAGAACTTCTGAAAATTGTATTGCTGAGGCATTATTTCTAGTACGCCTTTTTTTCCAGATGGATTATGACATCAATTTTATAATTCTTACTGTCTGCTCTGATTTCATTCACAATTTGGTTTGTGTTTTGTACCTGAGGATTCCATGAGGCATTTAACCTTTTCCTGTCTCTTCTGTGATTTCAAGTTGATTCCTTCAATAATGGAGTCTCAAGGCAGTAGCAGTTTTCTATTTTGGGCTCTTTTGACATTGTTTAAGGGATTTCTTGTACATTTGGTGCTGGTCTTCTTTGATGAGGTCACTTCAGAATCTATTTCCAAGGAAGAGAAACTTTTTCCCTTTCACCCCCTCCTTCCTTGTGTAAGCCGGAACACGCGGTCCCCGCAAGCAAGTAATTTTATATCATTTTCATTCTATTCATTCATAGAAATTAAAGTCTAGATAATGCCAGTCACATAACAAAACATGATTTTACAAAAATAATTCCCTGCACAGTCAAGCCTGCAAGGATTACTAGATGTCTTTCAGCAGCTCCTCTCCCTCCCTCCCCCTTACCTTTGTGGCCAAGTCAAAATGATCTACCAACAATAAAATTTTAAAAACACAAAGCACGCTGTACGCAGAGAAAATGTTAATTATCATTTATATTCCGCGGGTTTTCAAAGAGGTCAAGGCAGATGACTTTATGCAATGTCACCTCAGTAACAACTATACAAAAATAGACAAATATTCCCCCTCCCTTTTTACTAAACTGCGATAGCAGTTTTTAGTGTAGGGAGCTGCGCTGAATGCCCCATGCTGCTCTCAACGCTCATAGGCTCCCTGTGCTAAAAACCGCTATTGCGTTTTAGTAAAAGGGGGCCATAGTGCAAAATATAGACAGCAGATATAAATTCTCAAAACGGACACATTTTGATCACTAAGTTGAAAATAAAATCATTTTTCCTACCTTTTTGTCTGGTGATTTCATGAGTCTCTGGTCCTTCTTCTGATCCTTCTTCTTTCTTCTCCTGCCCCCCCCCCCCTCTTTCTTTCTCTCTCCCCCTGGCTCCCCTCTTTATTTCTGCCTTTCTTTCTCTCTTCCCTTGGCCTCCCTCTTTATTTCTCTCTCCCCCTGGCCCTCCTCTTTCTTTCTGCCTTTCTTTCTCTCCCTCTTGACCCCCTCTTTATTTCTGCCTTTTTTTCTCTCTCCCCTTGCTCCCCCCTCTTTCTTTCTGCCTTTCTTTCTCTCTCCCCCTGACCCCTCTTTATTTCTGCCTTTCTTTCTCTCTCCCACTGGCCCCCCTCTTTATTTTTTCCTTTCTTTTTCTTTCCCCCTAGCCCCCACAAAGCCATCGTGCCAATTTCTCCACTTCCACGATTCTTTCCCTACCCTCACCCCCAAGCCAGCAGCCGATTTCTCCCTGCTCCTTCCCCGATGTCCTGATGTCCTGAACTTCATCGGGCAGCAGCAGCATTCACAATTCACTGCTGTTGCCCGCTTCAGGCCTTCCTCTCTGTCAGGTCCTGTCTTCATGAAAACAGGAAGTAGGCAGGACCCGGCAGAGAACAAGGCCTGAAACCGGCAACAGCAGCGAATTGTAAACACTGCTGCTGCCAGAAGAAGGTAATGGAGCACCGAGGCAAACCGCTTCTCCCCCCTCCCAGCCGAACCCCCGCTGACCCTCCTATCTCCCCCCCCCGTGAACCTTTCCGACCCTCCCAGCGAGAGCAGCAAACCTCCTTCGCGGCTTTCTTCTCCCTCTGCCGCGTCACTGATGACGTCATCAGTGATGCGGCAGAGGGAGGAGAAAGCCGACGCTACTGGAGGGAGGTTTGCTGCTTTCGCTGGGAGGGTCGGAAAGGTTCACTTGGGGGGGAGAGATAGGAGGGTCAGCGGGGGTTCGGCTGGGAGGGGGGAGAAGCGGTCTGTCTCGGTGCTCCAAGGCCTGGCGCCATTACCTTTTTCGCCCCTCCCGCCCCCCCCCCTTGGTACGCTACTACTCTCCTTAGTTTGCCGGTTTTCTTTTTCGGCGACCTGCACGCTTTCAAAGAGCCGCGCATGCGCGGCTGCTCAAAGTTCAATCTTCTGCTCTGCTGCAACTTCCTGTTTCCGGTTGGGTCAGAGCAGAAGATTGAATACTGAGCAGCCGCGCGTGCGTGGCTCTTTTGAAAGTGTTCCGGTTGCCGAAAAAGAATGCCGGCAAACTAAGGTGAGGTGGAGAGAGGAAGCTGGTTAAACGATCGAGCCGACGTGCGGGTGGGGGCTGCGGGGACCGCACGATCCTTTATGCCTCACTGCGGTGACAAGACCATTCACCGCTCCACGGGGCGGTGATGGCCTTGTCCCCGTCCCCGCAGAGGCTGCTAATTTTCATTCCCCGTTTTTGGCGGGTTACCCGTGGCTAAACGCAGTAGCCGCGGGTAAACCGCCACCGTGTCATTCTCTAATCTCCATCTTCCCTTTCATCTTCCTTTCCCTTCATGGAATCTTAACATTGTTTTGCAGTGCCTTGGTGAGGCCCCTTTCGAACCACTGACTGATGCTTCTCTTCTGGACTTAACGATCAAGACTGTTTTTTCTGGTTGCCATTGGCTCGGTGCGGCATATTTCAGAGCTTCAGGCTCTTTCGTGCAGGGAATCCTTTCTCCGTATTATGGACATGGGTGTTTTCCTCCATATTATAACTTCCTTCTTGCCAAAATGGTCTGGGCCTTTCCTGTCAACCAGGAGGTTAGGTTGTCCACTTTTCATCCAATAAGTTCGGAGCACAAAGATCAGTTCTTACGCAAATTGGATGTCCGGCAGGTCTTGCTCCATTTTTTTTGGAAGAGGACTAATGAGTTAAGGCTGTCTGATCACCTTTTTGTTTTAACTGCTGTGTCTTGCCATGGGAGGCCAGCATCCAAGTCCTCGGTTGCTCGATGGTTTCGAATGGCCATTTCCACGACTTACATCACCCACGGCAAACAGTCACCGATCTCACTTAAAACGCATTTGACAAGAGGTGTCGCTGCGTCATGTGCAGAATCTCGTGAAATTCATCCTGATGAAATTTGCAGGGCGGTTTCTTGGTCCTCTCATCATACTTTTACCGGTTTTACTCAGTGGATATACCTGCACGTTCTGAAGCTGTTTTTGGGACCTTGATTTTGAGGGCAGGCTTCTGTCCCTCCCTATTTACCATGTCTTTGGTACGTAATCTAACATATGGAATCCAGAAGGGATGTAACAGAATGGAAGATTAGGTTTATACTTTCAATAATCATCTTTCTGTTAGTCCCTAGAGGATTCCATATGGCCTGCCTTCTCTGAATACACTCATTCATTTGGTGTAACCTGTTCCTTTTTGCCTCGGTTATTCTTCTTACAGGCTTGAAGGTTTTCTAGCCAGTTGCCAGATCCTGTGGCGAGTTTCTGTGAGTATGCACATTACCGAAGGCCTTTCTAGGGGTGCTCGTTGCACACAGCAGGTTAGTTCTATGTTGTTCCTCAATGTGTTTTCTGAGTTGCCTTTGTGCCTGTTTATCACTTGTTAATATTTTGCAGAGCAAACCAATTCATCAATTACTTATGTTGATGGGGATTCTCCCCCATTACCCCCTTGTCATGGATTTGTTCAGATATGTTGCTTGGCTTTGGAACTTAACTGGATATGTTTACTAATTCTCAGGCTAAGGGGGGTGGAGCATGTGCTCAGAAAAGTTGTGGATTTCTGCAACTCCCGGACTGCAGGTTGGGATTGAACACCTAGCATTTGGAATCCTTCAGGGACTATTAGAAAGAAGATTATCAAAGGTATAAACCTAATCCATTTTGTACCTCTTTCCTCCAATAAGTACTGTTCACACTTCTTAAGCCATTCTTTTTAGGATTTATGCCATTTTTGTAGTCCCTTTCTGAAAGTATGTCCATTCTCTCGATGACTGTATAGTGAGAGAGCCTCCCAAAACTGAACAGAGAATTCAAATTGGGGTTATTCAACTGAACTATACAGATCTAGTCTAAATATTTCTGTGATTCACCTCTCACTTTAAAGAACAAATGATGAATTCACTTGAATATTTATAGCTATGAAAACTCTTTTATGTGTAAAAATTGATTGCAATATCCATAACCTCCTTTGTGGATTCCTCCTGTGAAGAAATGCAATTTTTATTTTCAGCGGATATAGATACATCGAGCTGGGAGTTCCCTGATGTGTGCAAGTATTATTTTGGCTCCTTTGGGCAGTGGTCCAGCCTCCTGTTCTCTTTGGTGTCTTTGGTTGGTGCCATGGTGGTCTACTGGGTGCTTATGTCCAACTTTTTGTTCAACACAGGGAAATTTATTTACAGTAAGTATCATATAACATCAGCATTCAAAAGCAAGAAGTAAGGAATTCTGAAATTGCTAAGAAATTTTGATAATTTCCGTGAACATGACAAAAGGTTTATGGGGTGATGGCTTTGGTTGTATTTTGTATTTTGTGCCCACACTTTTTGGGCTTGCGAGCTACTTTTAAAATGACCAAGTCAAAATGATCTACCAACAATAAAAAATTTTTTAAAAACCCCACAAAGCACACTGAAAGGCAGAGAAAATGTTAATTATCATTCATATTCCGGGTTTTTTTCAAAGAGGTCAAGGCAGATGACTCTATGCAATGTCATCTCAATAACAACCATACAAAAATAGACAAATATAACCCCTCCCTTTTTACTAAACCACATAGCAGTTTTTAGCGCAGGGAGTTGCGCTGAATGCCCCACGCTGCTCTCGACGCTCATAGGCTCCCTGCGCTAAAAACCGCTATTGTGGTTTAGTAAAAGGGAACCATAGTGCAAAATATAGACAGCAGATATAAATTCTCAAAACAGACACATTTTGATCACTAAATTGAAAATAAAATCATTTTTTGTTTGATGATTTCATGAGTCTCTGGTTGCACTTTCTTCTTCTGACTTCTACTCACTTCACACTGGCTGCACTTCTTATGACATCTTCTGATTTCAGCCCACTCCTTCTTTCAGCCTCCTATATGCTTTCTCTCTTCCATACCTCATTCTCTCCCCCAACTTTTTCTTTCTTTCTCCCTGCCTCCTGTTCTTTCTTTCTCTCTCTCTCCATGCCCACTTTCTTTCTGTCTCCCTGCTTGCCCCCTTTGTTTCTTTCTCCCTGCCCTCCCCCAAGCCACTAGGTTTGCCATCGCCACCGGGGAACAGGCCTCCAAGCCACCGCCCCCCAAGCTCTGCATGCAGAAGCCTTGCACTGACCAGCATTCTGCTCCCCTTCAATTCTGATGTCGGAGAGGAAGTTCCGGGCCAGCCAGGCAGCGATTGGTTGGCCCAGAAATTCCTCTCCGATGTAAGAATTGATGTCGGGGAGAGGAATGCTGGTCAGCGTTAGGCTTCTGCAGGCCCAAATCTCTGGATCCCCAGGGCCGAGGAAAAGAAAAGAAAAAAAGCCAGTCTTCCATGAGAGCCGTTCCAGTCTCTTTTTAGCACAACACTCAACTTCCCATTTTCAGGCTCAAGACGTCAGAGCAGCAGCAGCAGCTCCGGCATTTTTGGGCAGAGCACCTCCTGCTCCCGACCGCCTTTCTCCAGTCTGGCTTGTCAATTCCGCCAGGGGCAGCCGGCACTCAGCTCTCAAGGGTCGTGACTTCCCTAGACCTCCCTCCCGCCTTCTCCCAAAGGAAGTGACTTCATCCCCCAGTCGGAAGACGGGTTCTGGCAGTCGGGCAGGAAGGGCACAGCAAGAATGAGTGTGCGTGGGGAACCTTGGGGAGATTCCGGTGGGGAACCTTGGGGAGAGGAAGGCTGATCGGCCGGCCGATTGGAACGGCAACACGAGATCGACTGGCGTTGCCTTCCCGATCGACCGGTCGATCGCGATCGACGTGTTGGGCACCCCTGGTATATATATATATAAATAAGGCAGTGAAAGAGTATTTTCAGTCCCCATACTGAAGTACATAATAAGGGTTTCCACTGATTTGGAAGCAAAGCAAATAACTCTTCCCATGAGTATTTCTGGTAAACTGTGGCGGCAGCAGCAGAGTTTAGCGCAGTAGCTACAATCTTCTTTCCTCCTTGGACTCAAGAGACTCATCTGAATGACATTTCTGAACCCTACTGGTCTCAAAGAAACAGATATAGGATATGTTTAGTTATGCTGATGATATTATTATCCCAGGACAAGCAGGCAGCATATTCTCTACATGTGGGTGACGTCATCCACGGAGCTCCGTCGTGGACAGCTTTTCAAGCAAACTTGATTTAAGATCTCAAGTTTGCTAGTATTGCCCACGCATGCGTGCCTTCCTGCTCCACTAGAGGGCGCATCCCCTCCTCGTGGTCTTCAGTTCTTAGTTTTCCGCGGAGCCAGAAGCCCTGTCTCTCTTCTCTGCGATTTCTAAGTGCCTTCTAGCACCGCGGCTTTCTTGTTTTCATACAGGAGTCGCTGTGCGCATTGTTAATTGTTTCCTTTCTTTGTTTTTGTCTTTTGTATTTTTGGTTCGGCGACCGGGGGCTCCCGGTTCACCGTGGCCGCTTGGCCTCGAGTGGCTGCAGCCGTCTAAACTTATGTCCCGGCCTCTCACCGGGTTTAAGAACTGCTCTCAGTGCGGGCGGGTTATCTCCATCACTGACCTGCACCGCTGGTGTATCCTGTGCCTGGGTGCTGATCACCCGACGGATTCCTGTCCTCGCTGCGCCATGCTTCAGTCTCGGGCTCTTCAGCGGCATAGGGCCAGGATTGCGGAGCTTTTCGCTATGGAAGCCATTCCTGCTTCGACTCCAGCCTCGGCCTCGGTCTCGATGTCTGCCTCGAAGACCTCGGCCTCAAAGACCTCGGCTCCGGGTAAGTCCCCTCTTCCTCCTTCAGGTTCAGCTCAGCTACCGAAGAAGCCTTCCTCGGAGTCTCTGGCCATCCAGGCGGTGAGTGTAGTCCCACCGGCCTCGACAAGACCATCCTCCAAACCCTTCAAGCGTGTATCCACCACACGGGAATACTCATCCTCGAGGCCGCCCTTGGTGGAACGCACTGCTGCACCTTCCCGGCCGAATATGGTCACGGTGCTGATGTTTGAGGAGGTACTGAAGGCTATCATCTCCTCGGAGCTCTCCTCAGCGTTGGCTCAGCTTGCTCCGGCCTCGACCTCACGTGTTGTGGACCAGCCTGAGTATCGCGTCGAGGTTTCTCGAGGCAAGGCACTTCGATCTTGGCGTCTGTCTTCGTCTGATTCCTCGCCTCTTCCATCGAGGCATGTTTCTTCCTTGAGCCGACCTCGATCGAGGCACCAGTCGAGGTGCCTGGTGAAGCGTCCGCGGGACCCCCCCCCCCCCCCGAGGCGGGGTAGGTCCCTGGGTCCTCGCACTACTAGCTCCGTTAAGACCTCAGACCTCACTCTGTCCAACCCGAGTCTATTGAGGTCGCCGGTCCGGTTGGATTCCTTGATCCGGGAGGAGCCTACCTCAGGGGACCCGGGTTCATCGACACCTCCTCGTTCTTTCAGTGGGACTTCCTCGGCGTCCATGCAGGTGGATACGGATATATCCCTGCACTATTCTCGGGAAGCTTCCCCCTCCTTTTTGGCTGCCCTGCGATCTTGTTCCACCACTCCTCCTGGGGAGCATTCGGAGAGCAGGCCCTCTTCCTTCACTCGCTTTGTGCAGGATATGGGCAGGGCCTTGCACCTGAACCTTCAGTCGGTTTCCAGGTATACCAAGGAGTACTTGGAGGAGATGGAACTTCCCCACCCTTCTCGAGAATCCCTGCGGCTGCCTCTGAATCCGGTGTTGCAGCAGACCTTTTTCGTAACCTGGAGACTCCAAAATGGAGTCTCGGTACCGGACAATACCTTGCAAGGGGTTTGAGAAGGCGCAGCTCTCTCACCAGTCTCTGGTCGTGGAATCTACCCTTAAAAAATCTCACCCGTCGAAGGTCTATGCTGCTGTCCCGCCGGGCCGGGAGGGCCGGACCATGGATAAATTCGGGAGGCGCCTCTAACAGAACTCCATGATGGTGAACCGAGTCC